>NC_135485.1:90942595-91275452 GCF_052094955.1 Ictidomys tridecemlineatus
ACCACACACCACACACATATTTCTCTCACATCTATTTGTGTTTCTTACCTAGAATATTGTCCCCTGCGTGATAAACATGATTCTTCCTCATTCCTTAGAGATCTGTTGGGAGTGTCATCTCCTTCAGCAGATCTCCAGTAGCGCTCTGGGCTTGCTTTCTCTCTTTTACATAGCAGCTTGTGTTTACCGCTCCTGCTAACCACGTTGTTTCTAAAATATACTTTGATTTGTATCTCTTGTGCTGGAGTATAATGTCTGCATGGACAAGAACTGTGTATCACACTCCAGGGCAAGGAAGGAATGTTATTAATAGTCACTGAACTAAGGCCACACCACAATGGAACCCCAGAACCACAATGGAACTCTTATCAGATAGGCCTAGATTTAATGTTGGACTCTTGTCTCGACTGTCTTGATACTCTGAGCAATTGTTTCCCTCCGAAGAAACTTTTATTTCCATATTCATAAAATGAATATACTACTAATTTGATAAACACACTAACTTAATAAGGATATTCTGAGCATTAGAAAGAATGGGTACAGGGTACCTAGAATGCAATGTGGTAGGAATTAAATGGTAGCAGTTTATAACTGTTCTGATGACTAATATGACTATTCCTACTGTTATTGTTATCCCCTACTCAGGAGGAGTCACGTCTCTTGCTTTGCTGTGGGCTACTCTTTTATTTAAGTGTACAGCTATTTGGTAATCATATAGTCATATTCAAATGTCTCTGCAGGAAGATGAGAGAGAACAAGGTAACCACCCAGCTGAAGGCAAAAAGATGAAATGGAGAAAATCAATATATTCTAGGAAAGCATTTGAGGAATTTTAAGTTACTGAAATTTGGTATATGTAAATAAAAGAATTATATATAATGTAAGGGGTGAACTTAGAAGATACAAATTTTGAATGATTTCATTAAATAAAATTCTACTACTTCAATGAACAGTTCATGTTTTTATGGTCCCCTTTTTCATATGGTAAAAAGTGAGAGTATTTAGAAAGATTGTCATGAAGATCAGTGTAGCTGGCCGTGTGTCCATGACCTGAACAGTAAGCCGTCCTAATCCACCATGGCCTGGAACAATAGCACCAAGTATTTACAGAATTCCTGGTTTTTACTCAGACAAGACTAGTCCTCCAAAGTGAGCAAGAATATTTTATTCTCTGCAGACCAAGAAGGAGAAATTGATAAGAGATTAGCATAATTTTACACCAAGAAAAGTTGCATTTTAAGGGCTTCTGCTGCTTTAGAACAAAAGTCAAAAATTTTTGATTTGTCAGTAAAAAAGTTTCTTTATATTTAAAAAAAAAATGAGCTGTCATTGGGTGTAGTAGCGCACACCTGTAATCCCAGCTATTCAAGAGGCTGAGATAGGAGGAGGATTGCGTGTTTGAGGCCGATCTACGTAATTTAGCAAGACCCTGTCTCAAAATAAAAAAATGAAAAGGGCTGAAGATATGGACCATTAGTAAAGCACCTCTGGGTTTAATGCCCAGGACCACAAAAATAAATATATAATATATAAATACATAAATAATTAAGTACAAGTTGTCAACATTTTTAAATTGGATTTTTTTAATATTTATTTTTTAGTTGTAGTTGGACACAATACCTTTATTTTATTTATTTTTATGTGGTGCCGAGGATCGAACCCAGGGCCTCACACATGCCAGGCGAGTGTCCTACCGCTGAGCCACAACGCCAGCCCCTCAATTGGATACTTTACATAAGCCATGATTTCTGGCTTAATTTGAAAAGCTACAATACTACCGCACACTCCCAGAGCTCACTACAGCAATAGCCAGAAAATCTGACACCTCTTTTAGGAGTAGCAGATACTCACTTACTGCCCCCTCAACACACACACACACACACACACACAAGAAAAAGAAAACCTGCCATCTTCTTTTTAAGTCTCTGCATCTAAAATACCTGGGATTGTTTTGACTTTATTTTATCCAGAAAATTGAGGTCCACAAAAAATAGACCCAAAGCACAAATCAGAAATCTGAGATGCTATTTATTTTCTGTAATTACTATTAATTATTTATTACTGAGGTGATTATTTATTAAAGGAAGATTGGCTGCTATTTTACTATAAAATGAGTTTCTTTCGTCCTACTCGCCAAGTCTTGCCTAGCCAAGAACTGTTGGACAATTTTTATGGCTGGATTTATATTCTGGCACTCCAGAATAAATTGTGAAATATTTATACAAATCCTAGCAATCTTCTATCTGCAGCCAAGTGTTTAGAAAGTCTTCTGGGGATACATACAGGCCATTAGGTCTGACTCAACTGCCAGCACAGAGTCTGGGCTTAATCTCAGTTAGCTCTTTACAAGGCTATTAGGACCCCACTTCCTTTCTCCTTGGACTTTCTCCCTTGCTTGGAAATCCATAACCATGATTTTTATCCACTTGTCTGCCTGGGCCATGCTCATACTCCTATGGCTGCATACAACTGAAAGAAAGCACATAATCATGCTGACAGGTGGCTGTGTAAATTCATGGCCATAAGTCCTTAAGGCTTCCCAGAACTCATGTTGCCTTCTTCTACTCTCTACCAGCTATTTCAGACTTTATTTACTTTCCTTCTACCTCCAGCACTTCTGCCCCATCCTGACTCAGGGAAGGACCTTTCTTCCTACTTCTCTGCAAAAATATGAAGCAATCTACATCTCTTGTCTATACACCCTGCCCTCTTCCCTGTTCCTGTGGATAAATAAGTCATGCACCTGGCAGAGACCAACACCTCTGTGCACCAGTTCCCTGCCTCCTCCCTGCTGCTCACAGGTATGGCATTTCTCCCCAGCTCACCTCATCATTACAAGTCATTTCCTCTATCCTACCTACCCCCACCAATGCCCCATTTCTTTCCTGTATAGCCAGACTTACCTGTATTTGCTCTCTGCAGTTTCCTCCCATTCTCTCCTAAACCCATTCTAATTCCCCACTCCACAAAAAGTTTTCCTCAAAGACCCCAGTGACCAGCATGTTGTTAAATCGAAGGATCAATTTTTAGCCTTCACTCAACTTGATGGATCAGCAGCATTTGACCATAGTTCACTATCTCAGTCTTGAAACACATGCTGCTTTTGTCTTCTAGACAAGTCATTTGCCTGATGTTCCTTCCACCTTTCTAGGTGTTCCTTCCCAGTCTCTGTAGCTCGGTAGTCCTTTTTCTTCAACCTCCTTTGAAATTTTGGAACTCTTCTTTTTTCTATCTTCCCTCACTCCCAGGATAATTGCATCTAATCTCAATGACTTTAGTTATATTAGTGATTCTCAAACACATCTCCATCCTAAATCAGTCCCCTAAATTCCACACATCTAAACCCCACTGCCTATTTGAAATCTACACTCTAGATCTAACACGCATCTCAAATTTAACATGTCCAAAATTGAACTTCTGCTAATCTGTGCCCAACATGCCTCCCATGATAGTCCTCTCTGTATCTCAAGAATTGGCAATTTTTATTATTTTTTTGAATTTTGAGATAGGGGTTGACTAGGTTGCTGGCCTTGAAATTGTGATCCTCCTGCCTCAGCCTCCCAAGTTGCTACCATGTCCATCTTGATTTAATTCTTGAGTTTTCTTTTTCTATTTGAAATCCCATCACCTTCAAAATATAACCAGAAGGGGAGCACCTCTCCTCTGGGCCAAATCACCATCATATTTTCTGGAGTACCAGAATTTTCCCCTTACTGGTTTCTGCTTTAGTTTCTCTTCTATTCAAGGCAGCAGCCAAAACGTCTTGTTAAAATAGTAAGTCAAAGAATGTTACTTCTCTGCTCAAAACCATCCAGTGGTTTCCACTATTGCTCAAAATAAAAGCCAAAAGTAGGTCCTTTGGCCTGTGCAGCCCTGCCAGACATGCCTTCTCGTGGCCTTTCTTGTCCCACTCTCCTGTGAACATCCCAGGAATTCCTGTCTCTGGGTCTTTGCATTTTCAATTTACTGAGCCTGAAATACTCTTTGTCAGAGATCCAAGTAACCAGCCCTTCATCTTCTTATTCCTTTAAAAAATAAAGTCACCTTCTTGGGAAAGCTTTTGCTGATGATTGATCCTGAGATTTCAAACTCTCTCCCCAACTGGACATTTCATACTCTCTTGATTTTTTTTTCTCCTTAGCACTACTATTTAACATATTGCTTTCCTGATTTTACATTATCGATTCATTTTCTCTTCCAGTAAAATATATGTGAGGGCAGGAAATTTAGTCTCTTATTACTGATATGTTCCCAGTCCTTAGGAGTATCTGGAATATACAGGGTGTTTAATAAATATTTGTGGTTGAATGGCTAAATGAATTCACTGTTCTGCTTGGGAAAGCTGAAGATTCCAGCACATACATGAATTGCCTCAAAGTAATCTTAAGGTTGTAAATTGCTTATATTATAATGACTTGAAAAAAGGAATTAGGAAAAACAAAGAGAAACTATTGTGGCTGAAGAAAAAAAAAAAAACATTCGACACCGTGTTACAAACATAAAACTTTTTAAGGCTACAGAGAAGAGAAACCTAAGTCCCAATAGCTCAAATGATATGAAAAATACATTACTTCACAGAACAAGAAAGAGGTGAGTCAGGTCTAGGTATGCTGACTTCAATGATGCAATGATGTAAAAACAGACCCAAGTCCTTTCCTTTTTCAACTTTGCCCTTCAGGGAAGGCAGAGTATCCTGCAGGGGAAGAGGCCTCCAGGGCCAAATGAGGGCCTTGGGTCCCAGTGTCACCTCCAGAAGGGACACATCCACAGAAAGAGGAGCTCTTCCTCTCCTCCACAACTACCTTCTGGCCTCCAGCAAAGAAAGATTTCCCACAGGCCATAGCCTATGGCTACCACAGATAAGGATCTGTCCTGAGCTAAAAATGGGCCCCTCTCCCTGGGTCACAGGTTTTAAGGAGAGGGTGGCTTGTAGGCTAGATTGTGCTTTGGTTTTGCTTTTTTTTTTGTTTTGTTTTTTGTTTTGTTTTTATAAGAAAGAGTTTGGGAACTTGTCTGGTATAAGTACATAGGAAAAGTTCTGTTGTCCCCTTTAGTGTGAAAAAAAAAATATGAAAGGATAAATTGTTATTTTCCTCTCTAGGTCTGAGTCTCATCCACTGATGACTTTCCTCTTGCTGTGTATTCCTGACATGTCCTGCCAGTGTTGGAAAATTCTTTTACCACCTAACCTCTTTAGAATTGGAAAGTGGAGATATTTCTCTCAACTGAAAGTTGTTGAAGGAACTCGAACCCCAAGAAGGGTCTATTAAACCAGAGGTGCTTCACGCACACTCTGAATACCTTCTTTCCTCTGCCCCAACTTCAATGAACACATTTTTAAAAAGAGAGGGAGGGTTTGGTGCCTGAAACCACATTTAGTGATCGTTTTTTCGTCAGTTCTTCTTTTCTTTTTTATTACTTTAAATAAATAAAGAAAGTGGGAGGTGGGGGGCTTTAGCAATCAAGTAAACACCAAGGATTTTTATTCACATCCACCCACTTGATTCTGCCACAGCAAAGGAACAAAAGACGAAGCAGTTAGTTCATGTGCAGAACCTGTTCCCCACAGTCTGAAGAAACAGTTTGCCGTTGTGTGGGAAGAAGTGTTTAGCTAAATGACTTGTGATTAGATGGCATTATGTGTACAAAGCTTCTTTTTGTCGGTGCTGTCGCTGATCCTCATGGATGACTCGGAAAGATGGCTCAGAGTTTGAAGGAAGCCTTCATTCTCAGAATTCACTTTCCTCTCCCACTTGTTCTTTTAATCTTACCATGAACACCTTTTACCCTCAAATCAAGAGAACTCTCCCTCGGGCACAGATCTAAAAGAAATGACTTTTAAAAAGGGACAATCAGGCTCCTAAGAAAATGAGCCAGTCCACTCCTACTAAAAGATGAAAGACTCAAAATGTGTCAACATGTGTAACAACATGTGTAAACAGAGGTACTAGGTAAAGATAAGGAGGGCTTTAGAGTGGCAAACAGGCGCTTGGCTGACAGATGATGAACAGGAAAGAAAATCAAACACAATGTCCTTACAAGCGGGGAACCAGAACAGAAGGAAAATACTGACCATGTGTCTGCTGTGTCCCAGGCACTGTGATAAAAATGCTCCCAAAAGGACAAGGCCCCTTCCCAGCAGATTTTAACTGTGGGTTTATGCTTCATTCCTAACCTGGCCCCTCTGGCCCCTGAGAGGTTGATGCTTATGCCAAAAAGTCCATTAATACTTATCCAAGTAAACAAGCTTGACTTTGGGGAAAAGTCACACTGAGCTATGAGATGGCTTTTACCGCTTAATCCATTACTCATTCCCCAAGAGCCATGGTGGGGTTTGAGGCACTGGAGCTGGAGAAATATCCCGGCCTTACTCAATGAGATCTCTGCGTTGACGCTGTGATTCCCTCAGCAGGAGAGGACGAAAAGGGACTGAGGGAAAGGGGGGGCCCAGGGAGAGGAAGTCTGAAGTCACAGGTCTCAGTGGCATGGAACCTCAAGTGTCTCTCTCTTCTGGTTTAATCTCAAACATGTCTTCTTAAAAAAAAAAAAAAAGTGTACATACACACTCATTAAAAAGATGGAGAAACACATCACCCAAGAACAAATATTAACTCTTCTAGCTTCTTATGGTTTAGATATCAGGTGTCCCCAAAAGGTCATGGGAGGGACAACCCAAGAAAGTTTAAAGGTAAAATGATTGGGTTGTGAGAGTCTAAACCTAACCAGTGTGTTAATCCCCTAAAGGGAATTCACTTGGGTGGTAACTGTAGGCAGGTAAGATGAGGCTGCAGGAGGTGGGCCTTTGAGGTCTGTATTTTGTCTGTGGTGAGGGGATCTTTCTCTCTGCTTCCTGGTGTGACATCCTGCTTTCCTCTGCCACACTCTTCCGCCATGATGTTCTGCTTCACCTGGAGCCCCGAGGAGTGGAGTCAGCTGTCTATGAACGGAGACCTCTTGAAACCATGAATGCCAAATACATTTTTCTTCCTCAAAAATTGTTCTTGTCAGGTCTTTTGGTCACAACAGTTAAAAACACAGCTCCCAGAAAGAAAACAGTGTGCTGGTTGCCTCATGATCACCAAGGCCTTCTCTCATTCTTAGTTCACTTGCTTTCTTTTCTATTTCCCCTCCTACTTACCGGGAAAACCATAGATCATTAATTTTATTATCTAGCACAAGAGAGATTTGGAAATGCTATAATTCCTAATTAGCGGAAAGAAAAAGTGTATTGCTGTGTTCTTCCAGTTACATAAGCATAACAAAAACAAGATCAGATTCGCTTAGGTAACTTGATTTTTTTCATCCGCTGGCATATCATTAAGTTCATTTGAAAAAAAAAAATTGCTCCTATAACATTATTTTGGTGGCTCCATACTAATCTATTCACCTCAATGATAAAAGATTTATTATAATCAACCACATATTGTTGAACATGTATTTTTTTTTCTTATTTTTATGCTATCAACAATAAGTAAGGAACATTCTCATAGCTAATTTTTTTGTACAGACTCTTGATTACATCCTTAGGGAAATTGCCAAAGGAGAAAATACTGAGTCATCGAGTCAATTTTAACCTCCCCAAAACAGTTATGATTTATAGGAAAGAAATTATCTGAGAGATTAAATTGCATACCCTCCCCTCGCTCACTCAGTGGTAATTTTCATCTCAAATCCTGGTTCACACCCCCCGTATACTTTGCCATGTCCAGTCATCTGTATGCACCCTTTTAGCCACAGGCTTTTCTCAGGCAAAGAGTACAAGGTACGACACAGGGAAGAGCTTCCAGAATGTTGTTGCTTTTCACAGTTTTGAGGTGCTGTTCTTGGCTTTTTCTTTGTCCTTGTTTACATTCATCTCCAGATCTTTCTGTCCATGAATCTTGCTGTTAAGGCTTGGTTTTATTTGGGTGGCTGAGTTTTTTTTTTGTTTTGTTTTCTTAATTGTTTTTTTTTTCCTTCCCTTCACTCTTCACTCCTTTAAAATTGACACAACTATTTCCTAGATCTCATGTTGTGCTTAATTATTACCCCAGCTGGGTAGTGCCCTAGACAAGCATAGGAAGTCATGATGCAATTCCTCTGCCTGGAGCATCCATATTCGAACTGTAGATTAGAAAGAATGACATGAAACTCCAAAAGGATCCTTTATTCTTTATAACTCCCCCTACCCTTAGCTGTTATTTTCGTTATACTGGTATTAGCAGTAATACAAAAAAGAAAAAAAATAAATAAAAGGTTATGCCTCATTTGCAGAAACACCAGGCAAATGAATAGCTTATAGATACTTTCCAGTCCAATAGGCCATCTTGTGAGTAAGCAATTCAAAGAACTAAAATAGCCACTGTCACTTTAAAAGTGGAATGGAGCCGGGTGTAATGGTGTGTACCTGAAATCACAGCTTCTCAGGAAGCTGTGGTTGGAAGATCTGGGGATTAAGGCCAGGATGGGCCACTTAGCAAGACCCTATATAAAACAAACCAACCCCCACAAAACTAGAATGAAAACAAGATGAATTTATGAAACCTAGAAAAATGTCTCCCAAATAATTTGGTTCCAGGACCACTTTATACTCTGAAAAATAATTGATAACCTCATAGATTTTTTTTTGTTTTTGTAGGTTATAATTATTGATGTTTGTCATATTAAGATTAAAACTGAAAAAGTCTGAAAACACAAAAATTCACCCTCAGAACATTATGAATTCTCCAGAAAATTCCACTGTACTCTCATGAGATAACAGAAATGATCTGGTCTTAGAATCCGTGCTTTTGGGAAGTGGTGAAAACTTATGGGGTGGGGCCTTATGGGAGGTCTTTAGGTGACTGGAGGCGTGGCCTAAAAAGGGATTGTGAAACTCCAGCCTGCTCTTCTTTGTTTCCTGGATGAGAAAAGTGTGGTTTTGCTGTACTGTATATTTTTGCCATGATGAGCTGCTTCACCACACATCTAAAGCCTGAGACCAAAAAGTCATAGACTCGAACCTCCAAAACTGTGAGACAAAGTAAGCCTCTCCATTATATAAGTTAATTATCTCAGGTATTTTTAAATGATACCTAATACAAGCATTATTGTGAAAATAGCTTTTACCCTATGAATCTTTGAAAATGTCTAAGAAACCCTCAAGATATTCTTGGGTAACACTTCTGACCTAGATAATATGAGGAAGAAGTGTGGAGTAATTAATCAGAAATATAGTAAAGCTCCTGAAAGCTTTACAATCTGGAGACCATTTGAAATCCATCCTCCTCCAAGACATTTATGATGACTGACTACAAATAACGATCAGGATGTTAAATAGATAAACATAGGAGGACAGTGAGTACAGCCATCACTGATTAATATGACAGAATGAAAAATAGATTTGGACAGAAACAGAAAGGGAAAACATAGCTAAACATAGTAATTGACCATAAATATATGGCATTTGGAGGATGGGGGAACAGTAAAGAAGAACAGAGCATCCAAAATTAATTTGAGGTGGCAAAGATGGATTACAAGGGAATGCCTGAGGTAGGGTTTTTTGTTTTGTTTTGTTTGTTTTTTTGTTTGTTTGTTTGTTTTTGGTTTATTTGTTTTTTGGTTTTTGTAGGTTTTTGGTACTGGGGATTGAATCCACAGGTGCTTTACTACTGAGCTACATGCCCAGCCCTTTTTGTTTTTTATTTGATACAGGGTCTTGCTAACTTGCTTAGGGCCTCACAAAGATGTTGAAGCTGGCTTTGAAATCATCATCCTCCTGCCTCAGCCTCCAGAGTTGCTGGGATTACAAGCATGTACCACTGCACTCAGCCTGAAATAGTTTTAAATGTAGAAAAAAATACATGAAATAATGTCTTCCAGACATTGACTATAAGGCATCATAGGACATTGATCTCTGAGAGGTAGCAAGTAACCAGGTGAGTGAGCCCTGGACTCATCCCAAGGTGCTGCCTAAAGAGCGTTTCTAGCTCACAGCACAGGACAGTGAATCCAGGCATTGCTCAGCAGAGTCCTGAATTGAGGATATAGAAGTGGGAGAACAGAGGGACTCAGGCAGCAAGAGTTCACAGGGCAATGTGCCAGAGAGAACACTGTGGCGAGGATGCTATGGAGATCTGCAGAAGATGTTCCTTGAGACTTCAGCTGAGTACTGATCAGTAAGACTGGGGAAAAAAAAAAAAACACGTGAAAGAATTATAATGATACATCTTCAGGGTTCACCTAAGCCCAGGAATAGTCTATGCTTTCACTAGTCTGAGTGGAAAATTGTTGTAAAGAGATTCGGGGCTCTTCCATTCTCAAGGCCTGTCTGATGTGCATTTATTACCCTTTACTTCCTTGCTCATGATGATCATGCCTCAGGGATTTATAATTAGAAAAAGAGTTTGTGCCCTTAATTTTTTGGTTTCTGTGGATAAAACTTTACCTAATTTCATTATCGATGTTTTGCTGGGGTTTAGGTTATGCCAGCCTAGTGGCAGTATCTGGTTTCTGTGTGAATATATGTATTTATTAATTTATTTTGGTGGAGCTGTAGGGCAGAGTAAAAAGCATCATGACTTGCAGAAGACCAAAACAAAACAACAACAACAAAAAAAGAAGAATAGATAAATTGGATTTCATCAATTAATTAAAATTTTTGCTTGTCAAAGGACACTATCAATTAAGAAAGGAAAAAAACCCCACAGAATGGAAGCAATAACTTGCAAATTATATATCCCGTAAGGGTATAGGATACAGAATGTGTGTGTGTACACATACAACCATGAAAAAATAAATAACCCAATTTAAAATTGGGCAAATTATCTGAGTGGATATTTCTCCAAATGAATGGCCAATAAGGACCTTAAAAGATATCTTTATGAAAATACAATCCAAAACTATGAGATACTATGATACACCTACTATACTCAAAAGAGAACCAGAATATAGTAAGTATTTTCAAGAATGTGAAGAAATCAAACCCCTCAAAAATGGCTGATGAGAATATAAAATGGCCCAGCCTCTGAGGAAGAAAGTTTGGCAGTTAATTAAAAGTTAAACATAGAGTTTTATGACTCTGTATTATCCAGCAATTTCATAACTAGAATGAAAATGCATATGCACAAAAGAACTTATAAATAATTTTTCACAGCAGCATTTTTTATAATAGCCCAAATGTAGAAAGAATCAAAATATTCACAAATCAATTAATGGATCAACAAAATAAGATACATTTAAGTAATGGGATTTTTTTGAGCCATAAAAAGGAATGAATACATGCTGAAATATGGATGAAACTTGAAAATTTTATGCTAAGTAAAAGAAGCCAGATACAAAAAGCCACACTTTATGTGAGATCATTTATATAAAATATCCAAAGTAAGTAAATCCATAAAAACAGAACATAGTTAAATGGGTTCTAAGGGACAGTGGGAAAGGGGAATTGGGAGATACAGGAATTCTTTCATTTGGGGTACTATAAATGTGTTAGAATGAGATAATGGCGATTATTGCACAATATCAATAAACTAAAATCACTGCCTTGTACATTTTAAAGTGGTTTAAATGATGAATTTTATGTTATTTGAATTTAATCTTAATTTTTAAAGTTTTAAAAAAATCTATGGTGCTATGGTATCATCTTAAAATTCAGGAATTTCACCTTAAATAATAGAAATATTACTGGGAAATTACACTTTTTAGAAATAGAATTATATGTTAACTATTCTATGATGTCCTCTTTAACTTGAGATGTAGACTATTACTCCTGTAAGAATCTTTTCTAGCTATTAATTTTACAACACATCTCTAAAGATTATAAAGTTTCACCTGATGTGTTCAAAGGGAAGATTGCTTAAGAGCATTCTGTAAGTGAGAAAAAGAATTTGGGTCAAACTTAAGCTCCAGAGTGACAGTGAAGATACAGGAAGATACTGCATAATCACAAAAAAAAAGCAAGCTCCAAAAAAATAGAGCACATCACTTCTGGAAATGAAAAGAAGTTACTAATTTATACATTGATTATTGATAAATCTGTATTTATGTGGAAGTATAAAAGTCAAATGAGTAGGATGCACCTTGGATTCATGGTAAGGTGATCAAATAGAACTTATCTTTAATATTTTATTTATTTTGTTTAAAAATAGGCAAAGGAGCCTGGCATGCAGGCTCATACCTGTAATCTCAGTTACTTGGGAAACTGAGGCAGGAGGATTTGAAGCTAGCCTGGGCAACTTAGTTAGACCCAGTCTCAAAATAAAAAATAGAAAGGGCTGGGCATATAACTGAATGATATAGCATCCCTGGGTTCAATCCCCAGTACTTCAAAAATAAATAAGTAAGTAAGGAAAGAAAGAAAGGAAGGAAGGAAGGAAAGAAGGAAGGAAGGAAGGAAGGAAGGAAGGAAGGAAAGAAAGAAAGAAAGAAAGAAAGAAAGAAAGAAAGAAAGAAAGAAAGAAAGAAAGAAAGAAAAGAAAAGAAAGAAAAGAAAATGCATTTCTCTGGGTGTATGTTCATATAATGCTCACAACAATCCTGTGAAGTTGTTGTATTGTTCTCCCACATGAGAGATGATGAAACTGATACACACAGAATGACTGAGCCAACAGTGACATGCCCAAGGTCACACAGTATTGATAAACCTGGAGGCCAGGCCTAGATCCAGACTCTCTTATTACTATTGAATTCTGTGTTTCATTTTGAATAGGTTTTCTATAACAGGGAGCAAAAAAATGGTACAATGATTGAATAGCACCCAGCACAGTATGTTTTGTTTGTGTGGGTTTTTTTGTTTTGTTTTGTTTTTGTTTGTTTGTTTTAGGATAGGTGGTATGTTTTTAGACTGATAGAAATGATTCCCTTGGGAGGGAACAATGGAGGGAGCAAAGTCTTTAGGAAGAAGTGGGATCCACTGCCCTAGAGGAAGAGCTGCCTTAGAAGGGAGCACTGGAAGACTTCCATAAAAAAACAGAGAAAGGTGGGAAAGAGCGCCTTACTCAGACAGGAAGTGGATATTGGGTGGACAATGCAGAAGAGGAAGTCAAGTCTTCAGCTCAGTGTGGGGATGAAGGAGGGACGTGGGCATTTGAGGAGAATGGAGAAGGCAGAAAATATTGTTGCGGGAGGGAGGAGAGTAAGCCTGAGGGGGCCAGGGTTGGATTGGTGGAAAGTTGTGACAGCTCACTGGAGTTTGTGGTCACAGAATTTTAAAAGAAGACAAATCAGCACAGTGGAGTGTTTTTCTCCCTCCATGTTCATCTACTTGGGGGCTAGTGCTGAGCAAGTCAGTCGTCAAGACAACTATGTAAAAGTTCAATTAAGTAGATAAATATGCTGAATTTTGAAACACTAATTAACGTTTGCCAGTAGGACTAGAAAGGAAACTCAGATTTGTGTATGAAGCAATACAAGCAAAAATGTCATAGTGCATACAGAAAACTGCATGTAGTTTAGTGTTTGGGGAGTCAAATGTGGACAAAGAGGAAGGGAGGGTATCAGGAGACATTCTAGAAAGATCAGTGGCTTAGTATTTTGTTGTTGTTGTTGTCATTGTTATTGGAAGGTAAAGTTATAAAAGTATCAGATAGCAAAAGCATGCAATGTCATCTATGGCAAGAATTTATTTGTTGGCAACAGATAGAGAGCCATTGTAGTGTTTGAATGAGAAGAATGATTTGGTTGGTTTTGTATTCAGAAGAGATTTCTTTGGCAATAGTGTGGAGCCTATATTGAAGAAGGCCAATATTAGAGATATGCATTCTGTGGTGGACAAAACAATAGCCCTATAATTATACCCACCTCCCAGGCCTTCAAACCTAGTAGCCTGTTGCCTTACATAGCATATGGGATTTTGCATATGCCATGAAGGATCTTGAGATAAGTGGATTATCTGGGGGTGGACCTAGTGTTATCACAAGGGTTCTTGTGGGGGAAAAGGGAAGAGATGTGAATACAGAAGCAGACATGAGGAAGAAGGAGAGATTTGAAGATGCTATACTGTTGATTTGACTGTGAAAAAAAGCCAGGGTGTACAGGTGGTCTCCAGAATCTGGAAAAGACAAGGAACTCGCAACCCTCAAAAGCCTCTAGAAGGTGCACAGCACTTCCAACATCATCGTATTAACCCAGTGAGATTTCTGACGCTCAAAACTGTAAGATCAACAGGAGTTGTGTTAAGCCATTAAGATTGTAGTAATCTTTTACAGCAGCAACGGGATTTCAACTAGGAGTTTATTGCCGTGATCCAGGTAAATGGTTGTGACTCCTGAGCAATGATTGGGAACAGCAAGGATGAGCTTACTGCATACTTATTAGAGTTGTGACCATGGGAAAGTCGTGTTCTGGTGCCTAATTCAAAAGGAAATTTACTCTGAAAGAGGACATGATGTGGCAGATGACTAATTTACCACCATAAATCATTCCTTTCTTTCTAAAATACAAACATGTTGCCAGAAACTTACTGTTGGGAAGGGATTGCATTTCTCAATCTGCCTCTAACTAATGGTCCTATGCTTAGTTCTTGCCAACAGAATGGGAACAGAAATGTTGTGTGTCACTTCTGAAGTCAAAGCCCTTCGAAAGGGGGTGTGCATCTTTACCCCTTCTTCTTCATTCACTGGCTAAATGTAGGATTCTGAGGTTTTCTGGGTAGCAGGACAGCTAATGGGTAAAAATCCAAAATATCAAAGGAGGTCCCAAAATCTCCACATGGAAGATTATCTGTTGGGCAGTGATGCACACATGGGTCAGTTTGTTAAGCAACATAAGAAATTCTTTCTTTTTTTAAGAGACACTTATTTTGAGGATTTATTTATTTTCATTCTAAAAATTAGAATACAAATGGAATGCTGTTTTAATAAAATATTAAAAATGTGTATCATCATTAAGGAGAGGGCAGAAGTTGATACAGGAGTTTTGAAAAGATGGAGATTCATGCTATACAGTGGCAATAGACTTGAGTAAACTTGGCTGACAATAACAAAGTACCTATTGAGCTTATAGCTTTAAGTCAGAAGGTCGGTTGGATTTGCTTGTTAGTGAATGTATTTAAAAAGTTATTAGAATAAAGATAAGCTCAGTTATGCATTGATTTGCATGCAAGCAAAAATGAAAGAGATAGGAGTAGCTTAGTATTTTGCAGTCAGAAAATCTGCATCATTCTAGAACTCAAACATTAATGAATGAGATTTAGAAGGTTTGAACAACAAAGACCCTTCAACTTATCTTTTCTCAATTAAGTGACGCAGTCCTAAAACAAACATCAGATTAAAGATATTTTCTTCCCATATGAACACCATTGTTTCAAGCAACTTTCGGATAAGCATCAAGTTAAAAGAAAAATGTAGGGCAAAAAGTTGAAGAAATAAGGGACAATGTGTAAGATTAAAACCAATATCTGGCATAAGGAACTACCTGGAGGCACACAGAACAGGAACCCATGAGGTTCTTGAAGAAGCTATGTTGCCAAATAATTCTCAATCCTGAGCAAAAATGCTAATGAATGTTTAAGCATCATCCTCAAACCATTAAACTTGTACAAACAGGAAGCTCTACAGAATCAATGAACATGCCTCAATGTCCATTCCAGATATGGTCATCAGACAAGAAAGAACCTCCTAGGTATGGAGTTGGTATCACAGGGAACAACAGGCTATAGAATTCCTACCAGAAAGCTGGCTCAATACCTAATCCAGTACGATTTCAATTTTGGCAGCCATCAGTGACTACTGATGTATGGTCCCCATTGTCCTTTTAGATTGTTGAATGCCCCAAATGACAACAAATAAACTATGAATAAAACAGAACTAAAATTTTCAGAACTCACTACAGTAAGAAAGAACACTACTTTGATCATAGCTCAGCAGTACCCAGAAGAAAATAATCAGAAGTGGAATATCTGTAGGGTTTCAGAGGCTGGGTTCAATTGGTTTGAGACAAGTCATTCAAGGTGAGGAACTGTTTGAGACAATGTAAGACTTCAGTATGGTTCCATGCAAGTGAAAGAAATGTCATGAAGCAAAGCCTTTTTAGGTAAGCTGTTGTTGATAAGTGAGCTATTTACCCAGGTGAACAGACTGTTGTGTCTTGGGGGGGACAAATGATCTGTGGAAATTTCCTGAGGTAACCATTAAACTGTTTCTTGCTTTATGGCTTTGTCTTTCCTGGTCAAAATGTTGCTGAAAAAAACAACAAAGTTGTGGTCCACAATATTCTTCTACCTTGTATTAACACCTATGGTCTCAATTCTTACTATTTGAGCTATCCTCTTCAGATTTCTCCTGGACACCATGAAATGGCTGTCAGAGAGGTTTTCTAATCCAAATGTTGTCAAATCCATGAGGAACCACATCCAAGTCTGGTGGAGACCTGGGATTAAAGGAGAGAATAGGTGTGTTCTGTATTTAGAAAGACGTTTGTACATGGATATTGGCTGTATAGTTGTATGGACAATGTAAAAAACAACTAATCACCAAAATTGTGTACTTCCCTTGCATTGTATAGGACTATCTCTGGGAATTATCTCTTGGGGACCACATTTCCCAGCTTCTTATGTAATCAGGTAGAGCCATGTGACTAGTTCCCAGCAGTGTTAATAGAATGTGAATGGAAATGATGTAGGTCACTTCAAAACCTAAAATCTGTAAAACAGATGTGAATTCTCTTCCTCCATTTGGCACAGAAGGCAGATCATTTTGGAACTGCAGGGGGGAGGCAAAACCACAAATGGATGGAGCATGGGTGTATGGGTTTCCACATGTGAAAGGTTGTCCACAGACCAGACCTACCTACAGCATTTTTTAAAGTAAACCTCTATTAGGTTAATTCACTGAGATTTGACAGTATATTTATTTATAACAATAGGAAGCATTATCCTAACTTGTGATGTGATGATCATAAAACATGGACGATACATGTATATAAATAAGATCATAGACTGACAGTTGATATAGTGATTAAAAACTCAATTCAAAGACATATTTATAGAATTATGTCATTTTGCAAAAACAAAAATAGCATCTATAAATAGAAGAAATAATTAAGAATATCCAGTTTTAATTATAAAATATTTGAACATTGATTATTTTAATCTTATTTTTTACACTTTCCTGAGTTTTCCCAAATGCTCTTTAATTAAAGTGAATTATTTTTGGTATAAGGAAAATGAAGAATTTTTTTAAAGATATAGCTTTTCATAGCCAGAATGACTAGCATTGAGACATAAATCATAATTTACAAGTCCTATATATAATAGGGCCTCAAGAAACACTTAACTTAATAATTATGATAATATACAACAACTTCTAGTTTTCCAGAATTGATGATGTCACAGAGGGCCCTTGAGGAGTTCACTCAAGTTTGGGTTTGAAGATGCTCTTTTTTCAAAAAGTCAATTTTATTAAAAGTCTATTCTTAAAAATCTTAATATCCAGTAAGTAGCATCATTATAAACTTTCAAAGCCCATTTAAGAAGTATAGGCTGAAACATCAGCTCCCCAGACATGACTGACATAGTGTTGTGATTCATAATTAAGAACCATAATTAGGGTAAGAATCTGGTTCCTGAAGTCACCTGGGATCCTAGTGGAGTTGCTGGCAGTGGTATCTTTCTCCCCAGAGGAATGCTGAAGTGCCATCCAGTTCTGACTACCTGTGAAAACACACTTTCTATCACCATAGCAGCAAGACTAGTCATCTTGATGAAACAGGTTTCTGTTCTGAGTCCCAATAAGGGTAAAATCTTCACTTCCAGACACAGGATGAGTCATTGCTTTTGGCCTCATTAGGAGAGTATAGCCCTTCTGTCTGCTAACAAAACCATTTAACCTGATGATTAAAACCATGCAGCCAAGCAACGCGAATTCCAGCAAGCAATTCCAAATCCTAGCTTTGCTTTGGAAGACAAGGTGAACTAAAAAAGAAAGCAAAGCAAAACAAAGCAAGCTATAGGAAACCCCATTAACCCTTTAAAAGTGTGTGTGTTTTTCCAAGACTCAGGACCAATCTGGTTGTTAGAGAAAAAGTTTGGTTAAAGTCAAAGGTAGCATAGGAAGTCAAATCAGTCTACCCCCTCCCTCGAAATGAGGAACAAACAAGTTGTTAGGTTGAAAAGTTCTTGCTTGAATATGACCTCTTCAGAAGAGAACTGGAGACAGAGGAAAGGAGGCTGCTGAAACAAAGGACTGAGTGGACAGAAACAGAAGCCCCAGTGAACGGCTTTGTATGGAGAGCAGCTGATCAGGCAGTTGGGAATATTCTGAAGCAACCATGTGGCTTTTGAAATCATAGACATATTTTGCTGAGAGAAAGAACATGAGATTAAGCTAGACCACAAGAAGAGACTGTTCAATTCAAATCTGTCAAAGTAAGAAGTCATGGTCAAATTTTTTCTCTCTCTCACGCATATATGCTTGTGTGAAAATTTGTGCTGAAGGTTCTAGTTCTAAACAGAGCATCATTGGAATTTTATGAAATGACAGCATCATGATTCTTCAGTGGCATGAAAAGAAAGGCTAATAATTTGTCCATAAGAGTTATGAAGATTTAAGAGCATCTTTAGTGTGTGTAGCATGAATGCATTGTAAAAAAAAAAATACAATGTAGAGCAGTTGGATAATAAGACAGCAAAACCAAGGGAGATTCATCCAAGATAGACTGAAAGATGAAAAACACAGCTCCATGTGCAATTAATTAGAGGGTGAGTCAGAGGTAACCTTAGGTTCAAGGTGCACTGTAGATGGATTGCAGCAAGTGAATCCTTGGTAGCTCTGAGCAAAAGCCATTTTGATTTCTCAGAACAAAGCATTGAGAGAAATCCAATAAAGTAAACAAAATAGATTCAGGCTCCAGAGACCTCCAACAAAATAGGGTTACTAAGGAGAAAATGCCCAAATGTGAATTGTAAAGTAAACAAACATAGGAAATAAAGAGCTACTGACCAGATTTAGTCTGAAATGTGCTAGTCAATTGAATTTCACATTCCCTAAAGCAGTTTGATTTTGCTTGGGTTGGAGGGATATATGATTTTCCACCTAAATGAACATGGCAATTGTTAGTAACAGAATGCATAATAACAAGGCATGATTGATGGCAAAATACCTGTAGAAGTTACAAATTTTTTCTTTAAAAATCTATGATACTTAAGATCTACTAACAACTCCGTGCCCATCTTCCATATGCATGTTACTGGCTAACTTATTCTGGTTTCTCTGTGACATCTACCTTTCTAGGAAATTCAGACAGTAATTTCTCAGCAATATTAGTCTGTCAGCTCCCCTTCTTTATGTTTCTGTCTCTAAATGTTCATTACATTAAATAAGGGGTTCAGAAAACAGAGGCTATGATTAAATTGTGAATGTTGAATTTGCTCCATATTCCACCTTAGGAAAAAAAGCATGTTTAAAGATGAAGGGAAGATTCCTGCAACTCAGGAAGCTGAGGCAGGAGGATTATAAGTTCAAAGCCAGCCTCAGCAATAGCGAGGCGCTAAGCAACTCAGTGAGATCCTGTCTCTAAATAAAAAATATGAAATAAGATTGAGGATGAGTGGTTGAGTGCCCCTGAATTCAATTCCTGGTATAAAAAAAAAAGTGTGTGTGTGGGGGGAATCTTTCCATCCATGAGATATATTCAGATATTAGAATAATTAGTTACTTAGAATCTTCATTTTACCTCTTCACAAACTGAACTAGTATAAGCCCCAAGTGAAACAGGGTTAAAAATCTGAGAGACATTTAGATGATCTTTATTATATTTTCCCTTCTTTCTCGATATCTTATTAGTAAGGATTTGTACATCCACAGAATAAGGATTTAAAGTTGTGGAGAGTTAAGCAGTACTAAATTCCTGGTTTGTCAAAGATTGTTCCACAGGTTAGCAATTGTTTGAGTCATTCCATTTTCAGATTGATTTTTGAATTTTCTAGGTTCTTTTATTAGTCATACTTGTTACAATGCTATTAGATATACGAGGATGTATTTCTCTGAAATATCTCATTTTAACTTTACACCAAGAGTCTCAAAGTTCCACCATTTGGGATGTCCCTGTTTTATGATTCCAAAACAATCCTAAAATCAGTGTCCTAGATGGGAAATACCCGTGACCAGTATCAAGTGATCACCATCATTAATTCTCCAACATCATTCCCGTTCAGAAGAGTTCCAGACTGGATTATGGAAGAAATGATGAGATGGAGTCGGGAGTACAAGATATTTACTAGAGAAAAACACTTGGGAAGAAAAAGAGAGAAAGCAGAACTGGGCATAGGGAGAAACTAAATACCAATAGAGTTGGAATAAACCGTGGACAACCTGACTGGAAGCTGTCCACAGAGTCCAGCCCATAAGTGTTCCACAACAAATTGAAATGGCCAGTCTCGATACTCCTCTCCTAGTCAGTCAAATTCTATGTAGGCTGCTCCAAGAAGGGCATGACCTTGAGCAAGGTGAGTCTAGGCAGTTGAGAGTTGAGGATGCTTGACGATCACACTTACCAGAAAATGAGGTTTTGAAGGGATCTGGGAAGTGTTTCTTCATGTTTACTAAAGAAATTTGTAAATTTCCCTTCTGAAAATGGTCCCTATTTATATGTCCACACCAAAACTTGTACATGAATGTTTAAAACAGTATTAATAGGAAAAAAAATCGGAACAGCCCAAATGTCCATTAAATGATAAAAGGATGAATAAAATTTGGAATATCCATGTGCTAAAATAACATTTGGCAATAAAAAGGAATGGAATACTGCTGGATGCCACAATAAGGATGAACCTCGAAAGAATGATGCTAATGAAAATGTCATAAAAGTCCACATACCATATGATTCCTTTATATAATGATAAGTCTATAGAGGAAGGAAATAGATTTGTGGATTCCTAGGACTTGGGGTGGGGGAGAATGGAAGCTGGTGCTAATGAACACAAGGCTTCTTTTAGGGCTATGAAAATATTCTAAACATGGTGGTGACATACAACTCTAAATAGACTAAAATCACTGAATTGCTGACTTCAAGTGGGTAAATTTTATAATATGTGAAATAGATCTCAATAAAGTCTTTAAAGTCAGCACTAAAGTGAGGGAGGAAAATGTACTTCCTGCTCGCCTCTGAATATGCTCATCATTGTCGTTGTCAACATTATCATCACCATTAATATTCATAAGGCACTTGTACCAGGCACTCATTTAAAGTGCTTTGCCTCAATTACCTCATTCTATAATAACCATTATTAGTCTCATTCCATATATGATAGAATGACTCTTAGAACTCAATAATTTGCCTACAACTACAGATTTATTAATGTCAGAACTATGATTCAATCTCTCCTTCTGATTCCAGACTTGCTTAGTGACTTTATTTTCTGTATTTTAGAAATAAAACACCTGTGTGTTAGTGATGCTATCTAAAAGTAATCCTGTATGAAGATATGATGATTTTATATTTTTTGTGTCCTATCCTCTATGAAGTCTGAGAGTTTAAATCATATTTCCTAATAACTCATTTTGCTTTGATTTGGACAATCAAGTTTTAATCTATTTCTCTACCTGGAGGAGCAGATTAACAATCCTTCTCCAGTAAAATCACTACCTACTGGAATCTAGAGAAATCTGATGATAGTCAGGCAGTGGTAAAGACTGTGTGTAGTATCTCCCTGGGGAGACACTACATTTTCTTTGCATGTTAGTATGACAAACTGTAGAAGAAACAAGGATACTGAGACTAGGAGGATAATAAAATATGAGTGTGATATTGGATTTTCCCAAACCTGAAGATCAGTGGGTTTTGGATTGTTTTCATAGATGAGTGGTGGACTTCTTGAGGCATGGCATGAAAGCATTCCTCACACCATGATCTTAAGTCAGAAAATAAGATTACAAACAGATGATTTCATGTGATGCAGCCTCAAAAAATGTGCCCTGGTCACTTTACTCTCATTCTTCAAGTAGGAGGCTTTTCATCTACCATGTATTAGAAAATATGAGTTCAGAATCCATCTCTGGTGGAATCCCTTGGTGGAAGCAAACTAGTTATCTGAGAAACTTGAATCTCATTGGAGGAAGGCATTTCAATGTATACTCCAAACAGATTTATTTTAAAAATAAAAGAACATTTTTGACAAAAAAGATGAATAACTAGCAATTTTTGTAAAAAAGTAAGAAAAATTTGAAAACTCATGAAGTTATTGTCACCAAGAATAAAGAGGGTAGGGTAGACCCAAGTTCATCCTGCCACTGGCGGACACCCATTGTAACTCAGGCCCAACCCAGATCTGCCTCTGCCCACCTGGGCGGGACCCAGGCCCAGGGTAGATCTGGGTCCATCACCCTCACACACACCTGGGAGCTGAGACCTAACCCACTTCCATCTTGGGACACTGTAGACATCGTCATATCCTTCCCCATGCAGTAGCCTCTACCTCTTGACAACAGACAGAGCCTAGAAGCAGCTGCATCTTAGAGAAGGCATCCCAAAGATAGTGTAAGGCCCACCCTTTCCGCTCATCTCTGAAAGACATTGCATCCATCTTAGGGCACCTCCACTGCTATCTTCAGATACCTCCACTATTGCAGCCACCACCATTAGTTGCAATAGCATACATCCAGGGACACCTGCAGGGTCTGGAATCCCAACAGGAAGGTGATAAAAAGATAATCTTCATGGATACTATAAGATTATAGGGTAGAAACTATAATATCTAAGATCCACACTGCAAGAAAGGAAGACACATAGACAACATGAAAAAACAAGAGAGGAAAGTGCCCTAAACAAACCATGATACTATGGTAACAGAACCCATGAAAGTGAAGTTGAAGAAATGGCAGAGAAGGAATTCAGAATATTCATAATTAAAATGATCTGTGAGTTAAAAAATGACCTAAATGAGAAAATACAGGCAAAAAATCACTCCAACAAAAAAAAATAAGAGAGAAAATACAAGTAGCAAAAGATTACTTCAAGAAAGAGATAGAGACTCTGAAAAAAACCCAATCAGAAATCCTTGAAATGAAGTAAACAATAAACCAAATAAAAAACTCAATAGAAAGCATCACCAACAGACTAGATCACTTGGAAGACAGAACATCAGATAATAAAGACAAAGTACACAATCTGAAAAATAAAGCTTATTACACAGTGAAGATGGTAAGAAACCATGAACAGAACATCCAAGAATTATGGGACAGCATCAAAAGACCAAATATAAGAGTTAATGGAATAGAGGAAGGCACAGAGTTTCAAACCAAAGGAATGCACAATCCCTTCAATGAGAGAATATCAGAGAATTTCCCAAACATGAAGAAAGAATTGGAAAATCAAATACAATAGGCTTACAGGACAACAAATGTACAAAATCACAACAGATCTAAACCAAGGCACATTATAATGAAAATGCCTAACATATGGAATAAGGATAGAATCTTAAAGGCCACAAGAGAGAAGAATAAGAGCATATATAGGGGAGATCAATTTGTATCTCAGCAGATTTTTCAACCCAGACCCTCAAAACCAGGAGATCATAGAACAACATATACCAAAATGAATGCCAACCAAGAATCTTATATCCAGTAAAATCAAGCTTTAAATTTGATGATGAAATAAAAACCTTCGATGGTAACAAAAGTTAAAAGAATTCACAACTAGAAAGCCTGCACTACAGAACATACTCTGCAAAATTTTCCATGAAGAGGAAATGAAAAACAGTGACAAAAATCATGAGAGGGAGGATTACACTAAAGGAAAAACAAATTAAAGGAGAAACCAAGTTAAGTTAAATACCAAAAATAAACAAAAAAATGGCTGGTAATACAAATCATGTCTCAATAATAACCCTGAATGATAATGGCCTAAACTCACCAATCAAAATATATAGACTAGCAGATTGGATAAAAAATTTTTTTAAAAAAGACTCAATAATATGCTGCCTCCAAGAGACTCATCTCATAGGAAAAGACACCCACAGACTGAATGTGAAAGGTTGGGAAAAATCATATCACTCACATGGACTATGGAAACAAGCAGGGTTTCCATTCTTATATCAAATAAAGTAGACTTCAAGCTAAAGTTAATCAAAAGGGATAAAGAAGGACACTACATACTTCTCAAAGGAACCATACACCAACAAGACATAAAAATTATAAGTATATATACCCCAAACAATGGAGCACCTATATTCACCAAACTCTTCTCATGTTCAAGAGTCAAATAGACCACAACACAACAATTCTGTGTGACTTTAACACACTTCTTTTACCACTGAATAGATCTTCCAAACAAAAGCTGAACAAAGAAACTATAGAACTTAATAATACAATCAATAACTTAGACTTAACTGATATGAAAAGAATATTTCATCCTTCAATGATTGAATACACATTCTTCTTAGCAGCACATGAAACATTCTCTAAAATAGACCATATTCCACAAAGCAACTCTTAGCAAATACAAAAAAATAAAGATACTACCCTGCATTCTATCAGATCATAATGGAATGAATCTAGAAAACAATTGTAAAATAAAAAGTAAAAGCTACTCCAACACCTGGAGACTAAATAATTTGCTACTTAATGAAAAATGTATTACAAAAGACATCAAGCGGGAGATTAAAAAATTTTTAGAGGTAAATGAGAACACTTATACAACATATCGAAATCTTTGGGACACTATCAAGCCAATACTAAGAGGAAAGTTAATGCTTGGAGTTCACTCCTTAAAAGAAGAAAAAGTCAACAAATAAATGACCTAACATTACATCCCAAAGTCCCAAAATAAGAACAAACCAACACCAAAATTAGTAGAAGACAGAAAATAATAAAAATCAGAGCTGAAATCAATGAAATTGAAATAAAATAAACAATTGAAAAAAATACACAAAACAAAAAGTTGGTACTTTGAAAAAAATAAATAAAATTCATGAACCTTTAGCCATGCTAACGAAGAGAAAGAGAGAGAAAACTCTAACATACATATTAAAGTACTAACATATTAAAGTACTAACATACATATTAAAAAAGGAAACATCACAACAGACACTACAGAAACACAGAAAATAATTAGAAATTATTTTGAAAATTTGTACTCCAATAAAATAGAAAATATTAAAAGCATTGAAAAACTTCTAGAGTAATATGATTTGCCCAAATTGAATCAATATGATATACACAATTTAAACAGATCAATTCCAAGCAATGGAATACAAGATGCCATCAGAAGCCTATCAACCAAGAAAAGCCCAGAACTGGATGGATACACAGCTGAGTTCTACAAGACCTTTAACAAAGAACCAATACCAATACTCCTCAAATTATTTTGTGAAATAGAAAAAGAGGGAGCACTTCCAAACTCATTCTGTGAGACCAGTATCACCCTGATTCCAAAACCAGGCAAAGACACATCAAAGAGAGAAAACTTCAGACCAATATTGCTAATGAACATAGATGCAAAAATTCTCAATAAAATTCAGACAAATTGAATACAAAAACATTATAAAAAAAGATAGTGCACTATGATCAAGTAGAGTTCATCCCAGGGATGCAAGGTTGGTTCAACATATGGAAATCAATAAATGTAATTCATCACATCAATATACCTAAAGATAAGAATCATTTGATCATCTCAATAGATGCAGAAAAAGCATTTGACAAAATATAGCACACCTTCATGTTCAAAACACTAGAAAAACTAGGAGTAACAGGAACATACCTCAACATCATAAAAGCTATCTATGCTAGACCCCAGGCCAACATCATTCTAAATGGAGAAAAATTGAAAGCATTTCCTCTAAAAACTGGAATAAGACAGGGATGCCCTCTTTCACCACTTCTATTTAACATAGTTCTTGAAATACTGGCCAGAGCAATTAGACAGACAAAAGAAATTAAAGGGCTACCAATAGGAAAAGAAGAACTCAAATTAGCATTATTTGCCTACAATATGATTCTATACCTCAAAGACTCAAAAAATGCCACCAGAAAATTTCTAGAACTAGTAAATAAATTCAGCAAAGCAGCAGAATATAAAATCAACACCATAAATCAAAGGCATTTCTGTGTATTAGTGACAAATCTTCTGAAAAGGAAACGAGGAAAACTACCCCATTTACAATAGCCTAAAAAAAACAAAACAAAACTGGGAATCAACTTAACAAAAGAGGTGAAAGACCCCTCTACAATGAAAACAACACTAAAGGAAGAAATTGAAGAATACCTTAGAAGATGGAAAGATCTACCTTGTTCTTGGATAGGCAGAATTAATACTGTCAAAATGACCATACTTCCAAAAGCACTATACAGATTTAATGCAATTCCAATCAAAATCTCAATGACATTCCTCATAGAAATAGAAAAAATAATCATGAAATTCATCTGGAAAAATAAGAGACCCAGAATAGTTAAAGCAATTCTTAGCAAGAAGAGTAAAGTAGGTAAGATCAGTAAGATCAGTGTACCAGACCTTAAACTATACGATAGTTTAAGTAATAGTAACAAAAATTGGCACCAAAATAGACTGGTAGACCAATAGTATAGAATAGAGGACACAGAGACAAACCAACATAACTATAGTTATATTATATTAGACAAAGGTGCCAAAAACATACAGTGGAGAAAAGATAGCATCTTCAGTTAATGATGCTGGGAAAATGGAAATCCATATGCAATAAAATGAAATTAAATCATTATCTCTCACCATGCACAAAACTCAACTCAAAGTGGATCAAGGACCTAGGAATTAACCAAAGACACTGCACCAAATTGAAGAAAAAGTAGGCTCAAATCTCCAACATGTCGGGATTAGGCCTTGGCTTCCTTAATAAGACTCTTGTACTTTAGTACAAGAATTAAAATCAAGAATCAATACATGGAATGGATTCAAACTAAAAAGCTTCTTCTCAGCAAAAGAAGAAGAGAGCCTACATTTTGGGAGCAAATTTTTATCACACTCACATCAGATAGAGCAATAATGTCTAGGGTATATAAAGACCTCAAAAATCTTAAACACCCCAAAACAAATAACCCAATAAAAAATGGGTCAAGGAACTGAACAGACACTTCTCAGAAGATGATATGTAATCAATCAACAAATATATGAAAAAAATGTTCAACATCTCTAGCAATTAGAGAAATGCAAATCAAAACTACTTTAAGATTTCATCTTACTTGAGTCGGAATGGCAGCTATTAAGAACACAAACAACAATAAGTGTTGGCGAAGATATGGGGAAAAGGCACACTCATACATTGCTGGTGGGACTGCAAATTGGTGCAGTCGATCTGGAAAGCAGTATTGAGATTCCTTGGAAAGCTGGGAATGGAACCACCATTTGACCCAGATATCCTACTCCTCTATACCCAAAGGACTTAAAAACAGCATACTACAGGGACACAGACACATCAATGTTTATAGCAGCAAAATTCACAATGGCTAAACTGTGGAACCAACCTAAATGCCCTTCAGTAGATGAATGGATAACCCAAATGTAGTATATATACACAGTGGAATACTATTCAGCATTAAAAGAGAATAAAATCATGGCATTTGCATAATGGATGGAACTGGAGAAGATGATGCTAAGTGAAGTTAGCCAATCCCAAAAAAACAAATGCCGAATGTTTTCTCTGATATAAAGATGCTGATTCATAATGGGGTTGAGGTTGGAGAGTATGGGAGAATTAGATGAACTCTAGATAGAGCAAAGGAAAGGGAGAGAAAGGGAGTGGGCACAGGGGTAGGAAAAATAGTGGAATGAGATGGACATCATTACCCTAATAGGGTACATGTATGAAGACATGAATGGTGTGACTCTACTTTGTTTAAAACCAGTGATATGAAAAATTGTGCTCTATATGTATAATATGAATTGTAATGCATTCTGCTATCATACATAACAAATTAGAATTAAAAAAAAGAAAAAAGAGGAAAGACATAGATTACCAACATCATAAAGAGTGCTCATCATTACTAATTCTCTGGCTAGCAAAACCCTAATAAAGGAAAACCTTGAACAAGTTTAGGCCTGCAAAATTGATAACTGAGATGAAATGGGCCAATTACTTCAAAAATATAAACTATCAAAACTCACTCAAGGAGACACAAATAAGATGAATAGCCCTATATTTGTTAAAGAAATTGAATCAATAATTAATAACCTTCCCAAAAAACAAGGGGGGAGCACCAGGTCCAGATAGTTTTATTGAATTACTTCTACCAAATATTTAAAGAAGAAATAGTATAATTTCTTTCAGAAAATAGAAGCAGAGTATACATGTTCTAACACATTCTAAGAGGTCAGCATCAACCTAACACCAAAAGTAGATAAATACACTACAAGAAAGAGAAACTATCGACCAATATTCCTCATGAACATAAACACAAAACTCCTCAACAAAAATTAGAAAACTAAATCCAACAATTATAAAAAATGAAATTCATCACATTGGTATGCAAAAATTTTAAAATTATATGACATATCATGCAGAGAAAAACATATGACAAAATTCAACATCCAGCCATTATGGTAACTCTCAGCAAAGTAGGAACACAGTGACCTTTCTTTATTTAATCTACAAAATACTCACAGCTAAGATAGTTAATAGTGAGAAATGGGCACTTACCTATAATATAAAGAACAAGTCAAGATGTTCTTTCACAAGTCCTTTTCAATATCACACCAGAAGTGCAAGCTAGTGCGAATAAGATGAGAAAGAAAATAAAAGGTATACAGATTAAAAAGAAAGAAAACTGTCATTGTCACAGACAAGATGGCCTGTGTTTAAAATTCCAAATAATCAACAGAAAACTTCTAGAATTCTAGATTAGCAGAGCAAGTTTGCAGAATACAAGGTTAATAAATTCAATTTCTTTTCAATATATTAGCAACAATTGGAATCTGAAACATGTGAAAAGAATTTCAATAGCACCCAACAAAATGAAGTGGTTAGGCACAAATCTGACAAAGTATATGCAAAATCTATATGCAGGAAATACAAATTCTGATGAAAAAAAAACAAGAAAGACATAAATTAAGAGATATTTCATGTTCATAAATTTGAAGAATCAATATTGTTAAAATGTCATTTCTACCCAACTTGTTCTATGTCCTCAAGGCAATCCCAATCAAATCCCTGGGAAGCTACCTCATAGGTATTATCAAAAGTTTCTCAAAGTTGTAGCACTTTCACTACCAATTACAACACTTATATAAGTTCCATTAGTCAAGTAGTCAATATCAGCATTGTATCGGTGAAGAATAGACATAACAGATCACTGGAACAGACTACAAAGCAAAGAAATAGACCCAAACAAACATGTTCATTAGTTTTTCCAATAAATGATGGTGAAATATTTGAACATTTATGTACCAAAAAAAAAAGCTGTCAAATTAAAAGCTATAGCATTTTGAGAAGAATACTATAAAACTTGTAGGAGGAGAAAATCTTTATGATCTTAGGTTTTGTCTTATTTTATTTTATATGTGGTGCTGGGATCAAACCCAAGCTTCTGTTCATATATTCAATGTAATACTTTTATAAGCTAAAAATGGCCAAATAATTTAACTTCTCTGTGCCTCAGTTTCCCAAATTGAAAATGAAGAGGTTGTTCCAGTTTATAAGAGTCCCCTCAGCTCTATGAATCTGAGAATGATTGAAGACCTGGGCTTTGTATTTTGTCCCTATTAAATACATGCATAAATACATGCATATCAGCCTTTTTTCTACTGTGACCAAAATACCTGAGTAAAACAACTTAAAGGAGGATGAATTTTGGTTCACAGTTTTGGAGGTTTCAGTCCAGGGTTGGCTGGCTCCATTGCTTTAGGCCTGAGGCCAGGCAGAACTTCAAGGCTGAAAGGGTATGATAAAGAAAAATGCTTACCTCATGGAAGACAGGAAGGGCAGGGAGGAACTAGGGAAAGGTAAACCCTTCCAGGGCACGACCCCTGCTATCTACTTCCTCCAACAAAGACCCACTTTCTTCACTCTCCACCACCTCCCAATAATGCCATCAAATTTTAATCCATTAATGGGTTAATCCATTGGTGAGGTCAGAGCCCTCACAATCCAGTTACTTTCAAGATCAATTTTTCCTTCTTATTTTATTTCTATATAATGTGAAAATCTAAGAACTTGATGATGACTTTTGAACCTTTTGACTATTATCTTCTAAATATCTCATTAATCAATTTAGCTGTAGCTAATGTGGATCATATTCTGGAACTGCCTGTTTTAGTAAGGATTCCTAGGAATGTGTGGTCCTTAATCCTAGGAAAGAGTGAGGGAACTCATTGAAAGAGAGGGGAAAATCAGCAAGAGATGAATAGTGGCCAAAGGAAGATGGAATTCTGAATCTGCAAGTCCATTAAGCCAAGTTTGGAAAATTGAGAAAATGACTTGTAAAGCTTCTGATAAAATCTGTGTATTTCTTCTTGAGATGGGATTACCTCTATATACCACATTCTGGCTAGTGTGTATTTATGCCCAAGTGCCTTTGGTGCCTCTGAAATAGAACCTGAACTTACCTGTAGACTGATATACCTACTAAAAGAGCCAGTTAAGTCCTGCAAAATTTACCTTATATTTCTGGGACTGTGACTGGTAAGCAATTAGCTCTGTGAACTTAATGCTTTTCAGCAAGAAACATTCTAATTGTTTCACTGATTTCTGAGACTATAGTATCAGGGAGTGTTATTCCCTTTCTATCCATGTTTATTGTCGTGGATTAAATATAATCTTTGTATCTCTCTTTATATGGTCTTACATATGTATATTTCAGGTTGTTTTCTGTGATGGTAAACTTCAGAAACTGTGCTGTGGACAGATCATTGAGAAGTTTATTTTTTAAAAATGCATACTTGGAGGTCCTACCTAAAGAGATTCTGAACTGATAGATGTGGATAAGACCCAAGAACTTCTATTTGTGAAAAATACCCTCTCAGGTTCCAGTGCAGCTCATCCTTGACTTTAAGAAATATAAACTGAGAGTGGAGACTAATTCCTTTAAGATGATTTATATCATTTGTGGAGGTCACCCCATGCCAGTGGCTATTAGTTGTTGCTTCTGATAATTGCCAACTAAATACTCCTTATGGCCAAATTGCTGAACAGAAATTGAATTTTATGTACTTCATTAGGCACTGAGAAACAGAATAAGGGCTGATGGATATGTTCCCTGAGTAGTGGAGATGATCATCAATTCTTAACAAGCTACTAAAACTCCCTCTTTTCTTGGATGCACACAATCCCTTTGACTATAACAGGTCTTATGGAAGGCTATTTCCTCTGTGGTTGACACCATATGAATGAAAAACTGTTTATACACGTAGAGATGTACTCACTTCTTCCTCCCTGTTGTCCATCATCTCTCTTCTCTTTTGACTAATCTCAGTTGAAGAAGATGCATTTATTTTATCAGTCATAGAAATACTGCATGTGCAGGGAAGTACTCCATTAGGGACAGAAGCACGGTGCATTAGTTGGCATTGTGTCACTGTGGCCAAAATGCCTGGCAAGCACAACTTAAAGGAGGAAAAGTTTATTTTGGCTTATAGTATCAGACGTTCAGTCTGTGGTAGGGCAACACCATTGTTCTGGGCCCAAGATAAAGCAGAACATTATGGTGGAAGGGCATGGTGGAAGAGCATTGCTCCATTCACAGGAGCCAGAAAGCAGAGAGAGGGTGAAGGGTCTGCAGGAAAGTTGCACCCTACTAGAGCATGCCCCAAGGACCCACTTCCCCTATCATGCCTCCCCACCTAGTTACCATCCAGTCAGTCTATTCAAACTCAGATGGGCTGATGAGGTTACAACTCTCACAATCCAATCAATTTATATCCAAACATTCTTGCATGAACACAGGAGCTTTTGGAGAACACTTCATAACAAAATCATAGCATACTGTGTCCACACTATGTAAAATTTCAACAAATGGGCAGGGGAAATAAGAATACCAGGCATCTAGGGCTTAGTTTCCAGTGTGAACAGACCCCTAATCTCAGAACTTTCAGCTGACACCCTTTCTGATGGCCTTCAATGTAGCATAACACACTATAGTCCTTTTATCCCTATTACAGACCTATTATTACCCCTATCATAGGCCTAACACAGTACTGTATTTTGATTACTTGTCAGAATCCCATTCTCATCTCTCCTTGAGGATAGGAATTATGTTGAAACCATCTGTGTATCTGCTGCTCCTGGCAAAATGCCTGACCTAAAGTAGACAATGAAAAAACAATAGTCTAATAAATGAATCAATAAACTAACCTTCTGGAAAAGTAGAGCTAGTTTCTCCTACAAGCTTCTGGGAGTATTCTAATCTTTCTAGTGGTGTCAGATCCACATTAGAACTCATCCTGGCATAGCCCAGACAGCCTCCAACCATGGCTCAAACCTGCACTGTATTTGCTTCACTAGATTTGTTCTAAAAGGAATGGTTAAAAAGAGATTTTTTTTCAATCTTCTTTAAGCTTGCAAATATTTAATGTCTATGGTAAAGGGCAAACTTAGAGTTCTAAAGTGTGCATGTGTGTGGCATGGTGGAGTTAATGGCATTCTCACACCTTATAAAGATTCTGAATCTAACCTGTCACAACAACTAGTGCTACGTTTGGGAAACTACATACTGACTAGACTTATTCAAAACTTTAAACATCTTTAAAGAGCCTCCCCACCCCCTTGCTGTATTTATTTTCTAAAATATCCATCAGATAAAAATTAGAAAAGGAAATCTGGTGATTTGGGAGAGATATCATTGACCATCTGCTAAAATGTGCTCAATACACACCAAAGAAACATTTAGACATTTCCCCATCCCCACCCTCCAAGAAAGGGAAAGAAAACCTTTTTGTCACCACCGCATCTTCATACCTCCTCCCCAGTCATCATGTCTTTTGTAAAGCTTAGATATTTCCCACTTTTGATATATCCTTAGAAAAAAATAAATAAAAAATAAAGAATGGAATTTATAATTGAGAGCCTAACTGCAAATAAAACAGAGTCTGATCTCAGAAGTATAGCAGGAAATGGAATGATTCTTTTAAAGTCTAATGACTCTGACACCTGGTGGTTTAAATTTGTTTTCTAAGAAAAAAAAAAAAAAAACTCAGACAAAACCTTGGAGATGCTGGAAAATGAAGAACAGTGTAGGATTTTTTCATTGGTGTAAATTCGATCTTGCTGTTAACACAAAATGGAACATCCACAAAACTCTACAGGCTTTCTCCTGCTTTCTGCTCACAAAATGAAATAACCTTATATTTCAAAGCAGAAGCTGAGAATAAGACAAAACTTGATGTGAGTGTTCTCCTGCCTTGGGAAATTTACTTCAATTCTGAGAACCTCAATTCCCTTACTCAAGAAAATAAAGGTGAAAATACCTAAGAGATTTTAACAGTATGAATAATGTATGTCTAGATATAAAAAATAGGCCATATAGAGATCAACTACTACAGTGCTCATTTTAAATGCTCTGCCAAAGGAGACTCCATTAAGTTTTGAACAAATACAGTAGAGTACCCAGAATGGAGAACTGGTCCCTGGTTGCCCACTTGACTATTTTATTCTTATAGAACCTTGTTTTCTAATTCCCCAGGTCTTTATACAGATTCAGATCTGTGTCATCCTTAAAGAAAAGGAGGACAATTAAACACCACAATCTCAAGATGCACCTTTCAGTTCCCAAGAATGTGGTCAAGCCAAGGGAATAAAGAGAGTTTCGAGACTAGGATGACCAGTGAATGTTATCGTGAAGGACACCAGCTTGCCCTAGTCCCCAGGGGAGCCTGAGAGAGTTCCTTGTTTCCTGTAGAAAGTTGTTTTTTGCACATACACCAGAAGAGTTGCTTCTTAGGAAACTGGTCATACAAACAAAACAAGCTGTGCTGATGATGTCACTGCTTCTGCAGCCTAACTTATTAAATTTCTCCCCCAGGGGCAACTGGTGCAAAATTGAGGGCATTGTGGAAATAATATGTGTCATTCATCCAGCTGGTCAACACTGGACAAAATGCTATGAGGGACAAAGGTACTATGTATATTCAGCCTATCATAACTGGACCTTCCCTGTGAACAGTTCTTAATAAAGCCCCTATGTCTTATCCTTCATCTCCAGGTGTTTTCTTTGGTCTCTCGGCAACCACTGCCATGGCACAACTGGGCCAAAGAACTAACAAGGTCATTACATATTTTTTCCTTTCATTTTTATTCCTTCTGACATTTTTTGGTCTTCCATTTAAAGTTGAACTCTATGAAGTTACTGATATTCCATCATTTTTAACTGGCAAAACGTTGTTATTTTGTAGTGTCTAACCAAATATCTCCCTGTTATTAAGTAAATAAACAGGTTGAGAAAATTATTTTAAAAAGACTAAAACCATATCGTTATGGTTGGCTCACCTACTGAGCTTTAAATGGACTCTAGGATATGGTATTTAGCTTATTAAAAGAAAAAAAAAAAGCTCTTTAGTGTAAGCTTTATATTAAAGCACCTGTGATTAATCCCATGAAAAGACTCTTCTTCCATCTTTCACAGTAAGAGTAAAATTATATGCTACGCATCTGGGAATTTAAAAGACAAATTTTCTACGTATAATCCCAAACTGTTTTCCTTTTTTACTATCTATGAAATCAAGGAACTGTAAAAAGAAAAAAAAAAGTGTGCTTACAGAAAATAAAAACCTCCTAGGCAACAATCTCACACAATACAAAAATAATCTAATGTTGGCAGGAGTGGTCCCTTGGAACTAGTGGCTCATTTGTTTCGAGTTCTACTGTTATTAACTTCTGGTGATCAGGGAGTGAGAAATGGAAAGTATGCCACAGAGAATCATTAAGAACCCACTAGATAGAGATAACCCACTTAGCTGACAAACCACACAATGCAGTTGGATTAAAAGTAAACAAACACACAAAAAAAAACAGAGCAAAAATTTAAAACTACTGCTGGAGAGCACAAAGTCCCTGAGAATCCTGGCAGATCCCTGAAGGCTTCACATAAAAGAGATCCTTTCAATGTTATTGTCCCAAACCAATAACAAATGCTAAGTGTGTTTACAAGGAGCCAGGGAAATGAAAAGAAGACAAATTCTAAGCTGGAATTTGGCAATATTTAAATGAGCGGTTTAAAATGTCTGGTGGCTCTCAACATTTGTGGCTTTAAATGCACAGATCCTTCCTTCTGCAGGTGTAGAACCTGCAAAATCAGTCCTGCTCCTAGTGCCAGGCCCTATCTGGAACTTGCTGTTCAGTGCCAGAGTGCCCTGACCTGAGTTCATTCCTTTGGCTTTCTTTGTGCTGTCACTCAAAATCACAGGAGCAGCCTTTGAACTTTGAATTAATTAATCACTATGTGGGAAAGTTTCCTGAACTCTTGCTGCATAAAGAACCTGTACTGATCTTCAAAGAATAAGAGTATGATGTGCCCACTACAAGCCCAGAACAGAGTGGAGCCCCCTCTCTAAACAGGTAAGATAGACCTTCCAAAGAAGGTCCAGTCTTCTCCTTCTAGGCCTTCAGCAATAACATCACTGAGCAAAAACAGCTAATGGGTTGCAGTCTCCTAGCTTTCTGCCCTATCCCTTCTCCACAGCTTCTCATATCCAAGGATAGAGTAATAACTATACATGCACTGAAAGATTTCCCAGTGGGTTTATCCAGATATGGAGGGGATGGCCACAAATTTTGCTTTTACACACAAAAAGGTTTTAAGGGATATTCTCAGTAATTAATAGAGGAGTCAGAGGTGTGTATCATTTGAGTCTTGCAAAATGCAACGCTCTTAAATTTAGATTCATTTGAAAAACAAAAGCTGGAAAAACAAGTCACATTTATTTGCCATAGAAGAAACACTTGTACCTGAATTTAGTGATCAGTGCCTCATACCTTCTTCACTATTTCTCTGTATGCAGAATTTTTTCTGTTATTTACCATAAAAATGATGGCTCCCAAATGAAATATAATTAGATTAGGTACTTATTAAAATATGCATTTTGTTTTGTCTGAATGCAGTAGTACTTTACAGTAAAACATTTGTGCATATATATATGTATATTATATTATATATATATTATATATATTATATAATGACTATTTTAGACTGAATTTTTTGAGACTTCTTCACAGCATTTTATTCTTCAAAAGCAATTACTGAAGTTAATTGTATAGGTTTTAGTCATAAACATGACCAGACACTACACAACTGCTATCTGGGCATGGTGGCACTCGCCTGTAATCCCAGTCTCTCAGGAGGCTGACAGGAGAATCACAAGTTTGAGGCCAGCCTTAGCAACTTAGCAAGGTCCTATGCAACTTAGAGAGAACACGTCACAAAATAAATATGTTAATAAAAAAGGGCTGGGTATGTGGCTCAGTGTTTAAGTGCCCTGGATTTAATTCTCAGTACAAAAAAAAAAAGACTGCATATCACATTTACTGTTTCCTCTGCTCAACCACTTCTCTCAAAGAGCCATCTGGCTGCAAGACTCACTCCTCACCTTCTTGAAGTCTTCACTCATAGGTCACTTTGGTAGGAATTTCTCTGCCCACTCTAAGCAAAACTAAAAGCTCACCCCTAGGCCCTAGTTCCTATTGAACTTTCCTGATTTAGTCATCTCAATAGGACTTCACCATAGGACAAGTTTATATATTTCAATCACTTATTATATTTGTGAAGGTCTCCATGCTTCATAACGGAAGGGACCTTTGCTCTTTGCTGATACAAAGCAACTCAGAGTACCAAGCATGAAGTAGATGGTAAATAAAGATGATTGAAGGAAGACAGACTTGTGTGTTTTAAAGTTTCCTTTGAGACCATCTCTGAAGCCAGTTTGCTATGAATGGAGTTAGTTCATTTATACATCTAGGAAAATACATAAAAGATCTTTGCAGGACAAATAGAATGTGCTAAAACAAATAGTGATATTAAATGTGTTTTTTTTGGGGGGGGTGTTATGAAACAAAACACTGGAAAGGGCAATCTCTGAGGAAGTAAAAACACCACAAAAATTCTACATTTGAGTAGCACGTTCTTAAAAGTGTTTTACAAAGCTTGAAATGCCACAACAATAAATAGCGTTCATGTCTGTAACTCACATGTGGGTGAGTGGTTGTGTCTTACTGTGGAGTTTCAGTTCCTTCACAGGTGACAGAAGAGGTTGCCAAACCTTGTGAACTGAAACCAAAGGAAAGATTCCCCTGAGCTGCCAACAGATCTGCCAAGATTTTCCTGTTTCTGAGCCGGTGATGCTGTTGAACAGTAAAAGATGTTTCCTGTAACTAACGAGCCCTTTTGCAGGTGCTCTGCATTGCTGGGGCTCACAAAAGTCAGCTCCATATCAGAGATTGCTCAAGGGAACTTTCTGGAGCCTAATTAGGCTTTCCAATTCCATCATTAGGCACAGCTATTGGTGTGTCCCTGGGTGAACCTAGCTGCCTGCTCGGCACTCATGGCTGCCTTCTTTGGCACTTGTTACAGGAATGTGTACAACTTGTGGCATACAGAACAGAAAGGGCAGAAAAGGATTTTTTTTAGTACAATATATCATGGCAGCCTGCCGTTGCTGTGTAATCTCACAGGAAGTCTCCTTCACAAACTAAGTCAACAGGAACAATACAAACAGCATCTATTCCGCCCTCTGTGCAGCCCTGGGGTTCACAGTATGGCTCCCTCCTTCCGCTTGCCTTGTCATTTGCTGTTAGCTTTCTTCTCCCCCTTATAGTAGGCTATGGGATGTGGGAGGTCTAAATTCCAAGACAATTGATTGCCCAGTTGTTTGATGAAGACTGCAAGTGTTGCTTTAATGACATGAGTTACCAACATAGAATAGGACCCCTGAACTCTCATTTGGATGATGTGTTCCATTCAAATCCTATGGAGAGAAGAAGAATTTCACAGATTAATTCACTTCCTCAAAAAAAAAAAAAAAAAAAGTTTGCCCTGGACTGGGGCTGTAGCTGAGTGGCAAAGCACTTGCCTAGCATGCATGAGGCACTGCGGTTCCATCCTCAGCACCACATAACAATTAACAAATAAAATAAAGGCATTCTGTCCATTCTACAACGACAAGAAAATTTTTTTAAAAAAGAAAAATATTTGCCCTGATTTCTTTAAAAATAATCATGTCATAGTTTACACCTCACAAAGGATGTGTGAAAAATGTAAATGTTCACCTCTGGGACTCTGAAATCACTGCTTTGGCCCCCTGAGGTGAAATGCATGGGCGATTAAGCATTGAAGACCACACCCGATGCAAAATCTTTCAGCAAACATTTACTGCTATGATTATTTCTTATTATACATTATACTGAGAAAAAATGCAGTAAACTTTTCTTAAACAGGTAATAAAATTTAGTGTTACCTAGCATCCTGGATACTTCTCCAGTTATCAGTGACTACGGGATCAGGAAAGGATAAAGGATGCTTATCTCTGGCCCTAATTCCATTTCAGCTGCAACCAGTCAACTCTATTCTCATCAATTTTAAGAAGCAATTAACAGGCTTGTGTTTATTTCTCCATCTCTCCCTCCTTCTCCTCACCACCTGATCCAGGTGCTAATCAGCAATGCAAACTGTGAAGGGAAACAGGAAGAAATCAGGAAAGAAGTCAGAAACCTGGCTGATCCACAGCAAAGCCAAGGCTTGCTCCAGTGAACAAGAGCAAGGCACCGTCCAGCATGGGAGATTTATTCTTTCAGTTTGGCATCTACTTGGAGCAGCCCATGAGCGGCTGGATGGCTCTCACACAGGGCCACATTGTACTTTTGTACTATTACAAATCTATTTAAAGTGATGTTAGTGAGTCTGTTTGGAAATTTCTGGCATCTAGTTTCATCAACAACATCAGGCTTCTGCTTAGGTGGACCTGGTGACTGGCTATAGCATGTGGTTTGATGATCACTAGAAAGAAGATTGGCTTCTGCACACTCCTGAGCAACAAGTGCCCACATTCCGAGAAAATCATTCTGGCTGGCACTTGGTGGTCCTTTTCTCCCAGGATAGGACAACTATAATTAGCCAACAGGTGTGCCCACATGACCAAGTTTTCTCCAAAGAAGTGTTAGGTGATTGCATCACTTGCCAAAGCGAGCTTCTCCCAGAGTCACAGAGCCTCCACGTGGCCTTCCCTTCCAATGCTAGCTGAAGATAACTACTGGCCCTGCATGTGGGTGTCTGAATCACCATGTGGAAGAAAGCTGTCCAAGAACCTCACCTCCATGCTGGGATGTTGTAAGCATGAGAAATAAAGCTCAGTTGGTTTGGGACCACTGGGGTGGAGAATTAGCCTATTCTAACACATTGCCTTAAATGCCACTTTCTGAAATGTACTCATTGGAATATAGCTTTTTCCCTTTAAATACTCCCCACCAAGACATTCATATACTCCATTCATTCCTAAGCCAAACAGGAATATAATACTTTCTTAGTAACTTGTCATTAGTGAGATGATTCCATCAGAAATTTATGGAAACCATCATGGCATGGGTCATGGAGGAGAAGACATATGCTGCAGTAGAAATATATAAAAAGAGAGAAGAAATGGCCAGGATTCTGAAAGAGGAGAGTGACTTTTTGTGCTTCACAGCTTTGCATAAACCAGTTCTAAGCATCTGATGAAGCCAGTAAGACCAAATCCTGTCCTTACGTGTTTATATGGACAGATGTACTGGCACCTCTCTCAACCAACTGGGGGAATGAATCACATGAATGTTTGCTGTTCTCTGGGGCCTGGGTAAGGGAGGCCCACTTTATGGGTTGAGCTTGCACCAGGTGCCAGCTAAGGAACACAATGGCCTTTTCCTTCCGGAGGTCAACAGACCTCCAATGCTTTTAGCTGGGTTTACCATGGAGTAAGAAAAAGATCAAGCTCAGAGTCACTGTGACCGGAGGATCCCACCAAATAAAGTGATGACTGATACATTTTGAAGTGTACCTTCTTTCAGAGAAGCTTTGGCCTATTAGACTCATTTGACTCTTCTTCTCACTCTAATGTCCTATGATCTCTTTCTCAGACCCAAAAAGTCATTTTAAATTGCTTCAGTTTCATAGGGCAGCAGTTATACTGTACCTACTGTGTGCAGGGTACTAGTATTTCCCAGTGCCTGTACTTCACTCTTCTTCTTTTAAGATGAAAAATTTTACCTTCACATTCTCAATCTGGATTGCCCTCGTTCTGAGAGATTTAAATTCACAAGGACAGGGTTAGCCTCCATTACTACAGTAGTGGAGGCTTAAGGACAACAGGAGCCACTGTAGAGATAGAACAGAGAAGTCTTTTACTTCTTCCCATCCTTCTTCCCCCATCGACAAGAGGCCATTGACCTCTCCACAGCTCTTTGCTCTTGATTCGCTTCTAATATAAAACCCTGGCTCAGCACCAAATCTTGGTCTCTGTACAAAATCTTGGACCATTATTGGGAAATCCAGTCCAGAAAAAAAACAAGACTTCTATTCAGCAGTTTCCATCTGTTGCAGGACTCCTGTTGTTTCGGGATAGCTCAGTTACCAGATCTTCCTCTGATAGGGAAAGAGATGATGCCATAAGGATCTGTTTACTCCATTCATTCCTAAGCCAAACAGGAAGATCAATAACCACCGTTGTGCTGTCTTCTCGAAGTTGAGTTCTTATATAAAAAATACTCATGATCTACTTTTCATTTTTATGGTGGTTAATTCCACTCATTCAATCCATAAGAAGAAAACATACTTATTCCTTAGTAAAGCACTTTAAGAGAACTACCATGAGCATTGAGAGTGGCCACCAACCCATCACCTCATTTTATCTGCAGAGGAGATTTCAGACATGTTTAATAGCAAACATGATACTTATTACCTCATTCTTCCTGTTGCCCAACAGGATAGCTTTTGGAATAAGTGGAAAATTTGTTTAATGAAGTGGGGATGGAGAAGGGAGGCCAATTTCAGCTCCAAATCCATGCCTAACCACAGTTTCAATTAATTTACCAAAATAAATCTGATATACAATCCTGAAACTTCCCCCCACTTTGGATCAGAAGCAGGTATTCATGTGCAGATTTGGTTATGAAAATTAGTTTCAAAAAATTATTTTGAATGTAGAAATTGAAATGTCTTTTGAATTATCTGTTCTTTGTGTGTGTGTGTGTGTGTGTGTGATTTAGGATCACCTGTGAATTTTGCAATCCATAGCACGGGGGGTGGGGGTACATCAGGTAAAAACTAGAAGAAATTCCAGAACTTGCGAAGGGGAGGGCCTTTTGTGGATGTATGTTTCATCTATTTTGTTGATATGTTTGTGACTGAGGCTTATTTTATCGTTATCTATAGGAAAAGAAGAATATTCATGCATTAATCAGATCTCTAAATAAATATTTATGAACCTAAACGATTTCTAAAGCAATATAATGCCCCAAACTGAACTTCAAGCAAATGAAAAATCAGCATTCTTCTAGCCTCCTTTTAAAAGTATGCCAAACTGAAATATATAAATATTTCACTGAGTTTGATACATAAATTACTAAGTATTTCTGCTAGGTAAAAAACAAAATGATTGAGTGTCATGAATAGAAATTAATCCAATGGGGCATTTTAAGAGAAATTATTCTGTCTCTAAGAAGTTTTATCAAATGGAGGAATGAGATGTATTATGTAAGGTTTGTTTTGCTCATATTTTCTTTCATTTTACAACATTTAACTATTTTGCTACCTGCAAAAATGATATATTTTCAAGGGAGAAGCTCAGAAAATACAGAAACACTCAAAGAAAGACTAAGAACTAATTCTTGTATTCAAAGATGACTACTGTCCATCCAGCCTCGCCCTCCCTCTGTGTGTTTGTGTATCAGATGCTAAATAAAACTTTTCCTGCCAACTCAGAGCTGAGAGCCTTTGAGGCTCCTTAAAGACTAAGAACTATAGGAGATTAATCATCCCTCCACGCAGGACAGGTATTATGGTTTGGATAGGAGTGCCTGTGTTAATGCAGGAATGTTCAGAGACGACATGATTAGATTATGAGAATTGTAACCCAAATCAGTCCATCCTCATTTGAATGGACTAACTGGTTGGTAACTGCAGGCAGGTGGGGTGTTGCTAGAGTAGGTGGGTCACCCTGGAAGGAGGCATCTTTCCTGTAGCCTTGCTTCCTCTCTGTTTGTGCCTCCTGGCCACCATGAAGAAAGCAACTTTATTCGGCCTCCCTTTTGCCATGATGTGCTGCCTCACCTTGGGCCGTGAGTAATGGAGTCAGCTGACCATGTACTGAACCATAAGGCTAAAATAAACCTTTCCTCCTCAGAGTTGGTCTTGTTGGATAGTTTAGTCACAGAGATGCAAAGCTGACGAACACAACAGGCTAAGCGTTTGAGAAGCAAGTTTGACAATCCCAAGCCATCAGCTACTTTGGAAGAAGCTAATTGAAAGGAGCAGGTAGGGGAACAGTGGGTCTGGTGGTGTGGAGTACTTTCCAGACACATCTGCAGATGTCCTGTATGCTTCCCTCTTGTGCCCCCAGCTAAGCACATGGAGCTTCAAGGAAGCCAGACTCAGGCATATGTCTCCTGAGGTTAGGGAGATGGGGATCCCCTGATTTGGGCCAGAGATTCCAGAGTGGTCTGTGGTTGGCAGAGCAACAAGAAAAAAGTCTTCCTCAGTATGAAGTGAACTTCCGTATATTAGGAGGGCAAAATGTACAGGAGCCAAGTGGACAAGAAAATGTGACTGACTTTGAGTTAGCCAGAGGATTCACCATGAGGACATGGCAGGGAGGGGTGGTGATTGGGGCTCAGGAGGGTGCAGTCTACAAGCAGCCAGTTGGAAGGCTCCAAATGGAAGGAGCAGCAGTCAAAGGCAGAGGATGGGTAAGGCCCAGATCAAATCTCACATACATGTGTATTTACATGAACATATGCACACATGCATGTACATACACACATACCTGCACATATGCATACACACAGTAGGGAAGACAAACCTGTCCCTCTTAATCCCCTCTACTTGATTTTATTCCAAAACCATAGTTAAGCATATGTTTGTACATGTTTTTCTCCATTTCAAAATAACATTCCCTCACATACTAGAAATACTCATTTAAAAATTTCAACTGTGTGTGATGTCCAGGTGCAATTGCATTTTAAAATACTAGTTTTTTTTAATAAAAATAAAACTTGTCCTTGGTAAATTGCATTCTATTTTCCAATAATCTTATTTTCAAGAAGTTTGATCTTAAGAGCATCATCAGGATTTTTTATTTTCTTGTTAGTGATTGCTAGGACCTTATTTCTAGACCACACTACAGCTCTTTCTCTGTCTCTGCCTAGACCATCTAGATCCATTCTGACCTGTACAATGCTGAGTAAATGTCTCCTGTGGTTACACATGGCCAACAACACAATATCCCAAACTCCATAGCTTGGCATTCAAGAATTCTCAGAACTTAATTTGAAAAACTCTTTTCAGATTTACTTCTCACCACTCCCCCAAACTCAATCCCTCCATCAGGGAGGAATATGCAGCTAGCTGGTCAATACATAGTCCCTGGTCACGCCTCTGTCCATCCTCCTCCCTGGTTTTGCTCATATGGTTTCCCATTGATCAAGGCCATTCCTGTCTATCTAGGAATGTTAGTTGAAAATTCTGGCATGAAAGGAGTGGGAGGCAGGTATTTACTTCAGGGAAATAGTAGATTCTGGTGAAGGTTGTTTCAACTTAGTTTAGAAGTTTAAGCATATTTATTAGCTTAAGAAGGAAAAAATTCATATAACAGAAAGACAAAAGGACTAAGGGGATTTGGATAGGATGCTGTCAAAAATAAGCAAGGAGAGACTTCTATGCAAAGAATATTGTGAGGGGATAAACAATTTAATGCATTGTGTTCATCTATCTTTGTGCATAGAAGGTATTATGGTTTAGATGTGAGGTGCCCCCCCCATGTTCATGTGTGATGCAATGCAAGAAGGTTTCGAGGAGAGATAATTGGATTATGAGTCTTAATAAAATCAGTGAATTCGTTCCATGATTGGATTAATTGAGTGGTAACTGAAGGCAGGCAGGATATGGTTGGAGGCTGTGAGTCATTAGGGATGTGCTTTTGGGATATATATATATATTTGGTATCGGACAGTGAAGTCTCTCTCTCTGCTTCCTGATCATCATGTGAGCTGTTTCCCTCTGCCACACTCTTCCACCATGTTGTCCTGCCTTACCTCAAGCCCCAAGGAATGAGCCAACCGTCTATAGACTGAGACCTCTGAAACTCAGCCCTGAAATAAACTTTTCCTCCTCTAAAATTGTTCTTGTCAGGTCTTTTAGTCACAGCTGAATAAAAAAAGAAGAAGAAAAACACAACTGATTAAAACAGAAGGGAATCTTTATTGAAGGCCATTTCATAGAAAAACACCAAATGTTGGATCCAATAATTAATTTAAAATCAAAAGTAGGATAGAAGAGTTTGAGTAGGATAGCAAAGAAAGAAAGATAGGTAGAAAAGAGGCAAGAAAAGTTAACTTTAATCTGAAAGCCTTGTGATAAAAGTTCCACATACTTTTCCTCTCTAAACCAGTTCTCTTAGTCCTGTCACTCATAGATTTCTGGAAAATCCATAAGTCTTCATTTATAATCTTGAAGTTACCATGAATGCATTCATGGCAATTACCTTGTGCACTTAACAGTCAAGAGCCCCATTTGTCCCGAGTTTCATTTCAGATCTCATTCTGGATCTCATATGGTGACAAGATAACTCAAAATAGGACATTTATGATTAACACCCAGGCATCATAGCAGCCTTACCAGTAGCGAGAAAAGATCAAGTTAGAGAATCAGCAGGATGCTTCAAGTAGACACGCTGTCACGTGACTCTGACTTCAATGGTCTATTCACTACTTGTCCACCATCCCATCAGTTGTCAAGTCCCTTTGAGGGACTGAGACTCTCCCACATGGCTTTGGTTTTTGCATCTTACCACTCTTCAATTAAAAGCTAATTCTGGTTCTCAGAACTGCTTGCTTATACCAAGAGACTGTTTATAAGGATTTCAGCATCTAACAATAACTGGGAAGAATTACTTAAAAGATGAAGAGAAATAAAAGATCTGTCATTGCAAACAATTAAATGAAGCCAGTCAGAGAATTAGTTGAAGTTATCCAAAACCATTAAAGTCATTTGCAGGAAAAAAAAGAAAGAAATCTATGTAGAAGACAGTTTGATTAACATTTCTCAAAGCAAAACTTTGAAAAATCTTTTATTCTCCCTCTCTAGGTCTTTCCCTCTTTCCTTCTTCCCTCTCTCCCCACCTCTTTCCCCTCATTTCTCCCTCATTTTCTCCCTCCCTCCTTCCTTCTCTTTCTCTCTAAAAATAAATATCATCCACTATACTCCAAGTACTATGCTACACCCTATGGTAGAGAGATGAAAATAAAGTATCTGATCTAAAAGAATTTAAATATCATTTCCAAGTGCATGCGTATGTGGAGGGGAGGGTGGAGACTAGAGTAGCCATCAAAGGCCCCTGTAATGGATGCATTGCAGTGTTTTATGGTAAGAAAATATTATTAAAGTAAGCAGAGGATGCAATATGTAGGATAATTGTGTGCTCTTGAAAAGCTCCTAAGAAAATCATTTTCTGTAAAACTATGAATTGCCAGGCAGATGCGACTGTTACCATTTTGTTAGACATGTGGATTGCCTTTCATTGCATTGATATCTTTCAGTACAGAGGGACAGGGACAAAAGTGGCCCCACTATTTTGACCCTATTATTCCAGACTCTATTATTTGGGCAAGTGAACTTTATTTCTGTACCTTACCTGCCTCAATAAGTAAATTGTTGTGTAAATAACAACAAACAAAGTGCTTAAAACAGTGTCTGGCCCAAAGTAAGTTCTCAACTGCTAGAAATGTTTTTAAAGACTTTTATAGCTAAACTGATTTGGGCTTAAATACTTTTGTTGTTTAATGGTTAAACTTTAACAAAAAGGCCACTACAGAATGCAACTTGGCGTTAAAATCACAGCCTGTTAGAGCTGGCAAAGGACTTAGAGTCATCCAATCAACCCCTTTCATATTTTGTAGGTAAAACTGCCACCTAGAAAAGTTCACCAGCTTTTCCACTTCCAAACCCCTAGTTCTGTGGGCGTTTCCACTGTACCGTGGCAGCCGCCGCCTTGGGCAAATGCTTGATCACCTGCTGCCCTCTAGTGGCAAATTAGGGAAACTTTCGTATGCAAAATAATGAAAGTGCTCTCACAAAAACCATTAATTTGTAGAAGGCTCACCAGTCATGTTTCAGACTCCATATACTGTCTCTATGAGGTAAACTTAAAACTCCTAAGTTTTTTATTATTTATTTATTATTTATTATAAATATAATATTTTATATTTTTATTATTTATATTTACATGTAGCTAAAATTATTTTTATACAAATAATGGATGTGCTTCTTTGGGGGTACTGTGTATTTACAACTTTCTTATGTAAGAAAATATTTCTTACCTCCCCATTTGTTTATAACTAGAGTGTTGGTTATGTGTTAAAGTACCTCATGACCATCTAGTTGGGTTTAATTATCTATATAATAACTAGATCATATTTACTTCCTGATTCAAATATTACATGACTTGGAAGGAAGGAAGGAGGGAAACTGGGAGGGAAGATAGATAAAGAAGGAAGAAATTAAACACAGCTAAAGGTTACAACATACCTGGTGAATCACCCTTTTTACACACATCCTGGGAACAACCAGCAGTAGACAATAGATTTACTGTTTATAGTGACACATATAAATGAATTGTACACAGATGTAGGCATCCTCTACCTTCTCCTCTGGCTCTTATTTATTCATATAAGACATGGTGTGAAGTCAACAGTTACATATTATTATGCAGCTTATTGTAGATATGAAATGTCTTAAAGGTTTTAAAACTATTGTTTTTGATTATTTACTTGTTGTTACAGCATGGGGGACTGAACCCAGAGCCACTCTACCACTGGGCTGAACTCTAGCCCTTTTTATTTTGAAGGTTAAACAGGTTATGCTCAGTTACCCAGCCTGTCTGACCTCAAACTTGCAATCCTCTGACTTCAGCCTCCCAAGACCCTGGGATTATCGGAAGACACCACAGCACCCAGCCTAACTAATAATTTAAAAGATACAATATTTTCCTTTCACATGGAGACTCTCAATAAATTTCTTAAGGTGGAAGGATTTTAAACATATTTAAATCTATATGTTGTTTTCACAGACGTAACATGTCTCTTTTTTCCATGCTTGGACGACCACTTAGTCTTAGGAAAATTCTAATTATTTCCAAATTGATTGGTTGAAAGTCACATGTTATTGTTTAATTTATTGTTTATCTTATTGTAGGTGAGACTGGAATATATTGCCAGGTAAACAAGTCATTTGAACTTTTTTGTGTGACTAAATGAATAGCTTGTTGTATCTTTTCTTGTTTTTATATCATTTGAGATCTTTTTATTAATCAATAAATTCATACTTTTCCATTTATTTCTAAACTTGGTTTATAATATGTTTTTCTATGTGAATATTTAAAATATGTATGTAGTCAAATGTAAGATTTTTTTCCCCATCCAGGTTTCTAGTTTTTTTTCTTGTCTATAAACATCTTCCTCACTGAAGTAATAGTTTGCTCTGTTTTTCTTTTATTACTTTTACAGTTTTTTAAAGAAAATGTACATTTAAGTAATTGAGCTAGAATTTATCTTGATAAGGAAGAATAAATAGAGAGCTAGCTTTATCTCATGCTCCAGAATTTTAGCCGTTTGACCCAACACTGTATGGAGTGGTCTGCTCTTTTCTGACTGAGTTGACATGCTACATTTATTCTATGACAAATTTCCAATTATTTTCGATCAATTTCTCTTTCTGTACTTCCCATTCTATTTCTTTGCTCTCATTGTCTATTGCTGCAATACTTTTACAAACAATAGCTTAAAATACATTTAACATCTGGTAAAACATTTACATCTGGTAAAACATCTGGTCAAGTAACAACATTCCTTTTTTTTTTTAAAATGTATAGAACCTTCCTGATAAATTCACCTCCTTTAAAAAAAAAAGTGAGCTCCAGTTAAAAATCCTACAAGCAATTTTCTTGTGATCAATTTAATCTAAAAATAAAGAATTGATGTTACTGAAGCATTATTCTATACAAGGTAGTGTATGCTCATCCATTTATTTTGGTAAAGTCTTCAACCACTTTTAAATGGACTCTTGCACCTTTCTTTTTGCATTTAAAACAATCAATGAAATCTCCATTGTAAATTATATAAATCACTTCCTCCTTTTTCTTTTTAATTTGGATATTTGTGTGTATATATGTGTGTGTGTGTGTGTGCACGTGGGTGAGCGTGTTAAGGAAAGTTATACATTTTCTAGTATGATTTAAAAGGAGTACCCAATTGTTGGCAGTATTTGTCTTTGTTTTTCCTGAGTTCAAAAACATAATGTTTGATTCTTCTTTTCCAACATTCATACTTTCTTCGATTTTTCAAATTGCATTGACCAATGCTTCTTTAACAATGCCAGATAACATTGAAAATAGTGGACATTATGTCTTACGTAGGATTGCTCCCAGTGGTATTAGGCAAGATAAATTTTCATGTAAGAGGCACATGTCTCCTCCTTAGAGCTCTTAGTTCAATTTTTACCTTTGAGGTCTTAGTTCACTTTTTAAAAATCTAGATTACAGAGCAAAAGGCATGAAGTAAAAGGTTCTTCCTAGCTGGGTACAGTGGCACACACCTGTAATTCCAGTGACTTGGGAGACTGAGGCATGAGGATTGAAAGTTCTAGACAAGCTTCTGTAGCTTAATGAGACTCTGTCTCAAAGTGAAAATTTTTAAAAGAGCTGGAGGTACAGCTGGTGGTAGAGTGTTTGCCTAGCATGTGTGAGGCCCTGGATTCAATTCCCAGTAGAGTGTTGGGTGAGGGAGAGACAGAGACAGAGAAAGACAATAAATAAATCTTATGGTGTATAAATTTTAGTTAAAATTAAAATCACTTGGAAACTACATTCTAAAAATAAATTCTTTCTAATTGTATTATGTGACAAACAAAAGAATCCTCTATTTGTAGCATACTTTTCCTTATGTTTTCCAAAAAGAAAAAAGAACAATTTATTTAATGTATTGATTTTGATACTTTTACAGAAAAGTTTCATAAGTATCCCATAACTGATTTCCCTTTACAAAGAACTGAGGCAATAGCTTAGCAACAAGCACACTGGGCCTGGTGTCTTTGGAGATGCCCAGGGTTAACACAAGGCAGGTGAGGAAGAGGTGGCTGTGTGGAGGGTGGAGTCAGAGTTAAGTTTTTCTCTATTATTGCAAATTTTGCAAAAGCTATGCTAAAATGTACATGACTTCAGTGCTAACCTAAATTCATTTGAACATATATATGTTAGAGATGTACAGTTTATACAAACACATATGCATACATAATTTGATCATTTTTTTTAAGAGAGAGAGAGAGAGAAATTTTTAATATTTGTTTTTTAGTTTTCGGTGGACACAACCTCTTTATTTCATTTGTATGTGGTGCTGAGGATCAAACCCAGTGCCCCGAGCATGCCAGGCCAGCACGCTATCGCTTGAGCCACATCCCCAGCCCCATAATTTGATCATTTTAAGAAGAAATATCTCTTTTCTTATTTTCTTAAAAAAGTACAAAAATCAAAAGTGGATGCTAGAGTTTACCAAATGCATGCTGATCATCACTGGGAGTAATTGCATATTGCTTTCTCCCCTTTAACCTTCTAATGTGAGAAATTTTATTAATCGTTGTGTTTAACAAGCCATATTTATATCTTGGAATGAAGCCACATGGTCATGGTTTCTTACTTTTAATGTGTGTGCTGAAATACATTTTATTTTTTATTTGTGATTTTTACATAGATATTCCTTAATGAAATTGATCTATTCTCTTATTATTTTGCATGGTTATTTTGTTGCATTTTTGTCCAGTTTCAGTACCAATGATTTGTTGTGTTTAAAAAAGAAAAAAACTAGGAACTTTTCTCCCAAGGCTCTTGGTAGTATAAATTGCTATAATTATCTGTGAATTGAAAGCTTAATGGAATCCATTGCAACAGACCAAGATCTGGTGCTATTTATTTATTTATTTGTAACAGGGTTTGAACCCAGAGGTACTTAACCATTGAGTCACGTTCCCAGTCCTTTTTTGTTGTTGTTGTTTGAGATAGTGTCTCACTAAGTGCTTAGGGCCTTCCTATAGGATCTGGCACTCTTTAAATATTTGGTTACTTTCTCAGTTTCTTCTATGGTTATTGGAGTTATGTCCTCTAAGGCAAATTATAGCAAATTCAGTTTTTAAAAAATGAATTTTTTTGTTTTTTACACTTATTTACCTAAAATTAGAAAATATTTTCTTCCTGCTTCTCTCCTTCATTTTCTAACATTCTTCTTCTTTTCTTTCTTTCTTTCTCTCTCATTTAAAATCTCTTGATTTTGTTAGTGGTAATTGTATTAGTACTTCAAAAGAGAGGTCTTGGCTATATTTTTACATTTTTTTTCTCCTTAATTAATCTGTTAATTCTGAAGGCTTCTATGCACCTCCACATCCATAGCATGTTGCCTGGTCTCTTCACTTTGCCTGGGGCCCTGTTCCTTATTTTCTATGACAATTCATGCACTGTTTTCCTCTCTGGCCACTTTCCGCAGATAAGCTATCACCTGATTTTAATGCATTTAGTTTTTCTCTGGCCCCTGCTTAGCCACATCCCATAGCTTCTAATATGTTTAATTTTTAGGAGTTTTTGGAAATCAAACTGTGGAAGGATTGAGAAGTGATAAGCTGGGAAACCAGGCTGGGAGAAGCCAATGGGGGACATTAAGGTAAGGGTGCCACTTGCAGAACAAGGCTACAGAGGATGCAGAGGTGAGAGCCACGCTGTCTGGGTCCTAGGGCTGCTATGACACCGTGGGCTGGGCTGCTTGTAAACAACAGATGTTTATCTCTTAGTTCTAGAGGCGAAAAAAATTCCAAGATCAAGATGCTGATGATTTGGTGTCTGGTGAGGACTTGCCTCTGGTTCACAGATGGTATCTCCTCACTGTGTCCTTGTGTGGCAGAAGGGATACAGCTAGCTCTGTGGGGGGAATTTTATAAGGGCACTCATCACATGAGGGGTCCACTTAGGTGATTTAATCTCTTTCCAAAGGCCCCACCTCCTAATGCATGGGTGGGAGATAGTTCAACATGGGACTCTGAAGGGTAGGGACACAAAAATTCAGACCACAGCAAGGACAGGGAAGCAAGAGAGCACTCTGTGGAAAAAAATATGTATTCGGGTAAATACAGGTAATGTTAGAGATAGGGAGAGGAAAAGCATTCATGGAGGTTGATTTTATGTGTCAGCTTGACTGGGCCATGGGGTGTCTGATTACTGGTCACACACTATTTTGCGTGTGTCTGTGAGGGTATTCCTGGATGAGATTCACATTGAAATGGGTATACTGAGTCATGAAAATCCCCCTTCCCAGTGTGGGTGAGCCTCATCCAATCAGTTGGGGCCCTGAGTAGAACAAAAAGACTGGCTGTCTTGCAAGTGAGAGGTAACTCCTGCTTTGAGCTGGGATTTGGGTTTTTCCTGCCTTCAGACTCAAACTGAACATCAGCTCTTCTCAGACCTCAAGGCGTCTTTGGACTAGATAACACCTTCCTCAGTCTCTCTCTTGCTGACAGTGAATCATGGGACTTTTCATCCTCCCTAATCATAATCATATGAGCCAATTCCTTGCAATAAATATGTCTGTCTGTTTATCTGTCTCTCTCTTCACCGTGTGCTACGAAGCTGAGCCCATAGGTGACAGCTTGGATTTCTGGTCCCTGCACTACTGATTTTTTTCCAAAGCAGCAGCAGCTTCCTTGCCTTCATTCTTTTAACCCTTCCAACATTGATGTAAGTTTCTGATTCCTTGCATTAAATCCCTTCCTGCAAAAAGGCCTTTGTTTTGGGACAAAACCTAATTGTTCTGAGCTGAATTGGACCCCCACAGTTTCATAGGTTGCAGTCCTAATATCCACTACCTTAGAGTGTGACTGTCTAGAGATAGGATCTTTAAAGAGGTGATTCAATTAAATAAGACCACAAGGGAGAGTCCTAATCCAATTTCTCTGGTGACCTTATTAGAAGAGGAAATTTGGACACACAAAGGCCAGAGGATGTGTGTGCCAGAGCATGTGAGGACACAGTGGGAAGGTTGCCATCTGCCAGCCAGAGAGTTTGGGTCAGAAGAAACCAACCCTGCCAAATCTTGACCTTGGATGTTTCGATGTTTCTCTTCCAGAATATAAATTGATGTTAAGTCATGCAAACTATGACATTTTTGGATGGCAGTCCCAGGAGACTACTATACTATTCTAAATATTAACTGGACTTTTGGAACTATAGACTTCCACATGGTCCTTCTGATTCCTAGGATTGAGAAAGTAGGGTTGTTGTTGGTGGTGGTGGGTTTCCTATATTTGAGTGACTTGAAAATCCATGCTGACTTTCTTGTGCAGAAGTTGTGGCTCTACAAGCACTATGTAAATTCTCCACTCCACTACTGGGCTCTGATCCACACCCGGGAGAAACAGGCACAACGTGTCGGCCATGCTGACCTTGTGTTCAGTTGTTCCTGCCTATCTACAAAGACAGCTGTTGTGTTCACACCCACCTTCAGCCAAGCCCAGGCCCTGACAGCTCTTCTCGGTTGCCTCTCTGCTGGACCTGTTCCTTGTGGGGAACAGTCATTCAGTAAGGGAGTCTGGAGGCTCCATCCAATTCTGCAGTCAGTTTTGAGAAAAAAAAAATTAAAAACAAAACCCAAAATAGAGCATGGGAGACGGGGGAGGGGAAGTTTGAAACAGGAACAGAAACCAGAACTGAATTCTAACGACCTATTGACCAAGAGCTCCTGAGGCACCCTTCCTCAGAATAGGGAGAGGACAAAAGGGCTTAACTGACCATGTTCCTGCTCTTCCCTAGCAGGAAGCACTTAACTAAGTTTTCTAACCTAGAGGACTAACTTATGGCCCCCAACACCTACCCTGAGCTCACTCCTTCCCTGAGAGGTGGATGATCACAAATAGGATCACAAATGAACACCAAGGACACATTAGCTGCCATGGCACTTTTATTTTAAAGGGTGACACATAGAGCAGGGCTTGCCACCCTCACCTGCGTCAGGCACAGGGATACCCATCTGAAGCAATTATTACCATCTGTTCCCGATGAGGAAATTATCTATCTGGAGTGACTTTCACAAAGTCACCCAATAAGTATGAACATAGCTGGACTGATTCCCACCCAGGCTTTGCTCTAAAATCAACATATTTACCCAGTGGTCATATTTCCTCCCTGAAATCATTCAAGAACTTAATCCATTGAATATTTCTAATGATGGAACTCTATTGGATCTATTGAGTTACTGCAAATACCACTGTCAAACGTGTCTGTCTGTCATATCTAACAGCTCTTCCCAAAATGTATTCTCATATACCATTTATTCCATGTTGTGGAGCCAATTTAAAACCAGAGAGTATTTTTTTTTTTCCTCCCAGAAAGTCTGAGTACAACCAAACAGGAAGATTTTAATTTGTGTGCAGGAGGTAGAAAAGAAGTTTTGTTTTCTTTCTCAGAAATTTAAAAGATATTCTTAAATGTTCTAGTATCATGGTGAGATGGAGTGGTAGTACATATTTACTGGCTCATTCTGAGCTCGTATTTCTAGCTTCAATTAGATAAGAAACAAATCATTCCTTAACGGAGGGAAGGAGTGTGTAGGTTTTAAGTGGAAGTGGTGAATGAACACAAAGCCTTTCAACTTCTTTTCCTTTAAGCATAATGAAAGCAAGAAGATCATCTTTATTCCATGATTCAAGAAAAATGTGCAGTGATTTTGGTTCTCATTAAATATATATTTAGCTTCTCTTTATCTGGTTTATTCTTGTGCCTGCCCACTTACCCACACCCAGATACTCTACGCTGACATAAAGTGAACGACTTCACATGCAGCCTGATTTCAAATTCAAGCCTGTATCCATGTGCTTGTGTGTAATTTACACCTCTCTCTGACTAATGCAAGTCATTTATGAGTTGTGCATAATCTTTCCTCAGGCTGGAGCGTTTGCCCCATCCTACTTTTAAATTTATTTCTGTAAAAGGGCATCTGAGTCACCAAGGCTCATTTAAAGAAATAGGGTTTGCACAGCAAATAATTCAACATGAGAAGACATGGTTTATTCTCTAATTTTTTGATTGCCTTCATCAAACCCAAGGCAATACGAGAGTTCCTATAAGTAGAAAGTGCAAAATACTAAGCAAATGAGGAGTACAGCAACTCCCATTTTGGAAAATTTTGTGAACTTTGATTGTGTTTTCTTTGAAATATATTTCAGTACGAATAGGTATTCTAATTTCAGAAGAATGTATTAGTCAACCAGGTTGATTAAACAGATTCAGTAAGCTTCATATCACATATTAGATAAGATTTAAACCAAACCTACTCAATTCCTAAACTGTGTCTCTGGCTTTTATGGCAAAAAAAAAAAAAAAATATCATGGTGGCGTTAAAGAGATCTTTCAAAAAAACATAACAAAACCAGACACTCCAAACACAACTGATTTTGATTGCCAATTCTGGTCTTGTCTTTCTTATATTAGTACATTCATTTAACTTTCAATTCTTTGGCAATAAAAGAGAAATAAAAGTTCAAAGCTAAAAGCTGTTCCCAGAGGCAGGTGTTTTGTGACAACCTTGACCTTATGGAAAAGAACCCAATGCTTCTGTCCTGTAAACTTGCTATGATGCTGACACCTGGTTACCACATTCTCATCTCCACCAAATCCCTAGATTCCAATTTTCTGTTTACTAGTGATCCCCAAACTAAACATACATGCTTGGTTCTCTCTGCTGCATAGCAAAAGCAATAAAATTTCCTGGAGGGCAAAACTGAGTCTTTCTATTGATCCCAGTGCTTGACACATATAATGCACTCAGTTTCTATATAAAACTGAAGAAAGCAGGAATTTGTGTCTTTCTGTTGGCTTCAGACCTATCTTATCTCTTTAATAATCTCATTTTCCTGAAACTACAGGTCTGTGATAAAGAAGAACAAATCACTGTTGCCACATTTAACACTTGTACATTTTATTTAATTAAATCAGCCATTGTACAACATTGCAGCTATGTATTGTTAGTGTTGTATTTTTTTTTCCATTAACTAATACATGCCCTCATAGATATATTCAATTAGTGTTATCACCATGGGAACAAGATGCTGATTCATCAACTGAAAATTCACTTCTTCTCACAGTATTCAAGTTTTTTGATAACACAGCAAAAATCAAAATCAAAAGAAGGTGATTAACCATTATGTTGTTACACAGACACCATCTGCACTGCAAATAACACAACAGAAATGCTTTTCTTGAGCTCCAGTGAAGGTTTTGACAAGAAGGCCATGGCGTGTCTCAAAAAGTTTCGCCACAGGCCTTTCTCCTTTTGGCTGCCAAAGAATGCTTGTATTTCCTATCCAACTGCCAAAAAGTGCTAGTATTTGAGGCTTAGGAGATTTGGCTTAAGGGAAACCTCCCTCCCAGGAAATTTTCTCTTTTGGCAACGTACTATAAATGATGAAGTGCCATTGTTTGTCGCATTTGTTTTTGACATTCGGAGCAATGAGTCATTTTTTTTGCACAACAGGAAAAGACCAGATAGAATTGGAGAAAGCTGGATCCCTGGAGGATAGACTCTTTTTTTTTTCTTTTTTTAAATTTCATCTTCATTGAATATACTTTTCTTTAACAAATAACTGATTCAAAATGTATACTGTTTATATGAATATATTTGTGAATATATATATATGTTAAAATGCTACACAGCTTCAACCACTAGAGGAATAAGAAAGAGGACATGGAAATCACTCAGGTTGTTACAGTCCCTTCTTTGAAACAAACAAATAGTAAAGTGCACAAATGCACTTAAGAGTTTCCAAGGGAGTTTGGATTTCAAATAAATAAACCGAAAAATTTTAACCCAAACCAAATTTTCAAAGGATTTCTCAATCTTGTCTGCAAGCTGAAAAACAGACTTAGCTGGACAATGGAAAGTGCTCACTCAGGGCAAAAAGAACGAAAAACCATAATGTGATTAGAAGAGGGGTTTTTGACTGTGGTTTTGATTTTTTTTCAATGCCACATGCAGGTATTAGAGAAGATATAAATCTGGAGGGAAAAAATGGAAAAAAAGAAACCACTCCAACATGGTGAAGGAGTTTTAATCTTTTGTGTAGTGGGTAAATCTTGTAATGGAGTATCTACAGTGCAGTGGCCAGAAGAAAGTACCACCAGTAAGACAGCGTGGTTTGCTAAAGCAGCAATGAAAACTGGAAAACTACAGTAGTTATAGCTTTTAAAATACCCTGCCAACGTGTTCAAAATCTACAAGACCTGATGATGCTAGAAGGCCATGGGATGTAGCTTCTAGCAACCGAATACCTCATTGTTTGAATCTCTTCACCTTTTTGCTCCCTCCTTCCCCTCCCTCAGTATGGTGTTGGAGAGTCACAAAGTATGCTGGCCAGTACCAGCCATAACTTCTTAGCATAGTTCAAGATTATTAACCCATCTTTACCTAGGAGCAATGGCTATTCTGCAAGTTCTAAGGACATGATAGGTCTGAAGTGCTTCTTTTGAAGTAGAACTGGATTATCATTCGATTGTGTTAGCAATATCTCAATTAACCATTGTTCGTTTTCTAGAGGCCTTTTATTCCATGATGCCCAGTGTGGTTATGATAGGCAGTGGTTTTAATTTTAATATGGTGTTCATCTGAGCATTTCAGCTATATACATTGTACATGGATATCCCTCGGAAGGATTCCTCTGCGTGGTCACTTGAAGAGGTCTATAGGTGAAGTTCTTCTGAGCGGTGGATTTTCACGGAGCTTGGGCAGAAGCAAGAACAATGGAGGTGGCCAGTTCCCGGGTTAGCACAGACACACAAAGTAGTGGATACAGCATCCAGAATGAAGGATGCCATCTTTGGTCACAAATTAGCTTATAGTTGAAAAGGATGGGGGAAAACTAAAACAAAATGCTGTATGTTTGCTAACAGTGGAAATGTCAGGGGATCCCATCAATTAGGCCAGATAGGTCACTCCTCTAAGGAAATGGGAAGTTGCATATTGAGTGAACGTGTGGTTTCTGGTGTGAGAATTGGGCAGCCCCTCATTTGGCCTCTTGCTTCAAGTCCTCCTTGCAGAAATGCCGAAGGAGTTGCTGGAGGTCGCGCTGGAGGTCATCCTGCTCTAATGCTTCAGGTACATCCTCCAGGTGCTCCAAGTCTATGCGTTTTCCATGCTGGTCCTTCACCACAGCCCTCTTCTGTGTGCTGGCTTTACTCATGGTTGTCCTAGAGGAGAGCAGACAGGGAGAGAATTACGCTCTTTCTTCATTGCTAACATGGCCTGAAGCCAACCATGACATTACTTCTCGATGATTCCACACCAAGCCATTAGTATCACAGCTACCTGTATCTTCTTGTCTCTTTTAAATATGGCTACCATATATGAAACGATTCATGAGACTTTGAAAAGTGTTTTGGGGGGCAAGGAGTATTGTTGAAATCTTGGAGAAGTATTTCAAATAAACGAAACAAGGCTTCATTATGATTCAAAAGAAAACCGTACAACACTCATGTTTTGATTAACTCACATCCATCTAAAAGGGCCCAGTTTGTCCTGAAATCGTAATTCCACAAACAACTTTTAACAGGCTAAGAAGAAGAGTTTTTCGTTCAATTTGTTCAAAACACCTTAAATGCCAACTTAAACTTTAGGGTCACATTCCCATCAAATTTCCCCCAAATTATTCTGTAAGAGAACTTTTTTATGAGACATAGTTAAAAAACTGAAATGGTATCCTATTAATATAAAAGAAAGTTAACTACCAACATGGGCCTCTCTGAAGCTTCATCCGGGGATAGTGAGGGAGAGAGAGGAAAAGGGAAAAAACAAACATGAAAGACAGACACTTCCTGTGCCCTGACAAAGCCCCCATATACTTTGTTCTTTAGCGCATCCTATTGCAATTAACAGTCTGTTGCTTCCTTGCCTCCCCCATCAGACTGGACGTTACTTGAGAACAGAGACTATTACTTATTATTATATTTCATACTATTCTTTTTCTGTATCCCTGCCTGAAAATGATTGTATCATAATTTGTTCATTCTCTGTTCTTCTCTCTCTGTACTTGTAAATACAATTTTTCATGCCACAAATATTTGATGAAAGTGTTTTGTGTGCCAGGCACAATTATTACAATAAATAAGGAAACTCAATCTTAGGGAATTTAAGCAATGTCCCAAAATTTAACAATAACAGTTTTAGCATACCATGGAGACTTGCAGTGCAGACGAGAGCCCAAGATTCCACAGCCTGAGTCCTTAACTCCTGTGCCACACATCTTCACTTAGAACCAGAGTCAGAAAGGATCAAACTTGTAGCTTGAGCCACCATTTTCCTTACATTTCTCCCCAGTGTTCAGGAGCTAGGACATATGGCCCCTCCCAACACCTCTATGCATTTGTTAAGATCATTCTGATTTTTTAAAGGTGACTTATTTCAGTCTAAAATACTTTCAGCTTTCTTTTAGACATCCTTGTTTTCTTCTCTCTTCTCTCAATTTTTCTCATCCCTCCTTTCCTTTGATACTACATGGCTAACTTTGCATTTGAAGGCAAACTAAAATTTGTTAATCTTGATGAAATGGACAAATCTTATTCAAATGATTGAAATCACATTATGGCTGGGCATGGTGGCGCCCAGCAGCTTGGGGAGGCTGAGAAGGAGAATCATGAGTTCAAAGGCAGCCTCAGCAACTTAGCAAGGCCCTCAGTAACTTAGAGAGACCCTATCTCTAAATAAAATATTAAAAAGGGCTGGGGATGTGGCCTCAGTTAAGCACTCCTGGGTTCAATCCCGACTACCAAAAATGAAGGAAGGGAGGGAGGGGAGGGGAGGGAAGGGAATAAATCAGATCATGTTTTTCTGTTCAGCATCCATTTACTTTTTTCCTCCAAAAAAGGCAAATATCTGATGCTTTCTGCCAAGAGTTAGGAGGAGCTTTGATAGCATTGGTGCAAGGGAGGTCCTCTGTGATAGGATATTTTCTGTATATTTTGCAGGTCTATGCAGATGTATAATAAGATGCTTCAGTAATGAATAAGATTAAATGCTGCATACCACAAATAGAGTTCAGTGATTGGCTGGGGGAACTCAATAGTTCTATATTCTCAACTTCAAATTCAATAGCTATTATGGAGAACTTTGAACCAATTGGTTTCCAAATCTATTCCAATTTAAAGATCCTGTGATGTTAGGACAGGCAAGGGTTATATAGTTTCATCTGCGTACATGGATAAAAGCCTTTAAAGTTCAGAATATAAAAAGCATTTTGTCCTTAATTCTTGTAGCATTTTTAAAGTTCTAAGAGAACAATTACACTCTGTTAAATTCCTAGCTGCTGCTGTTTTTCACATTTGGTTGGAGAGTAGCATTGTGACAGAACCTTTAATTTTGCTGTTCTAATTATTATGTTCCAGAGGCTTAAAATAGCCTTGTAGAGTACTAGAAATGACAATCTTTCTCTTCTTTTCAATGAAGTGAAAAGCACAATAGTAACTTGGGTTCCCATCATGTTTTTTCACTGAGAGGCTGAGAACATTTCTTTAATACAGATATTTACTGTGCTGCTAGAGGACTACAGAGAACTGAAAGTAGATCATAGCAATGGCACCCAAGTGTATGCATCAGATCCCTAACAGAGACCAGCAGTCCAGAGCGCCTCACAGCCAGCCTCCTTCTATATAGGCAAGAAGTGCGCTTCCTACGGTCATGCATTTTTTTCTTCACTTTCAAAAGCCCCTGGTTTCAGCATCGCTAGGTGCATTCAGGTTCATGAGCATCAAACTCATGCTCATGTTACTTGCTACTCACATGCAGAGTCATGAACAGTTTGTTAAACACAAAACACATTTAAAGTAAGGATTTACTAAGATTGAGCAGCAGGTACCTGGACACAAAATTACTGTGTGTGCAATTGATGAGATTCCCCCGTCCTGTGTTCTCCAAATCTATCAACACAATGGGAAACCTAGCTGGCTGACTTTAATGACTTTGACAACTTGCTAAAACCCAGAGCATCAGACTGTGTGAGCACATATCTCACCTCACCATCGCTAGGCCTCAACATCACCTTTAAAGCATCAGCGTGCACTGCAGGTACCACTTGACCAAAGCTTAATAATATAGGAGAGTTGGCACTTCCTGTGGGGGGTGGGGGTTAGGGTTACACAGGGGCTCTGCCCTTCTTTTGTTAAAATTGAAAAAAAAAATTATGGTGTTAGTTGGCAAAGCATCACCCCATGCTAACCCAAACCTTTTAATTATTGATCCATCCTCTTTCAGGATTTCATTCTCTACTAAACTGGGAAAGTGGACTTTCATGTGGCTACCTGTGTAACTCAAAGCCTGGGGTAAGAAAAAGAGAATAAGACACAATTCAGCATAAACCATAGACTTTAACACGATCTACCACTTTGCAATTCATAGTATGAAAGGATACATATGAAAGGATAAGTAGAAACAACTCTTAGCAGCACATCTAATTGAGTTTTACTTAACAAGTCCCTGAAAATTTCTCTCATTTATGAACATTTTTTTTATATTACTTTAGGAAACTTACCTGTACCCATATTGACTGACTCTTAATGTCCTCCCTTCACCCCATTCCTTCCTACTGAAAAGATGCTGAGGATAAATATAATGACCAGGGACAAACACAGAAACAAGGGCCAGGATATAACTCAGAGAATTTACCTTTGGATAATCTGAGGATTATCATTTTAGGATTCCAGTTGTTAAATGTGAAAAACTAAAAGTATTTAAGTAATGTTTGTTTTTATTATACAAATGTCTTCCTAGGTAATCTCAATATATGTTGCAGGTGTATTCGACGATATACCCAAAGCATTTCACTTCTAAGTATTTCAACAGTAAAAACATCTTGTGGGTGTTTGTTCATACCCAACCAATCCTTCATCATATGTGCTTCAGAATTTAGATTTTAGAAAGGTAACATGATATATAAACTATATATAACCAACATCTCAGAGGAGGTGGAGATAGATAGCATCCTATAATCAAACCAAATGATTACCAATAGAAAAACATATGGATTTTCACTCTAAGAAAGTAGATTTCATGTCAAAATAGCTTCAGGTCAATTCATGCCAAGGGTTATATCAAATTCTAAGGCAGTTTATGTAAAGTCAAATTAGCTTACTGCTGTGGATCTGCCCCTGTGGACCTATTTCCTCATTGCTGAAACCAGAATATAAGTAACTTTAAACAATTTTTAAAGTAACAATTATAAAACATATCTAAATTTTTTAATGTCTATCAATTGGCAGTGTTGATAATATTAGCTAGCAAAGATAATTTGCAACATCTTTATTTCTTTCCCTTATTAGGAGTACAGAACATTTCTGAGACCTTTATACAACCTACAGATGACTATGCTCCAGCTCTAGATTCTGACTCTAATTTTGCAGAAGTGCATCCTGGTTACCTAGATTTTTTAAAAGCTTTTAGGGTGACATGGATGAACACTATTAAGCTGAGGAAACATCACTTCACCATACGAGTTATTCGAACAGGAAATCTGCTTTCTTGATTATGCTGCATTCTTCCCTTCCATGAATTTGTGCATGAAATGACACGATGACAAGCAATTTTCTTTTGAAGCACAAAGTAAATGTAAAGTGCACATCAAAAAAAAAAAAAGTGAAAGACAAAAAGGTGCTTCTAATACCTCTTCAAAGTCATCTTTGGCTGAAGGAAGATCAGTGGCTAAACTAGAATCCCCCAGATGTTTCTCCATCCTTTCTCCACGCACCATAGTTGTTTTAATAACTTTGCTGACTCTACGGCCTTCTACTGGCTCAGCCTGAAATTGTGAGGCACTGGACAAAATGCTGGGTTCAGACAAAGTGACCTAATGAAATGAAGGACACACAAAATACATTTTCTGACTGCTAAAATGTAACAAATAATTAGTTTTTCTGTTCTAAGAAACAAAGCACAGTAACTACAATATTATATGCTGGCCTGCTAGAAAATAGTATGTGGAAAAGAGGAGGAAGCTTGGGAAAAGTAAACTATAATCAACTGGCAATGTCTGTTTAATGGCTAAATTTCCATAGCCCCTACTTAATATCACTTGAATAAAAATTAATCAATCAGTTTTGTGAGCAAGACTGGTTACATAGTGTAATGTAGATAGAGCAATCTATGGATGAACTCTCTTTTCTCACGTTCAAATGGTTTCATCTGGCCCATTTAGATAAAGTTAATCCCCAAAGGAGGAACTAAAAAAACCATGAGAAACTGACATATAGATTTCCAGATAACCTCATAGTTACATTTTGAGGATATGAAGGATTGTAAAACAGTGAGAATTTCACAAATTACATGTCCAAGAGAGTAAACATGTCCCTGAAACTGGGAAGTTAAACAGAAAGAAATAAAACTATGAATCAAGGAGTTTCTGGATCCTGCTTTTTAGTGGCCCTGAAATGCAGAAGTTGGAAGATCAAATATTTATCTAAAGTGACCTTCAGAAGGCTGGTATCCCAGTCACACCACAAGCACCCTAGGTGCATGTAATGCCTCTTCCTAACATCCTTGCCCAGCAAAAGGGACTTTATTCTTTTAAAACTTGACTTTTAGATTTCTGTTCTGGTCAACTATAAATTAAAAAGACAACAGAAATGAAAAGGATCAGACACAAGACAATGAGTACAATGGCTGCCAAGCTTCTTCATGGCTATTATACAAATCATGGGAAAAAAAAAAAAAGGAATGTGCAACTATAAGCAGACTGCCATATAAAAGGAAATGGGACCAATATGAGCAATGTCCTCCATCTTGTTTGAGCTCTGCTGTGCTCCTCTCAATGAGCGTTGAAGAATGGTGTGGCCTCACCTCTGACTGCTCGATGTCACTCTTCAATACAACACGCTTTATGACTTTGGAATAGCCATCGCCTTCCTGGATGGTGACAGGTTCCTGTGGCATCCCCTGCATTGTAATCTCTTCTTTCTCTGTGCCATCCGAGGATACATACCTCCTAATGATTTTCCTAGTAACCTGAAATATATTTCATTTGTGCATCTTATTTTTGAGTTAAGGAACAGCAACACTGAGAGATTTGAAACAGGAAATTTGAGGAGATTTTTAAACAGCCAAGTGAGGAGACCCTAGACAGTACCTTCTTCACCACGGTGTGTCCATGCTCATCAATGTATTCTTCTTCTGTGACTGTTTCTGGAGGGATGTCAGGCATATCATCTCCCTAAACAGTTGGGAGAAAAGGGTCATTTCAGCATTGGGCTGAAATTCTGAGGAACTACTTCCAAGTGTTGATAAAATGAGGAATGTTAGAAAACCAAAGGCAATGTGGAAAAGCATTGCTGAGATGCAAACTCCTGTCAAATAGTTTGATTAATAAAAAACCAGAAGCAGGTGGGTAATAACATGCTTAGGAGAATCTGATCAAAGTTAGGTAAAACTTAAAACAAACACAGATAAGCAAGAGGTGAGGTGGAAGGAACTGAAGAAGCCAGATCTTGCTCTTGCTTGCTCCCGCTCTTGGATGTAGGCTGCAAATGTCATTAACACCGCATTTCTTTACAAATAAAATAAGAAAGTTAAGGGATCCGCTTTCAAGTCGCCATGCATTACCTATGGAGCATGCCAAGCTTTTATTGCTTTGGGTGGGTTACTCTCTATGGGTGCAAGGACAGAACCGTCCCTGACGTGCAGTAATTCAACAACTGGTACCTGTATAATGACTCGCCGGCGGACAACCCTGGTAGTTACCATCGCCTCCTCATCAGAGCTGGCCTCCAGCTCACCTAATTCCTCTGTTAGCTCCTGGTGGAAGCATGGAAGCATTGTTTTTTAACATTCTAAGAAATTACTTCCCTACTGGTTTCTCCTTTAACTCCCACTGTATTCTGAGAATGTTGTTCATGGAGGCTTTGGTAGAAAAGTTAGCAGGGGTAAAAGCAAATGTGCGGTAGTCTCAGGCTTCAACAAAAATATAGATTTTGGGGGGGCAATGATTGAAAAAAATTCTGTAATTCTGAGAACTGTCAGAGAACCTATCTTTCAAAATCTGTCTGAAGAGATGAATCTTGCCCACATGACTTCTTTTACATAAACAACTGAGTGTAAACCTAGGATCCAAGTTGTGTCATGGACATTTGGTTTAAACTTGGGATGAGAAACCCACACATGTAGGAATAGCTGGTGTTTGTTGCAGAACTTTTTGCAGGAAGTCAAAATTTCCTGTTGCTGTTGTCTAGTCAGTAGTGTACTTCCCTGGTATCAAAAAAGGCAAGCTACAAATAACAATTATTTTTCAAAGAAGTCAAGAATGAAGAGAACCATCAGATTTATTGAGTGTGATCTAAAGCCAGTTGAGGCTAAGAACATAATTTTAAATAAGACCATATGTCTTAAGAGTCATATATGAAGTTACTCTTTCCTAATGGAATGATGTTTTTTAAAAAAGAGAAAATTCCCCAGACTTATGCCTATATTCCCTGCAACTGGGGAGGCTAAGACAGGAGGCTTATAAATTCAAGGTCAACCTCAGCAACTTAGCCAGACCATAAGCAACTTAGCAAGACCCTTCAAAAAAAAAAAAAAAAAAGGAGGGAGTACTGATGAAGTGGCTTGGTGGTGGATTGCCCGTGGGTTCAATTACCAAAAACAAACAAACAAAAATACACACACACACACACACACACACACACACACACACATACACACACACACACACAAATACACACACACAGCACAACACATATTTTAAAATACCCAGATTATAGCTCTACATTTTTCTCTGCTAAGGAAGAATATATATCTTCAAGCCAAATTTTACTTGAAATACAATTAGAAACCTACTGCCTAGAAATATAGTCTACAAGAAAAGTAACCAAAATTGATGCCCAAGTTATGACCATAAGAGTGTAAATGTCAACATATGAAGTTGATGAGAGATACCTAAAGATTCATCAAGAATAAGTGGAACGGGCCTGTATACAGAATGTAGAATGCAAAATGACATAAAAATTTATTTATGTGCACAGAATAGATTAAGTACATAATTCATCCAAATAATAGTTTTAAGTCTTTATCTTATTTGCCTATGGAATTTCAGGCTAAATTTGGTAATTTTTAAGCCCAGAGAACTTGTTTGAAATATTTTTACTAGTATGCATTGAAGCCAAGAACTTGAGATGAATAATTCTGTGCAAAGCAAACTTGGAATAAAAATCCATTCATGAAATGAATTCATTCTTTGAAACAACTGCCAAAATCAGGACACAGTTCTCATCTGCCTGGATCTTTTCTAATTTTAGTTATGACTTTAGATAAATTCTAGTAGCAGTTGTTACCCTGATAGTGAATTAAAACAAATGTAGATCTTGAATCCAAAGATGTTGTATTTCCTTTCCCCCCCAAAAGATTTCAATTCTTTTATATAACAAATCTTTTATTACTAGGCCTATGATGAAAAATACTTTTAAGTATAAAATGCTTTTAAAAATCTGTTACTTTCTAAAAGGAAAAAACAACATCTAATTTAATTTATTTTATACTAAGTTTAATTCAGACAGATTCTCATACTTCTTTGGGTGCGAGTATCATCTGGGAAGTTATTTAAAATGCAGATTTGCTCTCTCTTCACTTCTTGGGGTTCCTTCTGATTCAGTTCCAAGGGGAGATCAAGCTCCCAATTAATTCTGAAATACGTGAACCATATAGACCGCATTTTGAGAGTAAATTTCTTAGGATGGTACACACCTATCTTCACAACTTTAAACCTCATTTAATAACAAAGGATATGTTATGAAAAATCTCATGCCACCATCAGCCATTGGGACATTCAGAAACAGCAAAATTTAGACAAAATGTTCTTTTGCTAAATTAGTCCTAAAATAGATATCTAAGAAAATCTAATTTGGAAATTATCTGTCTTCCACTGAGGAAAGTTTGCTTTGGGAGCTAAAGCCACCAGATATTCAATCTGTCTGCTCATTACCAGACAGTGAAGATGTCACAAGACTGCTGGCCCAGCACATCCCAGAGCTGTCAAACTTACCTAATTCTGCTAATCTCTATGACTAGCCCACACATGTTGACTAATTTTGCAAAGATTATCGTTTTACCATGGTATTCATTTTTCATTTAGCAAAAGGTTTCCAGTGATAAAATTATGACTTTTGGTCCAGTAGTTAGCACTGGAACTGTGCGCCATTTCTCCTAGATATATTGTTTCTCGGACTTTAAAAGAACTGAGGGTTTCCCAAAGCTCAAGTTAATTAATCTGGCAAAATTTTTTTTTGTTTTGAAATAATAAAAAATAAACCATCAGAGAAATGAAACTGGAGGAAGGTTTGTAGCTTTGTTACAGATGGGCAAGAAAACGGAGAGGAAGGAAAGTCTTGCCTTGTCAAAAGTTGCATCTCCATCGAGTCTCTCCACCGTCTGTGCCTGGTCATCAGCAGACTCCACTATCACCAGACTGGTCTTCCGTGGGGAACCCTCCTCCCTGGGCTCTGGGAGCTCTTCGGGTTCTTGCACAATGGGAGAGCCTCCCCGCTCACTGGACGTTGGGGTCTGAAGGTACTGCCTCTCCTCCTCAGGAGGGGTACTAATCTCCTCAGGAGTCTTGCTGGGAGAGCCAGGCTCTGCCGTGGCCTTGTGAGTCTCTGACCCCTCTGTACCTGGGGTGGTCACACTGGAACAAAAAAGCCAAATAATACATATGGGGCATTTACATTTCCCCTGCTTGAGGAAGAGGACTGGAAGAAAAGGTGAAGCTAGTATTCATAGTCCATGATAGCCAAGATGGGTTTGTGTATTTGGCCAACAAAATAATTAAATAATAAATTAAAAAAAAAAAAAAAAAAAAATATATATATATATATATATATATATGATATAGCCTAGAGTTATGGCTCACTGATGTAGCATGGATGGAGAGTGATGTATTCCAAAGGTAAAAATTATCCCAAAGTGAATGACAGTTTTCTAACCTCTAACGTAGTATAAATTAAACTTTTATTTTTTTCTTCAATAAGTCAGTAATATTGAGGATTTGAGAAGCTTCACCTAATAATACTTTGTAAATAATACTTCTAAAGTAAGAATGAAACACTGGAAGAATTAAATAAATCCCCATGTTAATCTAGTTATCATAACTAAAAGGAAATTTTTGTAGGGCCTCTGAAAAAACTATTACTAACAGAGGGATCTGTTGACACTGAAACTTTTTTTTTCTACTGGCAGTTTAGAGTTACTCCAATGAACCTTTTACAATCTCCAATTTTGAAATATGAAAATTCTTTGCTCCCTTTTTCTTAGCATAATTTCTGTTGTGCCCTATGGGCATTGATGTCAAATATCCAGAGCCTCTCTGATAGCACTTTCTTTGTTTCCATCTTTTCCTAACCTCTACTTTAGGCTCTTCCCTACAGGCAGTTGGGAGGGGTGGCTCACTGGAAGGAGAGATCACTTCATTACCCACTTTACCCTCTTCTCACATTCCAGGGCCACCAAACAACACTCACATAATGACAAAGGAAATGCTGTAATGCTGCCTCGTGACACACTGTTCTCAGATTTCAGAGTTAGGGACACATTTGTCTTTCTCATGATCAGTTTTCTTTTTCTGGACAGCAATGTCTTTTAGGCAGCTCTGTTTCTCCTTTGTTTCCATAAAACCCAGAGCTCAGGTTCTGAGCTACACTGTACTCTGGAGCTTCCTTAGCCAGAAGTTCTCTAGAAAACCTCTTTTTACTTCCCTTCTCACCCCATCCTTGTGTCAATGGTCTTTTTGGCCTGTGTGAATCATTTGTGTGTATTTTTAGTTTTATAAACGCTGCCATACCTCTGCCGTCACTCTTCCTGCTCCAGACCAGTCAAGGCACAATGAGTGTCAGACCGGGAACATTCTGGAGCAGACAAGGTGCTGCAACTGTACAAGTGATGACTGTGTTGTCAAGACAAAAGTTTACAATTCAAACAATGCACTCACAGGCATGTCTTGGACCTTTCTCTGTGAAATAAGTAAAGTGTCTACTGTTATCATGGCTTATAGATGTGGAAATGGAGACTCAAAGCACTTAGGGACTGTCTAAGGTCACAGAACTGGAAGTTCAAACAGGTCTGTCCCACACACACTGTCACAATCTTTTAAATGTTTCAGGTTTTCTTTTCTTTTCTTTGGATGTAGCTCTGTCATGTGTTATAGGTGAGGGATATTTTAAAATTATTAAAATCTGTATAACTGGCAATAATTTAAAACTGCCTCCCCCCCATGGTATTGGCATGCAGATTTGCTTTTGAAACTCACAAGTATTCCTGCTTATCTTCAGGCAGGTCTTGCATTTTCCCTGAGAAATCTTGTTGAACTTGTTCCTTGTGTGTTTGGGGAGAAAGTACTGTTGTTGCACTGTCTCCTTCAGTTTTAGGGATGGAATCCTGAAACGTGGAATAACCAACAGAAATGTCTTCCTCAGAGACGATGGGAGGGTGGTCACTGGACTCGCTCTCTTTAGAAAGAGCTTGCTCCTCTGACTGCTTATGCTGGGCAGCGGAGAGCTCCTCTTGAAGTACTGAGAAACCTGATGGGGAGAATGATTTAAATGGTTAATCAAAACTCATTTATACTAAATGTGCATTTATTAAGTAGCTATGATGTGCCATGTCCTGAGATAGGCCCATGGGTTAGAAAGATGAATAAGATGCTGTGTCTGCTTTCAAGGGGTGGATCACATAAAGGGAGAAGTCAGTTCAAATGCAGAGTGACAGGGCCACAGGTGGCAGTCACTAAATATGGGAGCACTATCCTCATCTCAGCATCTGAGATGTTGGAGAGGAAATACAGAGGAGGTAATGTTTGAAATACTTATGATAAATAGACATTCACCATGTAGTCAAGGCATAGAATCTAGTTGAAAAAAGAGTACGAATCAATAATAGTAAATTACTAATACATTCTGAATATTAATTCAGTGCTTTGTAAGCATTAACTTGTTTAATACTCACCACAACACTCTGTGGTGAGTAGGGTGTCTTTTTTTTTGTAGAGTCTTATGCCAGGCTAAGGCATTTCATGCTACTCAAGGCAATGAAGAGTCATTGAAAAAGTTTTAGCAGAGGAGTGAATGACATTCACCTATTTATTTGTTTGCTCAACAAATGTATATTGAAGATGAACTATTTAGTGGGGGCTGTTGAGAGGCTGGATAATCTTGCAGATTTTAACAAGACAGAAAAGGCTGCTTTTGCCCTTACTGAACTTCTATTTCTGTAGATCTGTACATATGATAAATGTTAGGAGAAAGCAAACTAGGATAAAGAATAGAACAAATAGGGCTGCTATTTTAGATAGACGAGGCAGGAAAGACTCCCCCTAGGAGGTGATATTTGAGCAGTGACCCAAAGAAAAGTGAGAGAGAAAAGGTTCTGTGGATCCAGGTTGGAGGAGACAGAAAGCACCAGTACCCTGAAGAAGCAGAATCCTGGAGGTGCTCAGGTAACAGCAAAGAAAACAAGAAGGAATTAATTATTTGTGCACATGTTACTAAAGGATAAAGTAATCGAACACTTAGAATTTCCCATTGAATTTTGCAATGAGAAACAATTGATTATAGAAATAGTTCTTGAGAGAGTGGGAAGAGAAGGAGAGACAGGAAACTCAAGACTGCTCTTTTGAAAAAATTTCCTTTAAAATAGATGGAGAAATATAGAGGGTAAAAGGGGTTATTTGCTTTTTAAAAAAATATTTTTTGTTAGTTGTTGATAGACCTTTATTTTACTTATTTATACGTGGTGCTGAGAACCAAACCCAGTGCCTCACACAAGCCAGGCAAATGCACTACTACTGAGCCACAGCTCCAGCCCCATTTGCTTTGTTTTTTAAGAACAGACCTGTTAAAACATGGTTTAATGCAGTTGGGCATAGTCCAGTTGCAGGGAGCAGAATAGTACTTGCAGCAGTGAAGTCCTTGATTGGGTAAAAAGAAATCAAATCCAGGACAAAAGAAAAAAAAATAGTGGCTTTAGAAAAGCAAGGAAATTTAATCCACTGTAAGAGGAGAGAAGGTATAATGTGCGTCATGATGCACTCCTCTTGATGGATCTTGGGATGGAAAAATACCGACATTTTTCTATAACCTATCTTTCTAAGAAATCTGAAGTGTGGGTATCAGCTGGGAATAAATAAGGAGAAGTATTGGAAGTCTGAAGAAAGAAGAAAAAATATAAAAATAGAGATAAGAGAGAAAGAGATTGAGCAGGCAAAGGAATGACAATAAATTCGAGAAACTTTAATTCTGAAAAGGCGGTAGGGCCAAAGCCTGGAGGTCCCAGTGGGTCTGAAGAATTGTTGGTGTGGAGGTAAAAGAGGAAGTGAAGTATAATGGTTCAAGTAGTGTGCTTCTCAGAAGTGCAACAGTTATTGGTCATGATACACTCTAGGTTGTGCGAATAGAAGTTAGTGTCTGAGGAAGACTAGTTTCAAAAATGCCATCAAGGAACTGAGGAAAGTAAATTGAATGGGTCACCCATGATGGCACAAAAACAAAGAATGAACAGTGTGTATGAGTTGTTGGGGGGAGGGGTGTTAAACAGGCAGCAAAGTTGAAGTAACAAGGAAATGAATGATCCCCAAAGGCCGTGGTCTATCTTCTAAAAGGAAAGACAGCAGAATGAACCAGACATAACCTTCTTATGTTCATATATCAATGGATGACTGTAATCCATATCATGTACAGCCATAAGAATGGGATCATAATTAGAATAAGTTATACTCCATGTACATATGTCAAAATATACTCTACTATCATAAATATATCTAAAAAGAACAAATTATGAACAAATTAACAACAAAAAATGAAGAGAGAGAGAGTAGATCCAATACCTAATCCAATACCTTTACCGCCAACATACACAGTGTTTTACCTTCACTATGGTCCAGTGTAATGGTCTGCTCAATCTCTGCATAGCTATGACTGATGCGCTCCTGGAGAGGTTCTGTGCTGGTCTCCATGAGGTGAACAATATCCATTCGGTTGATCTTGGTAAGACATTCAATGAGGTTGGTATCTAAGATAGTAGAGAAAATCCACTTATTGTATATGAGAGGTTATTCTTTTTAAAATCTCTTTCATTTAATTTCTGACTACATTTCTGATATTTGCATAGGAAACAGCCAAAGACTAATTAAGTGTCTTTGGTAAAAAGCAAACAGAGAGACATGCACACAAAAAAGATGGTATAGCATAGGCACAAGCCCTAAAAGTAGAGCTGACGATAACATATGGGACACCCTGTCCAATCTGAGTTGCAGGTAAAATACTTTTTTTGGTACAAGTTTATGCAAAATACTGCATGGGCTGGATTTATACCAACTCAGTGTAGACTAATTATCAGAAATTTAAATTTAAATAAATTTACTTTTATTATTTGCTAAATATGACGGTGCTACTAAAAAGCATATAGACAGAAGAAATGATATGTATAGAGGTCTCAAGGTAGATCTGCAGGGAGACATTAAAGGAAGTGACAAATTTAGCCCAGCTGAAGGATGAGAAGCCCCTCTGGTCCATATCACTCCCATTTTACTCCATGTGGTCAGAATATCACATAGGAATTATAACATTAAAAAAGTACTTAATATTTCTCCCTACTTACATTATTTAGGAATTAAGGAAGCAGGAACTGAGCATGCTACTAATAAAACAATAAATAAACTATATCCCATACCAATATTTGGATAATTTTAAGACTTGAATAATATCCCTGTTGTCAGCTAGTGCTGGTGTAATTTCCCATTAATCACAGGAATGAAATACAAGATATTTTATGCCACATGCATGTTTTAGAAAGGGCAACAGTTTGTTCTCATTCATTGTTAGTACTTCAAATGGATGGTATTTGTTAATTAATTGTCTTACCAAATTTGCAAGAATGGGGTTGTTGAACAGGCATTTCCACTTTTTTTTTTCTTTTTTAATGTTGATGGCCACTGAGCCACAACCCCAGCCCCAGGATTTCCACTTTTAGCCTAACATTTTTTACATAGAATTCTGTACCTACCAGTAGCATGTTTCCCATCCCTTTCCAGCCAGTACTTCAACAGTGCATGACTCTGGTCCTGAAGGGAGTTGGGGTTCTCAATTCGAATTTGATGAATTTGCTCTTCAGTGAAATCCAATTCTCTTGCTAGTTCTAGAGGAGAAGGTACTACTTTGTAAACACACTGACTTCACAGTTTAAATATCTATACCTTGCTTTGTGATTTTATACATGTGCTTTTGTAGGTGCTATATTTGGGTTCTTTTATTTCTGCACAGTAGAAGTGATTCATATTTCTTTGCTTTTCTACTCCTGATTATGGGTCTTTCCTTAAAACTGGGTATGGAATTGATCATTGCCATAGTGGAAATAGCAGTTATGAAGCGGTGATAATAAAATGTGTATAATTCAGGTTCATTTGATTCAAAAGTGCAGAGGAGACCATTAATACTAATGCTCTTACCAAAGTAATAGAAAATAAATGCAGGAAAGCAGGAGAAATAGACTACTTCTCATTTTTAATCATCCTGGGTGATATTTTAAGTACTATAAATCCTGTTTCTGGGTACTTAGATATAAATACCTAGCTTTGTCTAATATAAATATAAATAGCTTTGTCTAAACTATAGGGGTAGGATAAAATTCTTCCTTTGATTTCATGTTATATGAATAATAGGTATGGAAAGCATTAGTTTGCCCAGGGAAAAAGCCACAATGCTTTCCTTAAAATTCTACCATATTCATCTATATGGGTGCTTTGTCATGACTGTGTGGGTGTGTGGTAGTTATGTGTGTGCACAAGGGATGGCTTCTATTATCATTTTGATAATACCATTTAAAATAAAAATTATCTGTGACACAACAATTCTTCTTCTAAGGACATACTCTATAGGCATTCTCATAAAAATATACCAATATACAAGAATATTTATTGCCAGTAAGAGGAAACAACCTAAATTCCATTAACAAAGGCTATTGATAAAATGATGGATGCCCATGCAATAGAATTAGAAAACTATTTTAAAAATATAACAGGTATGTCTATGCTGCTGCTCATGTATGCTACTGGAAAATTTATAAGGAGTATTAGTAAGCAAAATTTACAAAATTTTGCTAACTTTTAAATGGTAGGCATATATATAGGCATTGTATTTTTTTTTCTGAAAACATGAGAAGTATGAACAGTTACTGTTGAGACATGGGGCTAGAAGACCAGGAGTAGGTGTGAGAGACATACTTACTTTTCATTTTATATCTTTCTATATGATGATATAAAGGCTTGAACTTTCACCAAACATATGCATATTTATTTAAACAACAAAAAATTGAATGTTACCTATCTAATAAATCAATCAGGGACAATTTGAAAACATAACTTCCTCTAAATTTTCCAATTAAATAAGGCTGATCAGTATTTAAAATTACTTTAAAATGGTTTAATATGAGGCAATGCTATTTCCCATTTCCAGTTATTTATTTTAAATGATCAATTATTAGCACATGGAATCCTATTCATTAGCAATCGTATTCATTAGCAAATCTTTAAGAAATTGAAAGAAGAATATTAACTTTATACTGTTTGTCTCAATGAAGTAGTCACAAATGACATAAAAGGAAATCAAAACAGATTTTAGGAAGAATGGAAGAAAGGCAGAAAGGAATGAAGGAACAAACTATATAATTCTGCTATAATGTAGTAAATCACAAGTAGATGAAAGCATATCATTTTAAAATCTATGAATCATGATTTTTAAATAAACCACACTGATTTAATAATTTACTCTCTTAGTAAATTATTTAACATACCATTTCTATACTTAAACATTTCCATTTTTCAAAAAAGTTATTGAAACATCTCATTCATATATGTTGCAATATTCACCCCAAACAAATTTTAGTTTACTCTGAAGATACCTGACACAAAATATCTAAAAGAAGAAGCCCTAGTTAAATCTCAAATTAAATTTTATAAAAATCATATAAAATAATTTGATCTTCAAATCTAAAGTCACTCCAAATTTCAGAGAAAAATCTGCCTTGCCAATACAGAAGCTGGATTTTTAATTCATAGTTTATTGTTCTTTTCACTATGTCATGTGGTCTTTCTCAAGAAAAGGGAGGAGGAAAAGACCATTCTCACTTAGTTACTGCACCTGTATCATTTAAACTAAGCAGGCTTTCTGCAGGAAAAAAAATAATAAAAGGGTCACCCTGGTTTTACCTGTCCAGCTGAAGCCAAGATGATCAGCAATGTAAGCCAGCCTCTCCTCAATCCGTTCCTGCTCATCCTGTGGATCTACAGAAGGTCAAAGACAGAAGGGCCAAAGGTTGTCTATGATAGGGGAGGAACAACAATGTACCGACCATCCAAAGGAAGGAAGTTACTTGTCCAAATATTTGATAGCACATATTACCTACTCCAATTTGGATCATATTAAGTTGTGTGTTTGTCTGATATCTGGGGTGAAATGGGGAATAAATCTAATATGATTCATGAAAACCATCTGCTTCCATATCTCTTTAATCAAGACTACTTATTGGAAATAATTATATAAACTGTCAATTTATAGTCATCTTAGGACTTTTCTTTTAAATTATCTGAGTGAATACTGCCCACCAGAAGACAATCTGCTTTACTCAAGAAACACCAGAGTAATCATAAATGGGATGCAGAAGTAGAATAATTGGCTAGAACCATCTAGCCATTCATGGAGGCATCAGCCACTTCCAGGTCTTGCTGAAAGAAATCTCATCATAAATTTGCAAGAGATCTTGATCATGGCTTGCTCAGACCATCCTGATTTATCCAGTGTGGCCAGAAATAACATTTACCTTGGTCCCTATGACCTCAGAAGAGGAGAGGAAAAAAGAAAATGCATTTGTTCGTGTTTGTTGGATTGGTATGCATATATGTCTTTGGGACAAATTTCTGCCTGCTTGCTACCAAGAAAGCTCATATCTTACTTAATTTATAATTTTCCCATTTTTTTTAAAATTTCATGTATCGATGGGCAGCATTTTAGACCATGGTACCATGAAATTTTTTATAAGTCAAATTTAAGAATAATAGTCTTCATTGTAGAGATATTGGAAGACCAGAGGCTACTTCTCAAAGCCATCTGTGGTTTCCATTTTTACAATTCAAAGAGCCATCATTCCCTCACAGTCAACTTAAATGGTGCAAAGTTTGAGTTTTTGTTGTCTGCTGCATCTTTTCCGAGTACGTTCTCCATTCATCTACCATGTAAATGAAAAGCATATTTTTACCTTATATTTGTTTGCTTAAAGTGTTTACCAATGTATCTGAAATCCCACCTTTCTGCATTAAAAACAGATCCACAACAATTGGAATTTTTGGATATGTGAAATCTTCTTGAGCAAATGGCTTCCTAATAATTACAAAATTGTAAGTATAAATTATTGCGAAGTATTCAAAGGAAAAAAAACAGTTGTGAGTCCTCATATCGTGAAACAAAAATCCAAATGTTCATGCACAATAGCAAAAGTGTTTAATTCGAGGCTAAGCCTGGGTACTTCAGAACAACAAAACTCAAAGCTTGCATGGCCTTACGTGCAGCAAATAAAGAAAGGCAAGTTCATTGCCTGGATATGTTTATGTTTTCCATAAGCATTCTCATTACTCAATCTTGAGATTGTTTTCATAGACAAGAGTATACAGAGAAAGCACAAAACACAAAGGGCTTACACAAACACATTAACCACTACGGAAAGCTTAAAGAAAATGAGACACAAATCACCAAATAAAACAAAGATACAAAAAAAAACTATCAAATTTATGACATGCGTAGCACAGGGAATCCCAGTGGCTGTCAAATACCTTCAGCATGGTCATGGCCATTTTCATCAGGGATGCGTTCAATCAGAGTCTCAATGGACTCATCCCAAATGGGCCTTGTGTCAAAGATGTCCTCAGGAACTGAGTGCTCGGTCTCAACAGGTGGCAGATTTTCAATAACTGAAACTTCCAGGGCACTACTACTTTCATCATCTGAAACTAATTCCTGCTCCCTTTCTGACTGTGTAAGTCTATCCACCAATTTGGAAGCCTCATCGCTAATCTCCTCAAAGAATTCTATGGAGTTTCTGTAAAGGTCAAAGAAATGCTCCTTACTTTCTTTTGTGGGGCTCATGCCCCCCCTGCAGGATGATGTGGTGCTTCTGCTCTTAACTGGCAAACGGGATGCAAATATCTTTGGTCCTGTGGCCCCTTCTTCTGATTCTAACTCAAGCTCCTCTGCCCCCTCTCTGCTCTCTGTTTCTGTCTCAGTATCACTTCTGGCCTTCACTGGGCATTTGGTCTTTGAGTCCTCTGGACTAACATCAGATTCGGATTGGCTTCTGTTATCTGGGGTTCTGCTTGTCACATCCTGTCCCTGAGGAGCAACTGACTGCTGAAGAGATGCACCTAGGTGTGAGAGCGACTGCTCCACTCTTTGGATGGGTGCTTTGATGGGGATTTTGGACTTTGGTTTTGCTTCATCCTCCTTACTTTCCTCATCCAGACTAGATAGAACATCTTCAGAAAATGTACTCTCATCCTCTACAGATGGAGGCTCTGGGATTGAAGTGGGGATAGTCCTTACAGGAATTTTGGATTTGCTTTCAGTGGAAGGCACATTCTCCATGGGTGCAGTTGGGATTTCGATCACTGATTTCTGTTCCTCTGGGGAAGAATCGGGAGAATCATCATCCCGATCTGAATATACGGACCTGGTGACTGTGGAAAAATCTAACTGAACTTGTACAACTGGTTCTGGAGAGTCAGAGCAAGGTGTCTGCTTCACATTGGACGGAGAAGGTGTATCACCCCTTTGCATGGTGGGGAGGTCCTCAGCCCCTGTAGCAATGGCCTCTTTTGTGGATGGTTCCATGCAAACTGAAATTCCCATTTGGGAGTTAAGGTGAGTATCTGAAGCAGATATTTCCTCTACTTCCTCACTCAAGTCATCTGGAAGTAATTCGCCTTCATCGTCCACCGTTTCCTTTGATTCTGAAAGTGCTAGTGACTCAGCTGTTGACTCCAGCTGTTGGGGCTCAGCTCCAGTGACCCCTTCTTTCATGTCTTCAGAGAGAGTGTCATCCCTAGATTCTTGCCCAATTTGGAAAAAGTGAAAACTTTCATCCGCATAGGACCTTTTGGTCATATCAATGGCCCCACTTCGGGTCATCTCAAACAATTTTCCTTCCTGAAAGAGAAATGGATTTTGTTCACTCGTTGGGGTCCCTTCTTCGGTTGGGGTCCTAGCAGGAGTGGTGTCAGGGGTAGTACCCTGAGATTGTCTGTCCACCATCAGGCCAAATATCTTCTGTTCTTCCTCTTTCACTCGAGCTTCAAAGGCTTCATCATCTTCACGAATTTCACTCCAGGAATCAGAATCCACATCAGTTTTTGTGATGATGACTTTGCTTATTTGTTCACTAATGACTGCTGGTGTACTTGGTACACCAGGCTCTAAAGAGGAGGCTCTATCTGATTGCATTTCCCACAAGGTACTTTCTTGTCTAGATTCGATTTCTAGGTGCTGTCCCTCAAGATTAGATTCTTTGCTTGAAACAGTTGCACTAGAGGAGCTCGTTACTAATACATCTTCAACAGAGGATGTAGTCACAGAGTATACTTCAGAAGAGTAATCACTTGAGGTGTGACTTGTGCCTGTTTGGGTTTTGCTTTCTTCACTAGAGAAAAAAGATTGGGTAGGAACATTTTCATAAGGGCTTATGACATGGGGATCGTAGATTTCACCAGTCTCAGCTAGGTCAGAAACTGGAACGTCCATGGGAAACCTATCTGTTTGAGTGGTAATAGATGAGTCTTGAGTAGAATAGTCCTTTGGTATATTCTCCAATGTTTCATCCGTTTTTGTGACCTCCACTTTTGTTGTGGAAGATGTGGAGGATAGATCATCATCTAATTCCTTTCCTTCAGATTCGGGACAATGAGGCAGAGGGGACAAAGAAGAATAGCTGTCACTGGGGCATTCTCTCTGTGGCGATTCCACAGCAGGAGCATCAAGCTCTTCTCCTGGGTCATTTTCATGAGTATCTTGGGGAGCGAATGATTCCTTGTGGGTGACTAACTGCTCATCGACATCATCACCAGCAGAATTCTGGAGACCTGAAGAGATAGGGGTGGTTGAGCAGGTAGGACTCACAGCCTCACATCCATGGCCGTCACAGACTTTTGGCTGATCAGTGTCTCTGCTTAGATCATCATAAGTTCTATCTGCATCATAAGTTCTATCTGCATCATCCGTGGAAAAAGGGTGACTGTCATCAGCTAAAGGGGATTCACAGTCTTTTTCTTCTTCTGAGTTACCTGGCTCTTCCTGAGTATCTTCATTCATCTTGAAAGTATATTGTTTAGAAACTATAGGCTGGAACTGCACCTCTTCTGGACTAGAATTGGAGTCTATGCTGGATGGGAGTGGGGAAGGAGGCTGCACTCGAATAACTGGTTCTGGTAAAAGGCCAGAGTCAGCACCTTTCTTCAGCTGCGTCAATTCAGGTTCACTGTCTGAAGAGGAAGAAGCCTTTCTGCTCTCAGAAGTCACCAACACCGGGACATGGCTTTCACCTGCCATGTTCTCCATCTGTTTTGGCTCATCCACCTGTTTTGGCTCATCCACCTGTTTTGGCTCATCCACCTGTTTTGGCTCATCCACCTGTTTTGGTTCATCCACATCTGCTGAGCAGTCTGCATCTGGGTCAGAGGATGAGGAAGATTCTTCTTGTTTGGGTTCTTTTTTGTAGTCCCTTTTCTGCTTGGCTTCTTGTTCAAGTTCATCAAACATTTTAATTTTGGTTACCATTTTGAACATTTCCTCTTCGGGTGTGAACCTCTTTTTCTCCCCGTTTTCTGAGTCATCCTCCTCTGCACATTCATGAATCACCGCTGGTTTGGGTGTACTTGTATCTGCAGCTTTGGGTGTGACCTCATAGCTAACTTCTTCAGAGCTGGGGGTGTCAGGAGAAAGAGGGCTCTTCCCTGAGCTCTCCATGAGTGACGTCTGCTCAAGACTGTCATCTTCAGCGCTGCCGTCGGGGTCTCGGAGCAGCCGGGACCTCATGGAGGCCACTTCCGTAACGAGTTCTGTTTTGGTGACAGCTGAAGGAAGAGGAAAGTGACTTGGAAGAATTCCTGCCTTCATCTTTGGTTCCACGGGGCTGCTTTCGAGAGAGTCCCGACAGGGGGATTCTTTCAGAGGACTTGGCTCCAGAGAATCGGGAGTCTTGTGTGAGGAGTTATCTTCCAGAACAGGGCTGGCTTCCAGAGAGTCTTTGTGGCTGACTGCTAATGATTCATCTGCCATGGGGCTGAGGACCTCACTATCACGGCTAGGGAGTGCAAGTTCCAACCCCTGGGGACTTCTCATGCCTCCCTGAGGCTTCGATGCAATTCCTGTGTCTGTCTTTACAGATGCATCAGTCAGAGGTGAGGACTTTGTCTCATCTGGAGATTCCCGAGCCTCACCATCAGTTGGAGTCTTGTGAGCTGAACTATCAAGTGTAAGCTGACCTTCATCCGTCAATGCCTTGGGTGTTTCTTTTGCTAACGATACACTGCTGCTGCCTTCTGGTTGGGGGCTTATGTCTTTGGAAGGTTCTGGGGTGGTCAGCTTCTGAAAGCACTCAGTAGAGGGCTCTGAGCTCTCAGTGACTGCAGCACCTTGCTCTTGAGAACCATCAGTAATGTCTTTGGTGGGGTGATGTTCTTCTCCTGAATGTGTTTCTGGGGGCGTGTCTAACTTGGTTTCCCCAATCTGCTCCTCACTTTTCTTTGGTGAGAAAGAAAGGCTCTCTGGGCTTGTCTCAGGGGTCTCTGCTAGGCCCTCATGCTTATAGCTCTCTTCTGAACTAATCTGAGGGGTCCCCTCCATCAGGCTGCCACATGGAGAGCCTGCCATCCCTTCCTGTTTTAGGCTTTCAGAACTGGCATCCAAAGCATCACTCTGCAGAGACAGAGCCGGAAGGAATTCATCCTTCATGTAATCTAGTGGAAAGGTTGTATTGAAAGGGCTAGTGAGGACCTGGTCTAAGTGAAGCTGCGCCTTTTCGGTCCCTTCACTCATCCGGAATTGCTGGTATTTGTCATTGTCTTCTAATTCTTGCTTAATGACATCAGAAAAGTCAGTGGAGGTTTTCCTGTCTGGGCTGATCTGGAGGTCCATGTCTCCCTGCTCATCCACCATTTTTTCTTTGGGAACTTCACTCTCTCTATGGCTTTCTTCTTCAGGAGCTGAGTGAACGGGTTCAGGTGTTTTGGGACTGGGTGCTTTCTCCTTTTCTCCAACTGCATCCTCCTTCTTAAATCCTATCGAGGAAGTCCGGACCCCCCTCCTGGATTCGGAAGCTCCTGTGACTAGGAATCTCTGGCCTCTTTTGATGGTCTGAGTCTCTGTTCTCTGTGTTTCCTTCAGGGTTGCTGTCTGTCCCTTTTCTTTTTCTACTCGAGCAGCTTTGCCTTTCTCTTGGGAGGGTTTCTGTTTTGCTGATTTATGTTCAAAGAGTCCAGTTTTATGTTTAGATGGGTCCTGACCTGACTGGAAAGCTTTCATCAACTCCCGAACAGACATGGTTTCCTCAATTCTTTCTGTTTTTGAGGTGGGGGACACAGGGGGCTGCTTTTCTGTTTTCCCAGAAGGTGACACAGGGAGGTGCTTCTCTGTTTTCGCAGCGGTTGACACAGGTGGGTGCTTCTCCGTTCTTCCAGAGGGTGAAACGGGCAAGCGTTTTTCCGTTCTCCCAGGTGACACTGGAGGATGTTTCTCGGTTCTCCCGGAAGGTGACACAGGTGGACGCTTGTCTGTTTTGGTGGAAGGAGAAACAGGTGGGTGTCTTTCTGTCTTTGTGGATGACACAGGCGAGTGCCTTTCAGCTTTTGTGGAGGGCGATACAGGTGAGTGTTTCTCAGTTTTACCTGATGACAACACAGGTGAATGTCTTTCAGTTTTGGCTGAGGGTGACACAGGTGAGTGTTTCTCGGTTTTGCTGGATGGTGACACTGGAGGATGCCTTTCGTTTTTCGCAGAAGAGGACAGGGGAGAGTGCCTGTCTGTTCTCGGGGTGGGCGACGCTGGGGCATGTCTCTCTGACTTCAGAGAAGGCGATGCAGTTGGATGCGTCCTGTGAGTGGTCTTCTTGGGCACATCCTCTTTGCCTTTGACTCTGATGGGCAACTTGCTTCGACCTTTCTGTTCATCTTCCACTCGCTTCTGAAGGGCCTTTACTTTATCCTTAATGGAACCAATGGGAGTTTCTTCTATCAGAGGAGAGGTGGCCTTCACAGTGGGAAGAGATTCTGGGGCCAGACCTGCATCTTCATCTAGTGACTCTTCCGAACTACCTTTTTTAACTTCTGATTTGTCTTCACTTGCGTTTATGCTTTCCTCTTTCTGTTTCTGCTTTTCTTTTAATTTCCTTCTCACAGGCTTCTTTATTCCCAGGGTTGGTTTGTGCGGTTTCTGCAGGCCCTGTTTCTCATCGGGGGGTGCAGCCTTCCCTTCTTTCTCCGAGCTTTTGCCAACAGATGGAGCCTCACTTTTCTCCCTGGCCACATCGTGACCTGTCTGTGGCTTCTCTCCATGAGGAGACACATAGGAATTGAGGTCCTCAACAAGGTAGTTCACTAACCCAGTGGCATCTTTCTCTACTTGGGCTTTGGTCTCTTTCTCTAGTCTAACTTCTACACATGGATATTCAGTGATTTCTAAAGGTGCTTTTTGTCTGGCCTCTTCTATTTCCTCATCACTGACAATAACCCATCCTTCCTCCACTAGTTCTTTCTCAGACTGAGCAGAGCTCTGCACACTGCTTTCCTCTCTTGAGCAGGTTCCGCTTCTCAAGATTTCATTCACTTTCTCTAAATCCTCTTTAACTCTTTCCACAATTTCAAAGGGCTCTCCTGGCTCTTCCTCCGCAGCCTTCACCAGCTCCTTCACTTTAATAGAACCTGCCTTATCAGACACATCTGTGGTCAAGATGGCGGTCATTTTGATCAGATCTTGTTTCATCTCAGAAACTTCAGAGAGCAAGTCCGGACTGGCTAGGACAGGAACTTCATTAACCAGGTGACTTTTCAGGACAGATGTTTCTGTAGATTCTGTCTCATCATCTTTGATGTGAATGAAAAACATTGAAAGTAAAATGGAAATCAAAAAAGATATTGGCAAATGTAAATCAGGACTTTGAAACGACACAGCGTCTTTTTCCTGCCGTGGTGGGAGGGGCAACAGAATGGGCTGGGGATGGTGGATCCACAAGGTCTCAAGGTACAAGAGCAAAGCAAGGCTAACGGAAAAAAAAAAAAAAAAACTGAAAAGGAAAAATGAGCAGGAAATAACTTGCTTAATTTTCTCACTTGTAGCACATCCACACATACAACAAAGCTATCACAAATAACCGAGACACAAAAAAACCCATCACAAATCAAAACAAAGAAACAACGCAGTGAAATTACACAGAGGTATCTCAAGATTGTTCAGATGTTACAGATCAATGTCGGAAAAAAAAAAGAAAGAAAAGAAAAATACCATGTGGAAAAAAAAATAAGAAAAAAAGCATTAGAAATTGCAGAGAGTTGACTTCCTCTAGGTGAAAGCCAGCAGTAGCAAACTCAGAATTAACGCGTCCAATGGTGCACATACGTTTTTTAAATCATGTATCTCTGGAATTCAGCATGTTTAGTTCTGCCAATACACAATGATGATAGAAAACATCTGAATTGGCTGCAAACTGGCATTTCATCTAAGGGAAATTCACACCTAACAATGAAACAAACAGTCTTCTGCTAAGAGGCATGGTCCTTTCCTTGGAGCAACCTCCTTGTTTAGACACGGAACTGACAGACCAAGGAGGGAAATAAAGGAAAGGAAAGAAAAACAACAGAAAAACAAAACAAAACCAAAAAACACTGTGATTAAACGTATATGTGAGTCCAGAGTTAAAATGTGAGGCATGGCAACCCAAATCAGAGACAGTCACACGGGACACACGCACAGTTTATGTAAGCCAAGTTATTTCCATGCAAAGCAAAGGTGGAGTAAAACTGCTGGGAGAGGCGGCCTTGCGGGAAAGCACAGGCAGGAGGATGGTGAGGAATTAGAACGAATATGTAAAACGTTACTGTGGTGAAGGATATTCGTTTCCCTACAACGTTTGAACGAAGTATATCTGAAGCACAGATTGTAGGGGTCCACCATCATTAATGGTGAGAAGGAAGGGTTGGTCAAACCTCTAGGATTTAATCCTGAAAAGACTCTAGGAAAGTGACCCTTCAACAGAGCCCTTCTTTGAAGATTATTTTGTACCTACACGAAGACTATTTAGTGGTTGTCTTTAAACTAAAACAAAACTCAGTATTGAGTATATATCTGAGGTTTGCAAAACATTCACTACATCTAGGAGTTCTTCAGGAAAAACCCAGGGCTTTCTAACAGCATGGTTACATTTTTTTTTCTTCTTTTGCAACAACTGAGTCAGATAGATAAAATTTTGATTCCTACTAGGTTGTACACGGGAACAAAAAAATGGGGTCATTTAAATAAACACAATAGTCCTGAATAGGAAAGAAAAAAAATTAAAATCACCTTTAAAAAAAAAAGGAGTCAATGAAGGCAACAATAATATGTCATTGAAACAAAAGTGCCTTCTCTTGGAGGAATTTCTATTTGGTAAGGCAATATGAAATGTGAATCTGCATAATATATCAAGATAATTTATATCAATACAGAGTTGTTCAGTTATTTAAACCACATCCAGAGGCTCAAATATTCTAGTTTTGAATAATGATTTAACATAAGGGTAAGTTTCACTTAAAGCCATTCCAAGAATTTAGTAGTAAATTATATTGTGATAGCAGTTAAAAAAAAAAAAAAGCCCACAGATATAGTATAGGGCCAAGTGACCATATTGAACGTGGCTCTGAGTTTTCTCCTTTTGGGACTATCATCCAAAATAAAGTAAATCAATGTAAATCTTAAAATCAGTAAACCTTAAAAATTAGTATCTTTTTCTAAAGCATTTGGGGCATAAAAGAAAGAAACTGGTTAAATTCAACTTGAATTTCCACACAAGAAGTTAGAGTATCCTCTGGAATTAGGCCAACAAACTAAAATGCCAATTGAATATTATAAAGCCGAAATAAATTCAAGGTAACTCTTCTAGAGTCTGTAAAAATCAGTTCTGACTGTTCTGGGTCAGGTTTGGGATTTTGCATCATTATTTAAAATTAGCCCTATAATAAACCATTGTGGTGATTCATGATTTCATCCAGGAGGTTTTAATCGTTGCACTGCTGACCCCTAGTTGTTTTCTAATTTCTCTTTTCTCAGAAACTTTTCACAGAAGTCTGTCAGATCTCCGCCTAAGGATTTTAGTTAACACTTCACCACAGTAAGGGGTGCAAGGGAGGGACGGAGTGAGTGGAGTTAGCTTCAGCTCAAAACTATTAGACAGTATCACTTTTGCGGGTGCAGCCTACAAAACAAAACAAAAAACAACAAAAACCCCTCTCTATAGAAGTCCCTGATGCTTTATATAAAAAAGTGATACTGTCATATCAATGCTTAAAAAATAATGAGATGATAATGTTAGGCTAACAAATGGACAAAACAGTGGGTGGCATTCTAAACAAGCATAACAGCATACCAGGGTTAACAGGGATGTCAAAAGAAAGTGAATGCTTAGATGAATAATCATTGCATTTTACTGCTAATTAGCTTCACAAATTAGGCATATTTGTAATTTAACTGGCCAAGCTGCTTTTATAAATATATATTAATGATTAATAATATAAAATATAATTATTACAGTGGTTAGTAATAACAACTAGCTTGCATTTTTAACTCATGCTTCTTTTTATAGTAGCCAGCTTTCAAACAAACTCAATTTTATTTAAAATCTTACTTTTTTCAGATGTCATATCGATCTGAAAGAAAACATAACATAAATTGAATGGTTACAAATAGCATCTTTGCTTATAGCCCCTGATGTGCATAATAAGCTCTTATTCGTAATTACGTACATGGGTGACACCACATGCTGGAAGGCTGGAGTTGTTTGCTACAGGTTTTTGTTTTTGTTTTTGTTTTTTTCCCCTGAGGGTCTCAGTGATTTTTATCTTAACTTTGAAAAACATAAATCTCTTTTCTAGATATTAGGGGTAAAAAATCCTAATTATTATTCTTGGGGAGCTATGACCCAGGTTGTGATCAGTATGAGAAATACACATTAGGAAAAAGGCCAGGCAAAGGGTAGAGTTGGCATTAAACAACACGTGTCAATTTAGTGGAAAAAAGAAGAAAATAACCAACAGTATGCCGGGGTAATAGGTTCCACAGAGGTAGTTGAACTGTCATTAAAAATAAGTCAGCATTCTAAACCCTAAAAAGAATATGAACTGCATCTATTGTCCTGATTTGCTTCTGAAAATACTCAATTTAAAAAATCATACATCCAATGGGTAAAATTCCTTTGTGAACATAGCAAAGTTGGTTTCATGGTTTTATTGTTCTTTCAGTATGTGCAGGTACCATTTTCAATAACAGTGGTGACACGGCCACTGTATACAGGAAGGAAGTTAAGGACATGAAAGCGCATATGCAGTTAGGGAAAGAATGATCTCAGTCGGGTCATCGGTTGATATGTGTGTGGCTATGTGGAATAGGCAGCGAGTCTATATTCCTTCCTCCTGTTCTACTTCACTGCCAAGACACCAGACAAAGGGAAATCTGGGAATCCTCTGAACCAAGGCCTTATAGGTTAAGCTGAAGAGTATAAGGTATTAATTATATTTTTTCTTTATGTTTTTGTTTCAAAAGCATTAGAATAACATTTATAAAAGAAACAAGTATATTAAAAATAATGTAGCTGAGCATGGTGGTGCATGCCTATAATCCTAGGCTGAGGCAAGAGAATCTCAAGATCAAGGCCAACCTCAGCAATTTAGCAAGACTCCCATCCCAAAATAAAAAATTTAAAAACGGATGAGGATGTGACTCAGTGATTAAGCACCTTAGAGTTCAATCCTGAGTACCAAAAAAATAAAAAATAAAAAAACCATAACTAGTAATTATTACAATTGTCTTATAAATAGTATTTCCCTATTTCTATCAGCTACCATTTTTAAGTAAATATAAGGAGTTTTCTAATGATTTATTTCATTTCTGTTACAATATTTGGACATTTTCACATTTTATAAGCAAGACAAATACCTATTTGAATTAAATACTAAAATGGATATAATAAAATGGCTATTTATTCTGGGTAACTTCTTAAGACTTGTTTTCCTCATCTGTGGTATAGTACACACCTCATAGGGTGGTTAAGAGAGGTCACACGTGGAGTACTTGATAAAGATCATATTTTATGAGAAATGTTTGGTGTATAGTTCTCTATTACAACATTATTATAGTGTAATCAATGAACTATATGCTCCTAAAAGTTTTTGGTTTGAGTCATTCTCAAACTTATTGATCTTAGGACAACCACACTCCTAAAAATTATTGAAGTTCCTGGAAGAACTTTTGTTTATATGTGATATGCATAAACAAATATCTGCATTACAAATTACAGCTGAGAAAATGCTAGGATCCAATAATATATAAGCATACATCCCATTACTATGGTATCACATATTTATGGCCTCTGGGTACTGCTCTATGGCCTGGTAGGGTATAGGAATTAAAAAGGCAAGTGATACCTTAGCGCTGCTATAAAATGAATTTTTGACCTCCAGGCAACTTCAGACTAACCTTTGAGAACCATTGAGTTCAATAGCTTTTGGAGAAATGTACATTTGGCATAGAGAAAGGACTGAAATTTATAGGGAAACTTAACTATCCTCTGAAGTCAATCCACAAGATGAGAAAACAGGCTCAGAGAGTTTAAATGAAATTGTGCCCCCTTGATTACTAAAAACATTGGTTTATCTCTTCCAAGAACGCATGTGATTGTAGCAATGACACAGCCATTAATTAGTGACACCATCATAAAATTACCTCTTCCTCCTGCTCTTGGTCTGACTCTGACTCCTTGCCGCCCCAACATGCCATGCAAGATGGAAAAAGAGAGAAGGAAGAGTAGAGTGTTTAGAAGAGAAGAGTAAATACCCTGCCAACAAACATCAACAGGCAAGCTTGGAACCAGCATACTCTTATTTTTTTCTTATTAAATTTACAGAAGGCAGACAGAAAATCAAAGAGGACTGATTTAATTCTGTATATTTGCGAGACAAAAGAACAAAAATTACAAATATAATAATTTCAGATGCTAGGTCATCAAGTAGTGATGATGATATCCCAGTCATCACAGAGATTGACTGAAAATGTCAAAAAAAAACCCCTTGAGTACGCAGATGATGAAAACATTTTTAATACATAGGTAATATGTAGGAGTTTTATTATAATAGCATGCTATTAAATTCCAAAGTAGATCTTAAATGTGCAATGCTGACATTTTCTCCTTTTTGAAATTAGTATATAAAAAACTGAATTAGTAAATAAGTTAGTAAATAAAAAATCCTTGACCATCATGGCATTAATAACTGTGTCTGATATGTCTTAATACAAAACCAAGTCAATGTTTTCTCTTACAGCTTATTGAAAGCTTACTGCAAACCAAAGTTTGTTCATCTTTTTTATTTTTATTTTTTTGTCTCTCCACAGTTTTTTGGGGGGCATTATAGTTATACATAATGATGGAATTTGTTATTACATATTTGTTCATGCATGTAATATAACAATATAATTTGGCCAATATACTTCCTAGCACTTCTCCCTACCCGCCTGGACATTTCCTCCACTGATTTCCTTTTGATTTTCATGAGCTCCCCACCCCTACCTTTCTTTTCCTTTTTCCTGTCTAGCGATACAACTTTATGTTGTATCACATAAAACTCCTTCATCTTTGTGTATCACTCAGGTGGCTTGAATATATTTTTTTATGGTTCTTAATTGGCATTCTGCTTCCAGTGACTCACCAATATTCAGTACCACAATCTGAAGAGTACATTCTGCCTCACTGGAGTACAGTTAGATTATACTCATTTGGTCAATATAGCAATGCTACATTCCAATTTGGGGAATAACATGTATATTTACATATGTAAATATTTTAATTTTTTTAGTCATTTAATAATACTTTACAATGTCAAATATGATGCTTTTAGCTTTTGTCTATGTTATTTTGGTTTACATAATTAATTATCCAAAATTTATAATTCGACAATCACGGTGGATAAAATAAGAAAGAAAATTCTTTGTTTTGTGGAGTGAAGACTTAGGATTTTAAATATATCCCTCCTTCTCAGCAGCCACCACCCATCCTCTTTCCCGATCTATAATGTGCACACTGACAACCTGCTGTAGCCACCTACAGATTGCCATTGGGAGCTTCCCATTTAAAAAGGGATATTGGTTTCAAATTTTTTTGAAAAACTTAAAAATAATTTTAAAAAGTTATTTACAACATTTAACTAATTCAGTTGTCATATGTGATGTAACCAGAGTACTTAAAGATTTATATAACTGGGAAAGGTTTGAGAAGAAAGTAATGCCTAGGTAGACTTTGTGTCAGAAGTGAGTCACTTTTTTTCCTTTTCATCAGTGTTTCCAGTGTTATTTCTTGTAGCACAGGGACATTTTTTATACTGACATGTTAAAATAATTGAAAAATTAATTTATTACTCCTAAAACAGGATAGATTATGGTATTTGAACAAAAAATAAAATATCATGAGATTATCCTGAATTTAATAATGTATTATCTACATGTGAATTGGTTGTAAGCAGAGCCAAGAGACTCCAGTATTTTGGTAGGGCTAATTGCACTAGAGTGGTCTCAGGACAGCACATGGAAATAAAGCTAATCATTTTATTTTTTTAAAAAATTGGTTCAAAATGTTAAAACTCATATCCTATTTCTCTCTTCCATATTCAATATGTTGATAAAATTTTTCATCAAAGTACATTTAATGCAAAGTTAGGAGAAAATACTTCTTCCTTTATTTGAATGGAAAAATCCTAAATTCAACAGGTTAACAAAAGTGATTGTTACATGTGCTTACATTCACTGCCTTTATTTTTGTTCATTTCAAAGGATTTGAATTCAGTTTCTACTCTGTCTGAATAACACTACAGCAAACATTACGTACCTTCATATAAATCGGCAGGGTGATGTTTAAGTTACAAATAGCTTGATGCACCAGGCCTCTTGTGGATTTGGGCTCCTTCATAAATGATAGTCGTCCGCAAGGTTCCTGAGTTGTATCGCGTACCTTGAACAAGAACAACATTTAGTTCACCTATATTTAACATGTACTCTTTATTTCATTTAGGCAATATTTAAAGGGGTAAAATAAAATTCATTTGTTAATGCTCAGTAAAAATTCAAAGGTCTTCCTCCTCCCCACACTCATTTAGAATAACTTTTTAAAAAACATTTAGCTATATCCAGCTTTATGAAGTATGATTGACAAATAAAACTTTTATATATTTAAAGTACCCAAATGTGATGATTTGATGTATATATCTATGTATTGTTAAATAATTATTATAATCAAGCTCATGAACATACCTATCACCTCATCTGGTTATTGTCCCTCTTGTCTTGAAAACACTTAAGACCTCTCTTGGGAAGTTTCAAAATACAACACATTATTATCAACTACTGTCACCATATTGTATACAAGATCTCAATCACTTATTAAGCTTTTTAAAAAACCATGGTAAGATATAACATAAAATTTACCATTGCTACTATTTGTAAGCAGATGAGTCAGTGGCAGGAAGCACAATTCTAGAGCTGTGTGATCATCACCACTATCTACAACTTTTCATTACCCTACAATAAAATTGTCCCCCTTATACAATAACTTCCCAGTCCTCCACCCTGATAGCCTCTATTCTACTTCCTTTCTCTGTGAATGTGCCTATTCTAGTTCCTTGGTAATGGTGGAGTCATACAATATTCTCTGTTTTATTTTACTTAGCATATTCTCAAGGTTCATCCATATGACAGTTTCAGAATTTCATATTTTACTGTGGTAATACATTCATAACATAAGACTAATTGTTTCACCATTTTTAGATCTTTAATTCTGTGGCATTTGGTACATTCACATTGTTGTATAACCAAAAATTACCACCCCACCTGACTTCATTCAGAACTTGCCGACCTTTCCAAACTGAAACTCTGTGTATATTAAACAATAATTTCCCATTCCCTCCATCCCCTGCTCCTGGTAACCACCTTTGCATTTTCTGTCTTTGTGAATTTTGACTACTCTAAGTACCTCATATAGCAAAACTATACAATATTTGTTCTTCTGTGTCACTTATTTCATTTAGCCTATTGTTCAAGTGTCATCTATATTGTTGCATGTATCAGAACTTCATTCATTTTAAAAGCTAAATAATACCTTTGTGTATGTATGTTTGTTAATCTATTTATCTACCCACTTGGGTTGTTTCCACTTCGGGGCTATTGTGGAAAATGCTGCTAAGAACACTGGTGTGCTATTAACACTTTCAGTTCTTTTGGGAGCAAACCTAGAAATGAAACTACTGGATCATATGTACTTAATATTTTGACAAAATATCATACTGTTTTACACAATGACTACATTACTTTATATTACCATCAACAGTGTAAGTAAGGTCCACATCCTTGCCAACATTTATTTATTTGATAGGATTTATTTTAATAATAGCCATTTCATGGGTATAAAGTAGTATCTTATTGTGCTTTTGATGTGCATTTCCCTAATTTGTTGAACATTTTTTTTCATGTGCTTATTGGTCGTTCTTATACCTCTTTGGAGAATATTTTCATATTGGGTTTCTTGTTGGATGACTTTTGCACATCCACAATATCAAATATTAGCTTAATTATATAGATGTCTTTACTAAGTGGGTCCATTACTTTTCAGCACTACTGTATAATGAGGTTGTCTTTAAGAACCTATCATTCATCAGGCAAAACAACAGAAGCAGAAGTAGCATAATGGATAATCTTTAGAGATCTTGGGCAGATTTATTAAACAGGTTTGCAGATGCATGTTTTGAAAAATCATGAGGTGTTAAAATAACAAAAGGAGTCATTGCTGATGAACAGTTTGGGAAGTTAAAGCTTGAAGAAGGACTATGGGGGGAAGGGAGCAGAGACTAGCCTATGCCTTGTGAGGACTAAACATTAAGAAATCTAGAATAGTGAAATAAGTTGTGAGAAATAGGAAAGAAAATAAGCAAACAGAGTAGAGTTTTGTTTTATCTCATGAATGTCATTCATAGGCTGTGCTCCTCTTTAGAATTGGAATCTAGGCCCTAACTTGAATTGACATTCCTAAAACACAGGCAGCACATTGATGGTGCACTGACCTGTCATCATAACGTTTGTTGGATGAATATACGAAAATACATCAAATCAATAGCTCTATCTGGGATGATTTCTTATTAGCCTAAGTGAGATTCTGAGTCTCTTTTTTTTGACAACAAAAAAGTTGTCAGAACTCTTTTGGTCTCCACACTTCTGAAATTCACTCATATTTTTAAAATTTAAGCCTAAATATTTAAAAATCATTAGTCTATTTTTTAAAAAATAGACTCCCCCTCAAATTTTGAAGAGTAGCCAGTGTTTCTAATTAATGAGTCAGCTATTATTTATTCTTATTCTCCTCCTTAAACATGGTCTATAACTAAAACTTAAAGTTGACTCTGAACTCCAAAAATAAAAATATTTGATTTTCTAGAACCATTACATTTTACAAACAGACTAAAAAAAAAAATCTGGGAATAATTGAAAGGCAAATATTCTCCACTATGAAGGAAGTCAAAACTTTTCTGGATCTTGAATAAAATACATTACAAAATTCCATGCATACATTACCTTGACAAAGAGGGGAAGTCTGTTTTCTTTAAAGGCAAAAAAACTGAATATGTGGTGTTGGCCACTCTTGGTTAATGGCACCAGGTTGCCGAAGCAATCAACGTAGATGGGCTTTCCTTCTAATACCTGGGTGAAATGGAGAAAAATAACAGAACAAAAGAGTTGCAATTATAGTTTATTATTTACACAAAGAAAGCAGCAGTGTTACTGCTTGGCGTTTTACATTCTTAAAATATACATATAATAATCTTTACGCTGCCAAATGACAATTTGTCTTATATGTGACAAGGTATAGAACTTTTTCTTCTTATTGGTAATGGAAATCTTCAAATGCAAGGAAACATTAATGCTCTCATTTCTATCACTGTACCACAAACCAATAGATATTTAATTTTTAAGTTTAAAATTCTAATTGGCTAATTTTTGACATCACAATGAGTCAGATTACTGGACATCAAACTGATGGGGAATTCTGAAATAAGAATAAGTAATGTGAAAAAGCCCTGGGTATCCTATATGAACATTTACACAAAAGGAAGAAATTCTCAGATTGTTTTCTTTACTAAATAAATAAATAAATAAATAAAAATCTTAATTTATTTATTTTAAATAAAAAAAGAACATCCAGGAAAACTAAAACAATCTCAACTGCTACAGTCACATATTTTGAGTTTATCAATAACTCATAGTTGTTCTTCAAATAATCTTCAAAGGAACCCTTTTATCTTCCCACATTCACTGAGATCATCTCTATAGGACAGGTCTAAATTGGCTGAAAAGAGCTGATTTTATTTATTTGTAGTGATGGAAATCCAACCTGGGCCTTGTGCATGGTAGGCAAGTGCTCCACCACTGAGTTATATCCCCAGCCCCAGAAAATGGCGGATTTTACCTGGATGTTTTTTAATGACTTTGTTCATAATATTATATTTGAAATATAAGTCTAATGACAGAACGGCAACATAGATTATCTGTATTTTTAATACAGTACCTCCACATCCCTGCTTCTGGCCACTTCAGCGAAGTTTTCTTGTTGTTCAAGGGTCTTATCCACTTTATCATCAGTCATGCAGAAACATCTCAATCTGGCTTCAATGGGGTCATGTGATTTGGCAAACACGACAAATTTGGCCATGTAAGGTACACAGATAATTTCCCTGTACACTTGTGATGCAAAGGTAACGGATTCCTGTATCTGTCGACAATCTATCAGCCAGAACCTAGAAAAATAAATAAAAACGATTATTTAAAGTGTACCCCTTGAAAAAAAAACCAGTTCCATTAATATGATCAGAGTAGTCAACAAGTACTTCTTGGAATAAGAAGAAGGTGAGAGCAGGAATAATGAAAGGAAGCTGAAGGAAAGGGAAAGAAACAAGGATGGCAGGATAGAGAGGAGGGCAGAGGGAGCAAGGGGAAGGGAGCTGTACCAGGTTTCTAAGACCAACTATTAAATACTGTGTGTTTTCCTTCCTTGGAAACAATTCTATGTATTCAATCCTCTGAAACACACCTGTGGTGTTTTAGAATTCTCCAGTGGTGTAAGCCCAGCCTCAGATTTGATAGGGGTCCCACTGAATGAGTTCCTATTTCCCCTCTTAGTCTACATTGCATTTCCTGAAGCTTTTCAACAACATTTGCTGTGTTTCTTCATCTCATTATTCTTTTCCAAGCAGCACTCCAATAACTAAGATTGTATCAATTCAACCATTTAAAAATTCGGCTCCTGAATGGCAGTTTTTGCTCTGATATAATTTTTCCCAGTACAGCGAGGTTGCTGGCCCTTTATGACTCTCCTTGAGCTTCACCCTTACCGCAAGATGGAGAACTTGAAGAAGAAAGTAGAGGCCATCAGATGGATATTTTCTCAATTTTGTCCTTTCTACCCTTCCAAAGGTTTCTTACATAAAAAATTTTGTATTCATTAAACCATAACTTCCCATTTTCCTCCTCACTCTAGCCCAGGATAAACTCTATTCTACTTCCTGTCTCTATGGATTTTCAGTTGGCATAATGTTTTTAAACTTCAGTGTAGTTCCTGGCTCATGGCAGGGACACAAAATTACCTTCCTCTTTCTACTAATCTAACTACACTCACTGTTTCTTATAACCTACAAGTTAAATTATTATTACAAAGACAGTCATTTTGTGGTATTTTAAATTTATATATTTATTTCTCCCATCTTATCACAAAAGAGTTTATTTCTTCTACAACATTTTTTTTTTTTTAGTTTTATTGTTGTTCTTGTAGTATTTTCATTTTGGACACAGCTGTGCATTCTTTTCTTTTTCTTTCTTTTTTTTTTTTGGTATTTTTTAACTGAGAAGTTACAAATTGTACAGTGACTCTTCATTTCTTTACATTATTAAAGGCTTCTAAAACGAGTGTTGCCAGCAACATTCCAGCATTATTTCTGAGTTCAAGATGATATCAATCCTTATTCTATCCCCCAATGCACCCTCTGAATTTTGTCTTTGCATTTTTACTCATCTTATATTCTTATCCAATTTCATGTGGCTGTGAGGTACTGACACATACTTCAAAGGTAATCTCTTCTCAGATCCTCTCAAACTACTAGTACAACACCTTCTTCTGAATTCTTTTAGTACCTCTGGTCTGTCTCTCTCATTCAGAACTGGTAATCTTGGGGCCTTAGAGTACAGGTGCCAGACTGGCAGAACACGCTGAAGCATGGGCAGGAAATTAAATAGTTGGGCCCTCTGGAGAAGGAACTATAAGACTATTGCTGGAACTGTTACTTAACAATTCATGCATTTTTATCTTTTCTTGTCCCCATAGGAATTTAAGCTTTAACTACTCTCAACTTCAGTTTTCCTAAAATAGACATAAATGCTTCTTGCCCTACTTAAGTCACAGCATTATTATAATATCAAATTAAAGAAATGTGAAGAGGCTTAACAAAGACTATTCAGATGGGAACCGATATTAAAAATGGAGTTAACCTGTAAATAAGAAAGATAGCTTCAGCTTTTTAAAGATATCCAACACAACAACGGGTAATATGCAAATGTATTAGGATGCAAGAGAGACTCTAAAACCACTAAGCCATTTTAAAGCAAACTATGGCAGGCTTTGTGCTTTTGTTATTTTGTTGAAAAAGTAATTTAGACTGGGCATGGTGGATACGCCTGTAATCCCACTGGATCCAGAGGCTGAGGCAGGAGGATCATGAGTTCAAAGCCAGGCTCAGCAAAAGCGAGGTGCTAAGCAATTCAGTGAGACCCTGTCTCTAAATAAAATACAAAATAGGGCTGGGGAATGTGGCTCAGTGGTCAAGTGCCTCTAGGTTCAATCCCCGGCACCCCTCTGCCAAAAAAAAGAAAGAAAGAAAGAAAGAAAGACAGAAAAAGTAATTTAGGATATTTTGTTGACAACAGGAAATTTCTCATTCCTAAGACCTTTGAACTGGAAAAACAGCAGTGGCTTCTAAAGCCAGAGTCACAATCATTCAGCCCAAGCAGAGTCACTCATTTTGCTTAGATTTTCATCTGACTTTCAGACTTTGTTATAGTAGTGCCACTATTACATTTGTTGGTAGATCTAGTTTAAAAGGTGAAAGAAAATGTTGAACTTACTTAAAAAAAATAATAATCACTGTTAAAGAATTAAGAAGCCAAATAAAACAACAACAGGAATAATTTGAGGGGGAGGGAGAGTACAATGGGCTTTTCTGGCCTGCACAGCTTACCTGGCAGACACATTAGTTGTAAAGGAAACACATTCATTGACAAATGTTAGGGGTGTGGTTCCTGTAATGTCTTCCCACTGCGCAGGGGTGGTTCCACCTGAAATAACACGATTGTGGAAGAAAGTTAGGCAAAACTCCAGACTCTGGGTCATAAAATAAAATCTCTGTGGTTCTGGCTGTGTTCATGCACGTAATCCCACCCATCCCTCAAAATGACATATTGAGAACAAAATGGCAAAACTATATGCTAAAAAAAATGACACGTGGAACACAAGCAGCAGACACCACCATTCAAGAAACTAAATTTCAGGGAGGTTGTTTGAATAACTGTTTATTAAGTGTTCCATTCTCTGCCTGACGTTCTGAAGCTTTTGTCATAATTGCTAGGCTTTGAAGGTGGTTTTAGATCATATATCATTTAGATCATTTTAAAAGATCCAATTAAAGAGTTTCAGGAATAAGAGAATATTTAGATTGTTTATTATTTTAATATCTATAAATACTAAATATCCAATATTTAGTATTTTCTTATTCCTGAACTTCGCATTCTGTACAACCATTTTTAAAAGATGAAATTTCCTATCCACTTGAAATTGAAGATTGGAAAAAAAGAATACCTGAAAAATATTAAGAGCTCAATATATTCTGCAGGACAAATGAACAAATGGCAGAGATCAGCCTTTGCATATAGGTAGATCATCATGAGGGCCAGTAACCTCTTATCTTATTTCTACTGAGCAGTGAGGAGGTATATATGTCTGAGATAGAGACAGACCTTGACTCTAAGAGGGAAATGGCTTATCAAAGAAAGATTACAGATGTTTACTCCATTAGGCCTTTAAGATATATATTCTTGGCAGAATTATAGAATATAAAAAATACAAAATTCTATGCACATACATATTTTTGAAATCAACACATAAATGTACTAATTTTTCAAACTATTTTAAATTTTAAAAATTGTTTAGTAAAAGCTCATTTGAAGACATGGTGGATGGTATCTAGGCCTATGTGGTACCTTCAGGGTACACCACAGACAACTTCTCTCTCCCATTTCACATCCATAGCATCAGGTAGCACACCATAGTGGGGATAATTATACACCCACACTACAAAAAGTATGGGAAAGACACTGAGAAATACTCAGTGATAACCGGAAATAAGCAATTGGAAAAAAAGATGATACGTGAAGCAGATCATTCCTCCCTCTACTCATTACAGTCGACAGAGAGTTAAATTTTGTCACATTATTAAACTTATGGCATAATCTTGATGGTTTCTCCTTCCTAAGTATACAAAACACAATAATAAGGGAGAAATAGAGAAGGAGAAATAAATAAGGGTGAACATTTCTGTCAATACGAAGGAGAAATGAAAAAAAAATTGAACAATACCAAAACAACCATAAATGGCTATTTTTCCTTCTGATGATAATATTGATATTTTATTGAATGCCAACACTGTAATTACTGATATATTTGGAAATTATCAAATTACATAGCCCTAAAACAAATTATTTGTGTGGATGTTTTTGCCTCTATCTATGGTGGTTTAGGGAATATCTTTGGAGAGCTTGATAGTTGTCTGAAAGCTACTATAACTATGAATTAAAGAGACCAAAAATCTGTTAATTACTAGAAAACCTTTACTTTGTTTCTCCAAAGCTAGTTCAATAAATCAGTGATAAAGACATGAGCTACCCTAGAAAGACCAGTTGGGTTGAACCACTGGGTAAAATCAGAATGTTCTTTTCCACACAGTAGATATAAAGGGTTGTCTTCTGTGAAGACATGAAGCCTGGGCTGGGGAGATATCTGGCACGGGGTTTGAATACCAACTCTTCCAAATATTTAAGGCATAACTCAGGTATGCTATCCATTTTTCTTTAATCTTGGTTTCTTTTTTGCCAAAATGGGGTTAAAGTTTACTTATAGGGTTAATTGGGTAGAAATGACAATTCATATATAGTATCTAAGTCTCACATACAGACTACATTTAGTAAATAAGAATTCATTTCCTTTTGGTTTTCGCTTCCCGAATCAATTAAAAATGCTTTTCCTGAATTAATGCATATAACCCAGGAAGCATCTTATGACAAAGGCAATTTAATTTTTATAATTAAGTTTCTTTTTTTCAGAACTCTATACTATAACATGGTCATATATGACTCACCTGTTATGCTGCATAACAATCTTAAGGTTGGTGCATCTCCCCCAAAACCATTCAGCATGACATCACTTGAAGCTTTGGGGACAGGAATGGTCATGGTGATTGGCTTGTGGAATTTTCTTCTTCTAGGTTCCAAAGTGACTATAGGGCTGAAGGTAGCTTTGTTGCCAAGGATCTTCTTAACCAATTCACTGTGCATAGGTTGAGCCTTTTCAAAATAAAGAAAAATATTAAAATAAACCATATATTATTACGTTTAATGTCAATATCCTATCTAAAGCATTGCTTTTCATTTCACAAATCAGTTTGTGAGACTTTAAATATGGCAATTCCAAGTTTCATATTATTACCAAGCACGCATGTAAATTTGTAAGACCTGTGATCTCCCATAGTTACTTTGGCGCCCCCTGGAATAATTTGATTATTTAACATTTTATTTTCTATTTGAAATGCTCATTTTTAATCAAAGGAATAAATCCACATGAGGATCAACTACATCCAATATGGGTGTACCTGTAGGCCTACACGGATCCTCTTGGTTAGTGCTCCCTCTGGGAAGACAGCCTGCACCTGGGGTACCACCGTACTGCTCAGCACACCTCCCTCTGGGCCAATCAGGTTGCTGTCCTGTTTGATGCGAGACACCACTGCAAAGTACTGGGGGAAGTCACGTGTGATGATGCGGCAGATTCGCTTCTTCTCTAGGTCTTCTGGGCTATCCAGCACTGAGACAAGAAATACCCATCTTCATGCAGCAAGGATTTCCTTCTGATAGCATTCTAGCAAACTCATTGGCATAGTTAATAGTGAATAGAAGTGGCATCAAAACTTTTTTTTTTCAAGTAATAGAAAAATTTATTAAGCAAGGTTACTCTGACACTAGAAAAAATAAATAATAAACATTACAGTCTTTTAAGACCTGTCAGCATTCAGCTTGTACATTTTCTTTCTTTGGGAAAACTAGGACTTTCCAGGGCACTGTGAAAGGAAAGCATCTCATACCAGCTGCAGTCCTCCAGGGCTGCCTTTGTAAATGAGGGCATATGAGGGCAAACCTGGAATGACAACGAACCTCTTCTATTCTTGGTTCGTGTGATGGAGAGGAGGTTGTGTATGAACTCCTTTTGTTTGCAGAATTCAAAGTTAGCTCATGACCAGTTATTGTGGTTTTAAGAAATAATATGGCCTTTTGGATTCTCAAGGGAGTGGTACAGGAATAAAATCTGTCTTGAAAGGGTAAGGTTTGTGTTTATGTGTTTATTCTAGTGAGATGGGTGTCTCTGTGATAGTTCCTGTGGCTATAAAAAAAGATGCATGCTTATGATTTCTGAGTCTCAATATTCCTCCAATGCCAACAACTTACCAAATATGCCATCTAACTTCACAGGGATAGGGTCGTGTACTCTTTATAAGTTGCATTAGTGTAGATATTTAGGACAACACAAAAAATCAGGCGGATTTACAATGTAGAAAATTTGAACTAAGTCGATCACTGAATTTTAAGGGATTATGAAGAGTCATTCACTTTTAGAACACATTTACAATTCATAATACAAGGCAGAAAAAGTATGTTTTTTGATTATTGATTATAACTAGTTACTATAAAAGTCCCAGGATTTGATCCTACAGATATAATTAAAGACTAATACACTGGCAAATACTATCATATACTTACAAAAGAATATATTTAAAAACAGACAAACATATGAAAATATGATTCTTCATTTAAAATATACTTTTTACATACATAAAAAGTTATGAGAGTGGGTCCCCATCAAGGGCAAGATGCCAGTGTTGAAGGATAGATCAGTGACCAGCAAACATCTCAGAGAAAAGTATACTAAATCTACATGCTAGCAAAAGAAATTGTCCCCCAAAATAAAAGTGGCCTAAATATTGCAAGGAATAAGCTTTTTTTTGGGGGGGGGGTTACTGGGGATTGCACTCAGGGGCATTCAACCACTGAGCCACATCCCCAGCCCTAATTTATATTTTATTTAGAGACAGGGTCTCACTGAGTTGCTTAGCACCTTGCTGTTGCTGAAGTTGGCTTTGAACTTGAGATCTTCCTGCCTCAGCCTCCTGAGCCACTGGGATTACAGTTGTGCAACCATGGCGCCCAGGTAGGAATAAGTTTTATCAATCAGAATTCTGATCCTTTCTACCTTACTTGGAAGATGATAATAATTTCTTCTTCCATCCCCTCTTTGCATAAGAAATGCTGTTGTCACTTAGGCAAAGAACTTGCCTTATTTCTTCTAGTTTCTTTAAGTGGATTATGCCTCATTTTAGGACATGGGCATTTTCTCTGTGCAACTTGTGGTGGCCTAAGAATGAGCAACTTCCCTTTAGTCAAACAGAGACATTTCAACCTATGGATTAATGGCCAAAGACAAATTTGGGATTTAGAGATTTAAATTCTAATAAAAAAACTAAGTTCCTCCCTTTGCAGATTTTCATTGTTGTTTTTCATTTCCTCATCGTGGAATATTTTGCCAAGAATGTTCTGTAGTGCAGGTTTTCTTGCTGTAAATTCTTTTAGCTTTTGTTTCTCGTGGAAGGTTTCTATTTCATCATCAAGTTTGAAGCTTAATTTTTGCTGGATATAAGATTCTTGGTTGGCATCCATTATCTTAGAACTTGGTATATGTTGTTCCAGGATCTCCTAACTTTGAGAGTCTGGGTTGAAAACTCTGCTGAGATTCAATTGGTCTTCCTTTATAGGTAATATGATTTTTCTCTCTTGGGGCCTTTAAAATTCTATCCTTAATCTGTATGCTAGGTATTTTCATACTTGGGAATAAATTTAATGAAAGAGGTGAAAGAACTCTACAATGAAACTACAACAAACACGTTAAAGAAAGAAATAAAAGAAGACCTTAGAAGATGAAAAGATCTACCTTGGTTTTGGATAGGCAGAATTAATATTGTCATAATGACCATACTACCAAAAGCACTATACAGATTCAATGCAATCCCAATCAAAATCCCAATGTCATTCCTTATAGAAATAGAAAAAGCAATCATGAAATTCATCTGGAAAAATAAGAGACCAAGAATAGATAAAGCAATCCTTAGGAGGAAGAGTGAAGCTGGTGGCATTACTATCCTAGACCTAAAACTATACTACAGAGCAATAGTAACAAAAATAGCATGGTATTGGCACCAAAATAGACCTGTAGACCAGACCAATGGTACAAAATAGAGGACACAGAGTCTAACCCACATAACTTTAGTTATCTTATACTTGACAAAGGCGCCAAAAACGTACATTGGAGAAAAGATAGCCTCTTAACAAATGGTGCTGAGAAAACTAGAAATCCACATGTAACAAAATGAAATTAAACCCCTATCTCTCACCATGCACAAAACTCAACTCAAAGTGGATCAAAGACCTAGGAATTAAACCAGAGACCTTGCACCTAATGGAAGAAAAAGTAGGCCCAAATCTCCATCACATCAGATTAGGCCCCAACTTTCTTAATAAAATTCCTGTAGCACAAGAATTAAAACCAAGAATCAACAAATGGGTTGGATTCAAACTGAAAAGCTTCTTCTCAACAAAAGAAACAATCAGTGAGGTGAATAGAGAGCCTACAGAATGGAAGCAAATCTTTACCACAAGCACATTAGATAGAGCACTAATTTCTAGAATATATAAAGCACTCAAAAACCTTAACACCAAAGAAACAAATAACCCAATCAATAAATGGGCCAATAAACTGAACAGACCACTTCTTGGAAGAAGATATACAATCAATCAACAAACATGAAAAAATGTTCAACATCTCTAGCAATTAGAGAAATGCAAATCAAAGCTACTTTAAGATTTCATCTCACTTAGAATGGCAGGTATCAAGAATACAAACAACAATAAGTGTTGGCGAGGCTGGGGTGGGGGGAAGTCACACTCATACATTGCTAGTGGCACTGCAAAATGGTGCACCCAATATGGAAAGCAGTATGGAGATTCCTTGGAAAACTGGGAATGGAACCACCTTTTGACCCAACTATCCTACTCCTTGGTTTATACCCAAAGGACTTAAAAACAGCATTCTACAGGTACACAGTCATATCAATGTTTATAGCAGCACAATTCACAATAACTAAATTATGGAGTCAATCTAGATGCTCTTCAGTAGATGAATGGATAGGGAAACTTTGGTATATATACACAATAGACCATTATTCAGCATTAAAAGAGAATGAAATCATGGCATTTGCAGGTAAATAGATGAAATTGGAGAATATAATGCTAAGTGAAACAAGCCAATCCCCAAAACTCAAAGGCCAAATGTTTTCTTTGATATGAGGATGGGGTTTGATATGGCAATGGGGGGTGGGGGGAGTATGGGAGGAATGGAAGAACTTTAGATAGGGCAAAGGGGAGGGAGGGGGAAGGAGAGGGCAAAGGGGTAGGAATGATGGTGGAATGAGTTAGACATCATTACCCTAAGTACACGTGTAAGACATGAATGGTGTGAAAATACTTTGTATACAATCATTGAAAAATTGTGCTCTATATGTGTAATATGAAATAAACTGCATTCTGCCATTATGTGTAACAAATTAAAATAAATTTTAAAAAATGAAAAAAAAACTAAGTTCCCCAAGTTTATATGTATGTGTATGTATGCAATTCAATCCTAGCTAACTCCTTATTTGAATTATAGGTAGAAGATTGAATGAACCTAATTTCCTACTGCTTTAATAATAGAAAGTTTAAAAAGAAATTAGATAATTCTAGAATGTACTAGTGATGGAAAGATGCAAGTTTTCCAACCGAAGAGCTTAGCATTTTTTACCATTATCTTAAATATATATAGTTTTTCAAGTTAGGCATTAAAAAAAACATACTTTTCCATTTAATATCACTTCATTCTGTCATGGGGCAACAATGTCTGTTCTACCACTAGTTTTAGATTCAAAGAAGTTTGCATTAAAGCTTGCTGTATCTCCTTTTAAAATGCTATGCTTGCTATCTTGAAGGATTTTCTTTTCTGAATGTAACAGGAGGAGAATTAGGCAAATGTGTTGAGTACCCTGCCTCACCACCATTGGAACACAGCAGATAGCTTCTGTAGAAATACATCACAAGGGACACACACACACACACACACACACACACACACACACACACACACACATACACCTCACAAATCACTGGACTATAAGAAAGAAATGCAATATATTCATGCTTCCATTTTTCCTTTCTTTTAAATCCTTTAATCTGAAGGTACCTTCATCCATGCCGTTAAGGATTTCATTCAGTTCATCTTCGGTGTATTCACAGAAATGCTCTTTCCAGCTGTCCCCATTCTCACTGCGCAGGACCACCAGTTCCCTCTCCTTTCCTCGAAGGGCCGCAAAGTGGGGGATCTCCACGATCACAGGCCTGACATAGCAATGCAGAACATTTAGTGTGGACAGGAGCCAACCAACAGCAAGACAAGCACCTCGACTCTGTCTGTTGCAAAGTGACCTGGAATTCTGCTCTTCTGGGGACAGGAACATAGTGGGCCATCCTCTGGAGCCCATTAGTTAGCAGATGGTCGCACAGTGGCACTCCACCTCAGGGGCACCGATCCTCACGTACATGCTGCTACCTTAAGCCAATGTTTCCCTGTGAGTGCATGTGGCATTCTGGAACTTCTCCTTTGATAAATGTAAGTATACACATTTAACCAAAAGAAATGTACATGCATATCTACGATGTATGCCAATCTCCTAAAACATTTTCTACAAGGTGCAAAATGACAAAATGGTTTAAGAGGAAAAATGGCTCATACATTGCATAATTTGATGTGTCGTAAATGAGGAGATGTCATAAAGGTAGACTACGTGTGCTAATGAGCCATGCACTCATGGGTTTTGCTTGTATTGTCTTCATTCAAGGAAACAATAGGCATGTGCACACAGCGTGGCCCTGATTGAGCCCCTCCACTGGCAACCCAAGTGTGTCCAATGCCTATTATAGTCAGGATTCAGAACATGCACCATCCTGCAATTTTTAGGTCAAATTCATTCTCAAAATATATAGAGGCTCTTGATTTTTGAGTCCAGGTTGCTTTGATACAGACTCCAAACTCGTCATAACAACATCATAACTAGCACATAGTACAACTAGGCAGATCTCATGCTTAAACGAAAATGAAGGTCACAGCACTTTAAGGGAAAAGATATAAAAACATCACTCAAAAATAAAAGTCACATACCACAAGGGTCAGAAATGGTCCACTAAAGATAGGTTATACAGAGTTTAAATCATAGGGAGGGACATGTCATGGGCACAATGACGAAAAGAGAAATCATATTGCAGAAGAAGGAGAAGAATGGGGGGCCAGCAGCCATCAATTTGTTTTAAGTCACTCCTACCCAAGGAATTTGGTTCCAGGAGGCCCCAGCTGAAGGATGCGGCTGACCAAACTTTCTCCCTCATTAAGTGGGGGAGGAGCCGTTGGCAGGTGAAGTTTACTGAGTACATCCAAAGCAGCAGTGAAAGAAAGAACATAAGTAAGCTTTAGGTATTGTCTTCCACAGAACCCCAGCGTCGCCAGCTGATCCACAGGGTGAACTTTGGTTTCACTCTGCGTTTGGTTCTGCCCCCTCCATTGGTCACAATGAGCAAGGAACCGAGACCCAGAGTGTACAATGGAGGCGCATCTGTGCGAGGACAGCACCTGGCTGTCAGATCAGTCCCTATCAGGTTCACTGCCAGGGCACTAGCCAAAAAAAAAAAAAAAAAAAAATAGAAAAAATGTTCCATGGGAAAGACAAAGCTGTTGGGAATATAATAAAAACTCTGCTCCGTACAGAGGCCAGATGTTTTCATGGATATTCCCCAACAGATTTGAAGATTATTTAAAAACCTACAACTACCTGAACAGAGGGTAAGTATGAAAAGAATCATCAGGGAAAACTCGAAACATAATGGCATTTTCTGATGCAACCCAGAACTTCACAGGCTCCTTCTAAGGCTCTGATCCATCTGATAGAAGGACATGGGAGGTGGTTTCTACAATTGGGAAATACTAACACACCCTTTTTCAGGTGTGAAAGTAATTTGGAGTAACCTGTTAACTGTTTGCTCCAAATTACAGGCTTTAGAACCTCTCCTGAGTTCTAAAGCGAGAAATCCTCTCCCCAGTATGACACCGACAACACGAAAGAGTTCATGATTAATAAGGTTTCTCCATTTTTTTTAAAGCACCAAGACTTGATATGACAAGACTTAAATACAATTGATTTGTTTCAATATGTTTTGAAACGTGTCCCCCTCCACAACTTCATCCTTTGGTCCACTTTCAGGGATAGCTATTCCTTTCTTGACACATTGAGATGCCACTTAAAATAATAGCAGCCGTACAGACAAACAGAAGAAATAAGAAATGCTAATTTCTGCTCAAAATTGCCAAAATGACCTCGGGTGGAAGTTAGTCTTGATGATTGCACCTTAAAACACGCTGTGGCTAAATAGACAGCTTAGTTTAATGGTAAGGCTCAAGGTAGCAATTTTGATATCAGAAAAAACAAATCACATGTGTTCGATTTTTGGATATTCCATAAAGGCAACACTGCTTTTCAAAATGAAGATAATGATTCTGCGTCAAAAAGGACATGAGGCTATAAATACATTTTTGTTTGGAATAGAGCAGTGTTTTTCTTTTTTTCTTTATACTTTGCCACTTAAGTCTCAGGTGAGAAAAAAAAATACCTACCATCAACTAAAATATGGTTACTTGCAAAGGGAATCTGGCAGGTCTGATGACATCCAAAGAGAGAGAATAATAATCAGCCTGAGTGTTTAACTCCTAAATGCCTTAAAAGAAGAGGCATGCAAGTGGAGTTGAGCATTCAGGTCTGACTTCCAATTTTTAAAAATTTCATAGGAGCCGATCCTCTTTCAAAGTGGTTTGACGTACCTGTTTTCATTCCATCCTAGTGATTTCATGTAGAGGACACAAGCTCATCGGTGTCTAAGTGGGAGGCTTATCAGAAACCCTTACCCAAGGAACTGAGCACCAGAAGGTCCGACTTCGATCAGGCGGCTGGCCAGGCCTTCTCCTTCCACCATTGGAGGCATGGTCGCCAATCTGTGGCGTTTGACCAGCCGGCAGGTGACTCGTGTTGGGGCAGTACATTTCCGAGGTGGGATAATGATTCGGAGCCCATTGTGTCTGCATCCTCGCATGGCGCCACCTCGGGCATCCACCATAAAACTAACCAGGAAGCTAAAAATTAAAATAGAATGTCAGATAGTTTTTGAAATATTAGAGCAAACTATCAAGTTTTGTGAAGTTAGTTTTTTTCCCTAATAATTTGGCCTCGAACTTTTTCTTTTTTATTTAAGTAGATGGTGGTAAATCATTTGTTTTCAAAAGTTACCATATACCAGTGTCTTTATTTCTGTTATGTTTTTGTTTATTTTTGTATGATTTTCATCTATTACTAAAGAAGAATTATAATTTCGTTGACAATGTTGATTTTAAACATAAACTGTAAGATTAAAATATGTCCAAATGATTTTTAAAGTAACTGGAATGAAATTATCTAAAAAATACTGAGAAGTCTCCTTTTGGTATAAGCGCAAAGACTTCTGTTTCCTCATATGTTGAATAATCCACATGTTGAAATAAAGTGAAGCTAGATCAGAGAGGAAAGACCGAATTAACAGTTTTTCTGAGTTAACTCAAGACGATTTTTCAAAATAAATCTTGTCCATCTCATTTTGATAGAATCTTATGACTTGATAAAAATATTCAATGGCTGTCTTCCAAGGTCAAATCCATGCCAACACATCCTGCTCCAACATCATCTTACCCAGGATGCAGATTTCTAATGATTGCATTCTAAAAGGAGAAAAGCAAAATGACTAAATGTTTTGGATTGAACCAGTTTGCTAGATAAAATGTACTTTTTCACTTTTTAAATAGGAGTCTTTCTGCCAGGCCATCTGACTGAAACAAAGAAGATGGGCACTGGAAGCAGCTGAGTCCCCTGTGCTCTGTTTCTTTTCTTTTCTTTTCTTTTCTTTTTTTTGGTAGCAGGGGTTACTGGGAATTGAACTCAGGACTGGACCATTGAGCCACATCCCCAGCCTATTTTGTATTTAATTTAGAGACAGGGTCTCACTGAGTTGCTTAGTGCCTTGCCATTGCTGAGGCTGTCTTTGAACTCACAATCCTCCTGCTTCAGCCTCCCAAGCCTCTGAGATTACAGGCATTTGCCACCATGCCTGGCTCCTTTGCTCTGTTTCTGAACCATCATTTCACAAGTGGGAAAAACTCTGAGCTCTGTTAGTGGAGAATATTTGTGCATCATGATTTTCCCCAAAGTACAATAAATTGAATGTGGCAAATCATAACTTAGAAATATAAAAGCACTTCTATTACTTTTGCTCCTTGCCTACTAAGTCAATCGTTCATGGCAAAGAGATCTATAACCTAAGGTGACTTTTTTAAGTGTATCAAGAGAAAGTAGTGGTCTTATCTTTGAAGTTGTTTCCTTTGGGATGGTCATAGATCCTGCTCCAGCTTAACCTGGATGTCTGTCACTTTGTTAGACATAACACTTATGAAAGTCTCTTAGGCACTCACTTTCTCAAGGAACAAAAATTATATAGCATGACAATCTAATTGTCATGCACACCTGTACCAAGATACATACCAATAGGGTGTAGGCTCTTACCCAATTGCACTAATGTCTTCCCTATTTTCATTGCATTTGCAAGATCTTTACACTAAGACAAAAAAAAAAATAGGAAAGCAACATATAGGTGTTTCATGGATCTACTTATAACTTAACCAGCAAAGAACCAGCTTTGACACACCTAGATATTGCTTCTAAGACAACACTGAAAACAATTGAAAGGTATTTTATCAAAGTAAGTTACAGGATAGAAACACAATACACTTATGTTATTTTTAGACAAGTGAAGAATAATATCTTAGCATCCTCTTCATAGCAGAACATAGAACTCATTAAGCATGCCATTAAACAGAAATCTGTTGCTAGTAATAAAAATGGGTGCGAAGAAGCCCAGTGTGCCTGTCTGAAGCACGTCATGCAGTATGAGACCATGGGTAGAGGCACACAGTCCTCCCACATGCAGGAGCCAGGCCAGATCTGCCATTCCTCCCTAGCCTTGGAGTTCCCAGGAAAGCATGAAAACTGGGGAATACAATCAACATTTCAATACTGAAGTGTTGATGTTTCTGGTCTTTATCAAAAAACAATAAGAAAATATTGGCTTTTATTATTGGTCTTTAACATAAATTCTTAAAATTTTCTTTTTTATCTAACTTTTAAATATAAAAGAATAAAAAGAACTGGTAACATAAAGATAAAGGCTTCCTTTCCATTTTATTATTTTATTTGATTATAATATTTGCCTTGATTTTCATTTAAAAGTAGGGAAAAAAGCTTACATTTTAACTAAAAATGTCTCCAAACTAGTTATAATATTTTTGACTCATTGATAATTAACAGTATTACGTCCTCTGTTTTTAAAAATCTATTTACTATTATCTCTATGGCAAAAAGAGAAAAGGGACTAAAGCTAGTCAAGGGATTATTCTAAAACATCTCATTAATGTTATGAATCCTCAATAGTATCTGTACTTTTCGAAGGCATTTAAGAAGTTTCAGTGCTCATATTATTTGCTATCACATTTCCACTGTATTTGCCACAGTGGAGGCATATGGCCTATATAATATCAATTCTCCATCTAGAAGAACATGGATAACATCTACCTTCTTGGGCTCCCTTGTCTAAACAGTGAATTGCAGTAGCTGTGTTCTTGACTATAATAATGTTAAATAATCACATGTTCAATTACTTTCCATGATTTTGTGTAGCTGAAACCCTCGTTTTATTCTCCTTGCTCCATGATTTCCATTTCCACACTCCTCTTCATGTCTTTGTTACCTTCCGATTAAGTACCAGGTAGTGCTGCCAAGAAGCTCAAGGTCTAAGCCCAGATGTCTCCTGATGGCTTCATCTTTGCTCAGAACTGCTAACTTCCTGATCAATGAGAAATGGACTACAGCCCCATTAAGGAAACACCCAAACACCCTAAAGGGCAGTGAATATGTTCTCCATATTTCTTCCTGTGTCAGTGCTGAGAACAATGTGGGTCCTGCAACACATGGTAGGTAATTTTTGAATCAATAAATGAATGGAAGAGTGAAAAGGCCAGTTATGAGACATTGTCTAAATTTGTGTCTAATGAGGAAGGATGAAGTAAGAGGTAACTTCATTTTTTGGTCTCTAGACAATTATTCCAGAACTCTTTCCAATTACTCCACTCACATGTAGCAAAGCAGTTTGAAAGGCCTCTTTAATGCATTATAATTTGTCGGCTTATTTCTGCTCCAAAATGAGATATCTAATGTATTTATTTCCCTTGGCAGAGAACTGGTAGAAAATGGTACTTAGCAAAAACCAAGAATTTGAATTTAATGCAGCAAATAATTTAATTAGGAATAAAAGTTGTATGAAGAAAGACCAAAGATAGGGAATTCAAAGTAAAAGTACTTAAGGACTAAAGCTGCAAGCTAATAAATTTATCTGTAAGTATCTCTGTATCATCATAAATCAGGAAAATAATATTTAAGTATTGCACCAAATGTAAATAAAATTGGAAAAATAAAATGCCAAAATGCATAATTTGGGAGGCGACTTGAATTTCTAAAGAAAATAAAGCTTTTTGTTTTTATCAAGTAACTAAAGAAATGGCACAGACAAACAGAAAATGACAAACTGTAGTTTGTAGTGAGGCAATTTTCTTCAGGAAGAAGAGAACAGAGAAGAATGTCAGGTAGAAAGATGACAAGAACAAGGGCTTGTAAGACATGAAAGAACTAAATATTGTCAGTCAAAATGAATAAATATATAAGTCTAGCAAGAAAATATTCTAAACAAATGAGACTCAAATAGTGCAACTGCCAAAGGACTAATAAAAATTTTGAACTTATGAAGTTGTAAAGTAAAAGAAGCTTTTTCTTAAATAAGAAGGAATTGGAGAAATAATGACCCAAGTTTATATCTAGTTAATGATGAAAAGTCTACTGGTAAAGGTCAATGTATAATCAGTTAAGCCCAATAGTTCCTAATACAAAATTGGGTAAGCATTTGAGAGTTTTCATCAAAGGTAGCAGAGTATTGAAAAGTGCCACTATTGAGACAGGTAGTAGATTGGGGGATAATTATTCTTCTAGGTACAAAACAGCTGCAGAAAGCAGATTATAAGAGACTATTTTACCTTTATGTACCATAGAACAAGAGAAAGGTTGGAAGGTGTGAGCCATGAGATGAGTCAGTCACCATGTTAAAGTTGATCAAATAAATATGATTTTCTTAAGTGTTGGGAAGATTAAAAATGAGACAAGATAATGCCTGTAAATATTTAGAGATGAAAAGAATTAAAGTAAAAAACACATAATTAGATATATATAAAAAAGATGACAAATAGATCAAAGCTTAGCTCTACATGCTATGAGATCTAAGACTGAAGCCTCCTCTGTCAGTGAGGGGTAATCCTATTACATCTTAAGGTTATGGTGAGAATTAAGTCATATGGGTAAACATACAGAATTCAATAAATGCTTGCTTCCAGCATCTTCTTTTACCTATAGCCACAGAGTTTTATATATTTTGGATGTCTTTAAGGTATGACCACATAAAAATAGGAAAACTAAAATTTTTTGAGACCCAACAATGAACCTGGATCTGTGCTAAGTAGTTTAATAAGATTTTATAGAGTTTTTGTTTATGAAATTTACTATTTAAATAAAATGTAAAAATGCTATTATTGCAGGGCACAGGATAATGTAACGCGCATCATGCTCTTTGCTGGTTGTAGACCTGTTTCCGTCTTGAATTATCACTGTAACCACAGGAAGGTTACTTAAAATCTTCATAAGTTTTAGTTTTCTCATCCATAAAATGAGAGACATCAATGAACAAACTCTAAGTTGCTTCCCAAAGGTTAAAATGTTATGTGTAGCTTCCTATTGAGTAGGTTAGAAAACCTACTGGAATCTTCCATTTTAGATGTTCTGGAAGAATTTCTAAGTGGAAAATAAGAATTTTGTATTATTTTTGCCTTAAAGTTAAAATAGCTGCTTTGATGAAATGTGTACACAAACTACACTAAACATCAACTTAAGACTATACAGACAAAAAAAAAAAATACCAGGTAACGTTCAGCTTTAATAGCATATCTTACTCTCCAAATGAAATTCAGCAGTCATGCAAAGTAGAAATTCTCACTGAAGTTTTCTAAATTGTGAGATACAATGTTATTACAATTTTAAAAGAAAGCAAAAGCAATCCACTATTATTATGCAGATGACTTGCCTACAAATATGCAATTCGATTAGCTAAATGGGTACATGCTTCAGAGTCAGCAGAAAACAATGATCTGGTCTTTTGAGGACTATATCCTGCACCCCAAAAGTTACTGATTCTTAGTTTTACTTTTAATTCATCCAGGACCATGGGGGTAGGGACAGAGAGGAGATTGCAACATTCATAGTTAGTTACTGGGTGAAAGAACAGGAAAAAATGTCAGGGTGCTTCAGTGATCCATATATACATAGCAAGAGGGTCTCAAATTAAATTCAATTTCCAAGATGCTGTGAGAAAATCACACCATGAGCTTTTCCTCCTCTATAAGTCCCTTGATTCCTTCCTAATTCTCTGAATTCCATAAACTGAAAAGTTAATTTAAAAAAATGGGCTTTGAAAATATGTTTCCAATTTGTTAAAATCACCATCACCAAGTAATTATTTGTCAATCATTATATGTTCACATATAGAAAGATAATATTTAATGGATGCTTGAGAAAAAGTAAAAGGATAGATACATTTTCAAGAATGATAATAATGTCTAAATTGTAGACTCGTGATCTATAATATCATCATGGATGACTAAAGAATTACCCTCTATTCAGCAGTCTGCAACCTCTAAAAATAACTGTATTATAATGACATAGAATAATAGCTTATTTTAGAAATCGGACTAGGGCCATTCTATTCTATAGTACAATTTCCAAAATATCATAAGGTTATACTTAAAGCAGTACTAACAAGGAAATTCACTATTAATAAACTTTCAGCCTTTGGCTCACCTAAAATATGGTAAGACCAAACAAAGCCAAAACAAAAACAAAAAGCCTGTTAAGTGCCACTTAAAATGATAATCTTCTATAAAACTCTAAAATAATTTAATCAACTTGTATAATTGTGGGGAACAACATATTTTAGCTCTGTGTAGCACTTTTTCTCACAAAAAGAAGCTGAGATGTGGAGACCCACGACCAAGACAGGCACCCCATATTAATCTTGGCACAGCCCCACCTTATTTCCACTGACAGTAAACAAAGCAACTTTCCCTTTGCAGAGAGAGAATGGGAAAGTGAACAATGCTCATGATTTGGAGAACATAAACCTATCTGTTTGGCTAGGTATCTTCCACACTAAAGCATCCTGAGGTTGGGGATATGCAGAAGGAGATGGTGAAATTGGGAGAGGAATAGGCAACAGATTCAGAGAAGGAATTATGCAGAAGTTCACCTGCTGTTGTCACGATCAAGACATGGAGAGGTGCGGCTGCAATAGAATAGATACTTTAGCACAGAGAAGGAATGGATAAAGTGAAATATAAAGAATGAAATCAGAAGCGACTTTCAACTGAAATATATATATATAACTTATATACCAATACAGTATTCACTAAAAATTTTTTTTAAAAAGATGGAAATACAATGAGACAGCTCTATGCAAATGCTGAAAGAAAGACAAGGTGTGGGGGTTTTGTAGCTACTCCCAGTTAAGGAAACTACAGATGTTATAAAATCACTGGATGTAGATTTTGTAGCATTATTGAACATTGGTTCGTGGGAACACTTAAAGTGTCCAAGAAGCAATGACATGTCAAGGGGTATTATAATAAAAAATATACATTTGACTTGATGGACATAATTTTGACTCAAAAATTTTTTCATTCATACTTCTAAAACTTTTAGAACAATGATAATACATTTTGGGCTACCACGAAAGAAATGCAAACAGAAATGCATAATTTAAAATATAGCTTCAATGACAAACAGCATAAACTCTAAGGCAAATAGAAAACATTAATTACCTACCAGTCTGTAACAAAATATTATGCAAATGAATTCTTAGTACTTTTTTTTTTTTTTCAAATGACTGAATTCCCTGCTTTGGGGATTGTAGTCTTCTGCACTGGACCTAATGTTAAGTCCCACTCTATGGTTCCACCCTTCACTTCTCTTCTACCTGTGAATCTGCTTTTCCTGGAAACTTTCCATATGTTTTCAAATAGTTCACTTGTATTTTCAATACTTCATGACATACAGAAGTATACATGTTTAATGGACTAGAAATCCAATCTTACAAAACAGTTGTTTTGCTAGTTATAAAAAGTTTTCTTTATCCTCAAGAATTTGCCTATATGTATCTAAAAGAGACCATAGGGTGTGATAAAATACATGAACAAGTAAATCACCACTATAAGTACTTGGATAAACATTTCATGTTGTGACCTGAAAAACAGCCTTGGATTCCTTGCATTTCAAATACTCCATTATTTGAGCAAATGTCTTCAACACATTTTTTAAAAATAGACTTTATTCCTTAGAGTAATGTGACCTTCACAGCAAAACCATCTTCAAAATGTTTTTATGGAGTTCTTTTAAAATATCATCATCTTATGGACTCATATTATTCACATTATCTTGTAGCACAACATCATAAGTGGGCATTTAATTCATGGCTCCTGCTATTAAATCACTACAAAAGTAAAACTTTGGGAATAACAATATTTAAAATGAATTTTGGACATGGTTTCTGATTCTTATCTATAATCCTTCAATTCTCTGGTTCTAGGAGTACTTTCCTTTTTACTCATCATTATTGAGAAGCTTGGTATTAGAATACAATGTTATGGTTTTGAATAATTTATAATGCTGAAATTTTAATGACATCATTTTACACTTAAAATATATAAGTAAATTTGGGTAAAATTTGGATAATAAAATTGTGACTTACATCTACTAGGCATTAATAAATTGAATAAGAATTTGTAAAATTCGAATTCTTGCCCAAAGTTATATTGGTATGTGACCATGTCTCAGTGCTAGAAATATTAGTTGATTATCTTCCGTGTGAATCAGTAGGGCAACTCTTTGAAGAATAACAAAAAATGCTGCTGTCAGGTTTTTTGCCAGATAGTAACTATAACTATTGGGCAGGGAAGTGTTTAAATCATTGTACCTATTCTCCTCTGCTATGGGTCATCAGTCTTTGAAAATGTTAAGTATAGAGGTAAAATAAAATCACCAATACTACTTATTGGTAGAAGCTGGATCTTTTACTAATCTAAAATAACTCTATTAGACCATTATATATACAAGTCAGTGACATGTGCATTAGAAACTACTTTCTCTTTATTAAAAAAAAAAAAAAGCACTCTTTTTCTTCCATTTTTAGATTTTGAAGTTGTTTAGGAATTTACCCAACGAATTAAATGGAAACTCAGTTCCTTAAAAGAACTACTGCTCAGGAATCTTGTCTACAAGATTATAAGAAATCAATGTTACATGATACAGTATGAGGAATATTATTCGTATACATTAATATCATGGTAGTTTTCAAATACAACAATACTCGGAACCAAATTTTCCAGACCAGCCATGCTTTTAGAGTCATCTGTAGCTTTGTGTTTGTTCAAATACTACAGTAGAAACACTAATAGATAGTAAATTACCTAATGAAAAATTACAAGTCAAATATCACCATTATAAATTGAACCGTGTTGGTATTGTCATTTAGAGGATTCAGAACATGTTTTGCTTAACTGATGCAATTTGTGAAAAGTTTGGAACATGGGATGGGGACTGCATAACTACTAGTATCTATAATCTTTTGCACACTCTAGTGTGTATATGTTTCTGGATTCATGCATATCATCTTTTATTCCTCTGGTTCTATGCCTCTTTTCCTTCCTACATATCATTGTTGAGAAACTTAGTTGCAGAATGCAGTGTTATGGTTTTCCAATATTTTATACCTGAGAGATTTTAGTTATCTCATTTCATACTTAAAAGTATGTAAGGAAATTTAGATTAGGTTTAATTTGTTTTTTTTATTCCTCCATACAATTCCTTTATCAGAAACTAGCTTTTGTTATTTAATAAAGAAAATGTGATGATTGTTTTGAATATCTAAAGAACCAATTTTATATTCTATGGTCTTTATTTCTTAGAAGGTTAGACTAAGAAGTTCAAAATGTTTAACTACAATACCATGGAATACTTTCCCAAAAGGAGATTATCTTAGAGCAAAAGAAGAAAAGATCTGTTTCTCCAAATAGCCCTGGGGATTATGAATAAAAAGTTTGGGATAATAATTTAAACCATAATATTACTGGCAATTAAATAAAATAGGGGTAGAGCTTTTTAAAAAGTAATTAAATGATAAAATATGGGGATTTTATATATAATTATGACATTACCACACGATTTGAAGCTACTAAAAAATTGGAATAATGTTACAATTTAAAACTTCTTAAAGAATTTATATTATACCTAATTCAATTCTTACACCTGAAGAATGATTTTATGTTTGAAAGTATGACTCAAGTCCTGCTTCTTAATAAGTTAATATAAATAGACAATATTGCTTAAATTGTTTCATACTTATTCTGGATGACTCTAAAAAGACAACTGAGAAGCTTACAGTTGCATGCAAACTCGCCCTTTTATTTATATCCCTACTTCAAGCAGTAATGAATTTATCTGCATATCTATGTGATTCAAACTTCTGTAAAGGAGGCCATTGGGATGTTCTGGTTAGTTAGCAAGCTGTTTGGCACAATCCTGCTAGTTATTTTAAAACAATAATCCGTTTTCTATGTTGAATTCAACCTTTTTGCTATTCTATTTGTATAGACTGAGTCCATGTTGGAGGAAGCAATGTTATTCACAGGTTTTGATGAAGGTCACCTGCACTGTGAGTGAGCCATCAGCTACAGCTATTGGACAAAGCTGTTATTTTCACTCTCATCTCTTTTTACCTCTTGATCTGGATACATAATATTGATTTACTCACCCTGAATGAATAGGGCTGGAAGAAAGAGCCACGTTGTCTAAATTCTCAGTGCCCCAGCTTAGACGATAAGAATTCCTTTCTGCCTCCTTGGCTAGGGTTGACACCTAAACACAAAGAACCTTGGATTTCATAAAAATACTTTGCTTCAATTAAAGTAAAATAGGGTGAAATTTTTAAAATGGCAACACAAGGAGGTGGTAATTCCTGGAAAGATGTTCATTTAACAACATAAGACCAATGCATTTACAATGAAATCTTTTATAATGCATTCCCCTTTTAAAATTATATTATTGACATAAGATCACTTTAGTATAATGTTCTTTGAAGGGATTAAGTGTCCATCTATTTCCCTTTATCCTATTCACTAAAAGTGATAAAATCATACCTAATATAAAACTATTTTTAAATAAGAATATTTCAGCATAAACTGTAAGCCTTTTCTCATAGCTATCAATTTTAAATACTGAAAGATATATAAATTTGAAGCTAGCTACTACTCATCTTATACCATACATGCATCCTAAATTGTCGACTGAGTTAAGGCTTTCTTTGTTTGAAGACTAAAAGCTTTCTCAGGACATTTCTAGCCTCAGGTAATGTTTAAAAGCTAATCAGAAAGCAAAGACAGAAAAGCAAAAGGTCACATACCTGGTGACTGGGGATCACAACTGTGTCGTCAATCATGGCACTGTCCCTCAGGTAGGATGCATGGCTCAGAGTGTGAGACCTGTCGGAACTGAAGGATCGAAGGCTGGTAGGTTGGCAGGAGGCCATGGTGATATACCAACAGCAGTAGTAGGGTTGGGAGGATGAAATGATGAGCCGAGCAGGGAAGTGAAAAAAAGCGTGCTATTAGCTAACCGTGCAACTTCCAGGGGGACAAGGTCTCTGCGTTGCCCTACCTCTCTGTCCAGCAGCTAAACTAACACCTCCTCGGACTGGTTCCTACTGCTCAATGACCAGGGCACAAGGGAATCCAGAAGTTAAAATGTGATACTCTTAATCTGATTCATTTTCTTCCCAGAAATCTTTGAAACCAGCAACTGTAGTTTACTTGCTGCCAGTACAAGAAAGTCACACAGGAACTAATTCTAGGATAAACTGCTGCAAACTGTGTGAAATGTTAATCTCCCTGCCACTAAGAAAAATCTTGGGAGGGAAAGTAGGCAGCCCCTCAGAGAGAAGAACAAAATGAAAGCGCAGGTTTCATTTTCGCTTATTATTTTCCATTCTCTGCATGCCTCTTTCTCTTCCTCTCTAAACTGAATGACTGAATGTTGGTCCACTCCCCTGGAAGGTACAGAGTGAAATGAACTGAGGTCAGATGCATGCTTCCTGTGGAAGTGGAGTTCCTCCTGTTTTTCCTCTGGTGACTCCAACAATGCTATTATTTCAGAGGAGAGCACTGTCCCCTTGGCGTGTCCTGCGTGTGGTGAGTGAAGCACCAATGAAGTGTTGGTTGCCGTGGGGATGAGATGCAAGAGCACAAGAAACCGTTTCTAAGCACCAGCCCGGAGCACAGACACGCTTGCCAGCACAAAGACAAATTGCTAATGGACATTGATGAAACTGAGGTTGGGCTTCAAAATGGGATTTAGGCCTTGAAAAATGATCTACTTTTGATAAATCTGCAGCTCAAAGTTCTGAGTTATATACTCAAACAAAACTTAACATTTGCATATAGACAATTTAATTCTTCAATCAGTTGCATATAATAAATATCTTAATTTGGATGTTTTAAATACTATAGCTTATTATGTGAATTTAGTCCATAAATTAAAGACCTGCATTCAAAATATTAGCCCAAAGCCCATATTCGGGGAGGAGAGAAGGTGTGCAATTCTCATAATATTGATAGAAGCAAACTTTCATTTACTTGTAGCTAGTTGGCATTTGACCAGTGAAGCACAGTAGAATTATGGACTGGATAGCAAGGTAGCAAATATATTAGTAGGAATTATTTTAATTTTGAAAATACACCTAATTTTGTAAGCCATATACTATTTTCCTTATGAGACATCACAACTTCAATTGTCTTTGAAGAAATCCTCTCTTGAGAGGTTATTCATAGTAATCTAAGACCTCTCCTCTCCTATTTTATAGGTAGGTTTATGAACCTCAAATCTTGAAAGAGTGAGTGACATGAATCAAAGGAATTGATAATATGAACCTATGCATGTATCCCTACATGAATCTATGTGTTTATAATAAAATAAAATCTAATATAATTTGAGAATTAGCTTTTTATTTTTTAATAGGCTCTTGGAGGCAGATTGAGTCTCCTGACAACGCTAAAGCTGCCCCTGCTTTAGGGTTTTAAATCCCAGCAGCTGGAGACAGCATATTTTACATCTGGCTTATAGTTGTGCTATTGGCTTTTGATGGTGTACTTCATCAACAGGCTATAGGCTGTTGTGATTAGTCTTCACTTGATCTTGAATTTGAAGCTGGGACAGAGATTAAATTATTGAGAAAGGGGTCTTTAATCTCAGAAAATGCTTTTCTCAATTGGTAGAATGAACAACCCCTCCCCCCTACCCCAACCCCTGCCTGCTTTAAACCACAAAGATAGCAAAGATCCACTTGGATGTATTTTGTACCAGACAGTGCTAGATAAGCAGTTCCAAAATACTATTCTTCTCAACTTTGTTTTGAAGTTAGCCAAGAAAGGGAAAACAGCAGAGAAACCAACCCATAGAAATGAATGGGTTGTCTACGGGTTCAACTGCTTTCTCCCATTAAGTGGTTTCTATTGGGCTGAGATTTGTTAATTACATAATCTCTCTCCAAAATTTTAGATTTCAAAGATTCAGATTTTGACTTTATACATTTAAAGCTGCTTAATGTATATTCATCAACATTACAAAAGGAACAAGAGGCACACAGTCCATGACTAGAACTAGTCTGATCATAGAGAAAAATTTACTCTTCTCCATGGAAGGGTAACTTTTTACTGTCACCAGGCAAAACCAACCCTTGAATGTAGCATAAGAATAGCAGAAACACTGATCTCAAGGGTAAATGGAATTTAGCTGAATGGTAAATAAAGCTACCCTAAGTAAAACCTAGTGACATGCCTGTCAGCATTATACCTGTCTAAATTTTCAAAAAAGTCACCAGGTCTCAATTGTCACTCTCAAGGAGTGGTGTTGACGAGGTGAACTCTTCTGTCTGTTTCAGGGATGTGGTACGAAAGATCCCACTGGGCTATGAATATAAAGCCACATCAGCACTTAGTATCAGTATTTGAGGTGGATTTTTGATATCCAGTTACCTGATATCTAGGTCTCTCAATTGGTTTTGAACTGGGAAGAGTAAAGAGATACTGCTGCTGTTCTTGTTATAATTGTTTTTTTGTCTTTCCTAAAAGACAGGAAGAAGGATAAAGGAGACAAAATGACATGGGTAAAGAAGGCAAAATGTTAGGATATGTGGACAGAATGATAAAAATTGGACAGAGAGAATGTGGCAAAATGAGGAAGATGAAATGTGTCTCTAAGTATTTCTGTGTAAGAATTTTATTCTAGCTCACTCTGTTTACTGCCCTCTGCTATACTAATTGGTTATTTAATGAATGTTTATAGGTTCTAATTGTTTTGTTTTTATGCTGTTATAGAATCTATTTAAATGAAATGACTATGATTGAAATAGTCTAAGGACAGAAAAATTATTTTCTCTGAATAACCAGCACAAAGCTCTGAAATAAGTCAAGTCCCTGGATCAGAAATTGTCCAGGGACTTGATTTTTTTTAATTAAATTGTTTTAATGTATTTAAAACATTACAGACAAGTTTCAGTATTTTGCAATAGAATTCCTCTTTTTTTCCATTAAGTCAGAGGGCCTCTGTTCAGTTAAAACATATATATAATTATATCTCCATAGAAGGGTACATTTTTACTGTCCATCTGTTTGCCAAGAATTTGCTATGGATTCAATTTATACTTTTTTCACTATGGTGAAATTGCTTTAGGGACTTATATTTGCTAATATGAAAGTATAAGTTCATTGAAAAGTATAATAATTACTCTTTGTAAACTACAATATTTATTAGAAATTTGATTTGTGGAATTTCAAACCTTATTTAACAAGTGAATATCCAAAAAATCTAATTTGCTTGCTTTAATAAATGGAGAAGCTTCTGCAGTTCATTGTTATTTGGTGTTTTATATTGGATTTGGACAGAATTTAAAATTTGTAAGCACTAATAAAATAAAGTGGAAGCAAAATCTAACTCCTCAAGGCTTATCTGGATTTTTGTTCAACATAAATGAAATTGCGTATTTTTTATTATTTTGCATCTCTGTTCATTTTAGGCATCACAATCCTTTTTCTGTCTTCTCCAAGCACACACAGGCTGATTGGGTTAGTTTAGAGGAAGCAATGCTCATGTTTTGTCAACCACAAGGTGGAGCTGTGACGGTTAAAGTCACACTTGGGTCTGTACCTCACTTTATTCCAGTAATAGATTCATCTCTCTCTAGCTCAAACAGTTTTTCAATTTAGTCCAAAAAAATCTTACTTCGAGAATAGATCCATAATTCTAGAATATAAGCACCTCTTGCCAACATACATATACACACATACACACACATTGAGCAGTGAGCAGGGAGATGTGGATGAAACCAGGAAGGCCATGTTCTCATGCTGTGTAATACCTACCTGGGCATGGTACTATTGAGAGCATACCAAATAAAGAAATAATGAAAAGGAAAAATGGTTACAAAAAAAAGAGAGGTGACTGAATTTGAATTGCCTGAGCAAAATTTTAAAAATTAAAGAAAGTAAAATGAACAAGAAAACCATGAAAATGAGATGCTGCCTATGGTTCCATGTAAGAGACTGTGAACACATCTGGAACTCTAGATAGGCACATGTAGACCTGAAGGACAATCATGTGTTGGTTTGCTTCCTGTCCCTGACTTTACATGCTAATAAGAATTCAGTTTAAGGAAAGGTATCAAACCATCCACCCCTGTTTTATAAAACATATATTCTACATACTTTCTCAGGTTAAAGCACTTTTAAAAGAAGGGAAAATGACTGAATGAAGTATGCATTTTTAATAAAAGAGACTATGCTGAAAATAAAGATTTTTCTGGCTTATAGTAATATAGTTTTTCATAGATTATGATGAATTGATGCACAACTATAAATATCTCCTAATTCTCCTTTCATTGAAATTCGAAAAATCTCAGGTTATAAATTCCAAATCTATCAATGTTTCAAAATATGTTCCAATTAATGTATGATACACTGACCCCCATCATCCCACCCACAATCTCCCAATGGGCTCCTCCTTCTGTATCCTGATCCCAAGGGCCATCCTGTATCTAAGCCACTAAGGCCAAGCAGTCAACTTACCAACCACTTCAACCACCCCATGGAATCCATCACCAAATCTGGCTAGTTCATATTCTGGCTAAGACATATTCCAAGATATGTCTTAGATTTTTTCATTTTTCATGACCATCTCCAAGGTTAGAGTTGAAGCCCTCTCATAACAATCATGGTTAATAACCCTGCAGTAGGCTCTCAGGTGACTACAACTGAGAGATCTAGTCCTTCAGATAAACAACTCTCCTCTAAAATTCATCCTCCATCTCATTAGCAGAAGGAGTCCTCTAAAAATATAAATATGATTCCTTTTTTACGCTTATTCTCTAGGAATGCTACACTTCTTTGATGTTCACACACATTGTCAGCCTTTGCCTGTGACCTATTAAGGCTTCAGATGCCCAGCTTACCTTTCCCCACCATCATTATCATCATTGCATCTCAGTTTGGGTTCTTCTCCAGGCAGCTCAAGCCACAGGGCTCCAGTGGCCCTCTTGGTCTACTGCTAGTCTACTGTCTCCCACCCTGTTAGGCTATGGGTTTAGCAAGCATATCTTAATCACGTTGGCACCTTCAGTACTTACTACAAAGCCTGACACAAATACATTTTATTGTATCTACATTAGAATGTCAATTTTAAAAAAAAAGGTATGAGAGCACTGATATTCAAAGAAAAAGCCCAAGAAAAACTCAGTTTGGCCAGTTATTTCCTTAGAATTGACTATTCTTTAGTGTAATTATTTCTTAAACTGTAAGTATATGGACTATTCATAAAATAGCTTAGAACAGAGGTAACTTTAATGTAATAGACAAAGCCAGGTGGGGGATGCACATCTGTAATCCAAGCCACATAGAAGACTGATTTAGGAGGATTGCAAGTTAAAGAGCACCTTCAGAAACTTAGCAAGACCCACAGCAACTTAATGAGACCCTGCCTGTCTCAAAATAAAATAAATGGGCTAGGGGTATGAAATATAAATATATATAAAATATATAAACCAAGGTGTTAGAGTACCCCTGGTTTCAATTCTCAGTACCGTGATAAATAGATAGATATATAGTCAGATAGGAGGAAACATGAGAGTGTTGATTAGGAAATAGAACTACATGGACAATGATATGCTTGACCTACATTAGTAGTCATGCTTTTGATGAGGTATTCCAGATGTTTTTTTGTTTATTTTTGGTACTGGGGAGTGAATCAAGGGGCACTTAACCACTGAGCCACATCCCCAGTCCTTCTTTGTATTTTATTTAGAGACAGGGTCTCACTGAATTGCTTAGGGTCTCGCTAAATTGCTGAGGCTGGCTTTAAACTGTGATCCTCCTGCCTCAGTCTCCCAAGTCGCTGGGATTACAGGTGTGCACCACCATACCCAGCTCCAGTGTTCTTAATCAGCTTGCCCCAGAAAGTAACAAGTACTAGTTTTACCAGTAATAAGCAAAAATAACACAGAGCATATATTTCAGATATTATATGAACCTCTCCAAATTTTTCTTTTTTAAAATTTTTTAAAAGTTATAGATGGACACAATATCTTTATTTATTTTTATGTGGTGCTGAGGATTAAACCCAGTGTTTCTCATGTGCAAGGCAAGCACTGTACTACTGAGCTACAGCCCCAGCCCTCCAGATTTTTCTATAAAAGTGAGGCTCCTTAAGGTTTTGCTCAGATAGTTTCTAATGTACCTCGGTTTTCCCAAGATCTATTCAGTTTTGTTTGTTTGTTTGTTTTATGAAAAAGCTAATTCCAGGCACAGTTTTCTTTTGAATCCTTTTAATTATTCTTCATAACATACTCTTGTTCACAGAAACTATGATTAATAAAAAAAAAGGGGGGGGGATTTAGAGATATCTATAGATGCCACTTGGTAAGAGGCTCTATATGCAAAATGGCCCCTTGGATTTACCAAGAGGAAAAGAAGTAGCCGATGGTCAAACACACCATTAAAGGCTCTTATTTATCACAGTTTTGCTTCTTAGTAGTTGTTTGATTTTACCAAGTTACTTAATTTCTCTTGGCCTTAGTGTCTGTTCTTGAAAATGGACACTTCTTTTTTGCGGGGCGGGGGTACCAGGGATTGAACTCAGGGGCACCAGACCACTGAGCCACATCCCCAACCCTATTTTGTATTTTATTTAGAGACAGGGTCTCATTGAGCTGCTTAGCATCTCACCATTGCTGAGGCTGGCTTTGAACTCACGATCCTCTAGCCTCAGTCTCCAGAGCCACTGGGATTACAGGCATGTGCCACCACGCCCAGCAAACGGACACTTCTTTAAAGTTGTTACAGAACTGAATGAGATGAAATACTAGCTGCTGAAAATGGTGAAGTGCCCATTAAGTGTTCAATAATTGCATCTACTTTTTTATCATCATAAAAATGTGTTGCACACACTTTCAATGGACATCAAGTTTTGCGTGAATACCTGTCAGATCGTCCTCCCTCCAAGCTGTATCGCAGGTAATTCATGCCGTCCAGGAATTGACTGCTGGGTAGGGAGTCATCACCCAGTTCTTTGAGGTCCTCAGGCCTTAGGTATTCTCCCCCATCACCTGTCATGGTGTCATCCCCTTGAAACAAGCAGAGGAAGATGGAGGAATTTATTTGTTGGATGCAGTATCAACTACAAATTATGACTGTGATTGCAGAATGCATTCCATAAACAGCCCTGACATACATGAAACACTGCACTCTAGCAGAACACAGAGGCATGCAGACACTTGAAAAAGGCTAAAACATACTAAAATATATAAAGAATAAATAATTACCTGAATTATAATTCTTTTCAAGCCCGTCAATTTGCTTTATCAGGACAACTGGGTTTTAGCTTATATTGTTTAGCTTAATAATTAATCCAATGCATAGACTACTTGGCTTCTATCTGTAGTTTCAATAATTTTATACATAATGTCCAGCCTTAATAGTTTCTTCATACATTTGACAATATGCTTTAAAAATGTCTATTCCTCTCAAATATGTGATATTTTAAGTGGAATAATGAATTTATAGGATTAATAAAATGCATACATTAGGGGAAAGAACACTTGAATAAAGTGAGAAAAAAATCTAAGTTGAATTCTAAGAATAGGTCTAACGAAACACACTATATAGTCTGGCTTGGGTACAAACCTAAATTATTTTCAGTGAGTTTTGCTAATGTTTGAGAGGACAACATATGCACTTATTTGTGAAAAAGTGATGGATTGGTAGACTGCAGGACTGTCACATAACACAGGCTATCCATTGGGGATTGCTTGACAAAAAGCCAAATGTCCACTGGTACATTCTCACTCTCTTTTTCTTTCTTTTCCTCATTCTACTATCCCACCCCCAAGAATCCACTGCAATTTTGCCTTGCTTTCTAACACAACATTCCTAATATTACCCACAAATAGGACATCCCCTCCCTCTGCCACATCAATTTGGTTTTGCATTTCAGCTTGATTCTCCCAATCTGCCAGTTCTCAGTTCACTCTCTCAGAAGTCCCGGTGGTGACGAGGAACAAAAGCAACTCAAAATAAGCTTTAATTTTCTTGGTTCTTAAAATTCTTGAAAATTAGCCGGGTGTGGTAACACATACCTGTAATCCCAGCAATCCAGGAAGACTGAGGCAGGAGGATGGCAAGTTTGAGGTATGCCTCAGCAATTTAGTAAGGCCCTAAACAACTTAACAAGACTGCCTCAAAATAAAAAATAAAAAGGGCTGGGATGTGGCTCAATAGCTAAGCACCCCTAGGTTCAATCACCAGTCCAAAAAAGAAAAGAAAATACCAAAAACTCCTTACTCAAATAGGTCTTGAATTTCCAATTTCTTTATTCCACCCATCTTTCCCTCTTATCATGTCTTTGTGGAGAGAATAAGGTTAAAAAATGTGATGAAAAGAAAAGGGGAGAAAGAAAGAGAAAAGAGTCTAGCTGGCAGGCGCAAAATGCAGCCTCATGGTTTCATCTTGAAGGTTATGCAAAAGAACCCCAGGACCTAACCCTTGCCTTCTCTCTTATGAATACGGAATCTTGTTAGAAGACAGAAAGCAAGAAACTTAAGAGCACATTTTTAATCAAACGCATCAAATTTTTTTGCCTGTAGTAACAAATCAAGGCATAAAATTTAAAAACCTCTGATTATACTGAGTTAATGAGACACTGGATTTCCTTTGCATTCTCCCTCATTCTCTACATTTTGAGATTTTGTCATGGTGCTTTCTACCTAACAGCTGCTATGTTTAGTGTTATTAAAAACCAGCTGGTTATGGTGTCACACATGTGTAATATCAGCAACTTGGGAGGTTGAGGCAGGAGGATTGCAAGTTCAAAGCCAGCCTCAGCAGCTTAACAAAGCCCTAAGCAAATTAGTGAAACCCTATCTCAAAATAAAAAATATATATATAAAAATAAAAAGGGCTGGGGATGTAGCTCAGTGTTAAGGCAGCCCTAGGTTTGATGTCCAGTACAAAAAAAAAAAAAAAAATACAAAAAGAAACTTCACAGTTTTTTTTTTTCTTTTTTGGTGGGGGTGGGGGTGGGGGGAGTGGAGTGGGGTGGGTGTTGGGGGTGGTACCAGGGATTGAACTCAGGGGCATTGGACCAGACCATTAAGCCACATTCCTAGCCCTACTTTGTATTTTATTGGAGACAGGAACTCACTGAGTTGCTTAGAGCCTCGCTAAACTACTGAGGCTGGCTTTGAACTCACTATCCTCCTGCCTCCGACTTCCAAACCACTGGGAATTACAGGCGTGCGCCACCACGCCCAGCACTTCACAGTTCTAGAGACACCTATGATGGCCTTAGGTATATAACATCACAGGGTTTTTTGTTTGTTTGTTTTAATAATTTTTTAGTGTTTTTAAAAATTTTTTATTTTCTACATTTCATTAGTGTATTATAGTCATACATAATAGTGGAATTTATTCTGACATTTACAAATGCATATAACACAATTACTCCATTTCAATCTCCTGTATTTCTTCTTTCCCTCCCCCTTTCTCTTTCTGATCATGATGTCTTGATTATGTCTCAGAGAGAAATGACTCAAAGAAGCTTTTTTTTCTCTAAAAAATAACTCTTCTTAATTTCTCTGACATCTCTCCTTGTCTTCCCCCTACCACTTTGAGTTTTTCTTCTCAGCTTCTACTTCCCATAAATGTTGCTGTTTCCCATCTAATCTTTCTTCTTATGTCATATATTATCATGTATTATTAAGATTATTGAATGGTTCAAGGACCCCTTATACACTATCTATACACAAATTGATATCCATCATAGACCTTGCTCACAAACTCCACATCTACACAATTGTGTCCTAATCCTAGTTTGGGGCACTGAAATTCCTACAAGCAACTCAGATTTAGCTTGACCCAAACAGAACTCATCTTCTTTACCTATCCCACCCCTAGCCACCATACTTCTTTGCAAATTCCATATATAAGCAAACAAAACAACTACTTCCTTGCCCAAGTTGATCAGGTCTATGGGGATGAGTGTATTAAAAACAATAGTTTGCTGTAAAACGTTTAGCTCTTATTTAAGTAGACTTTCAGTATACTTGGAAAAACTTTTATGTAACTTAGATTGTGAAAGGATTATTATACACCAACATACTTCCTTTTACCAGCTTACTTACTTGATGTAAAATAGTCAAACCTATTTTATTCCATCATATAATAAACCTTATATAAATTTCCTTACTGTGGCCTATGCTCAGGATGACACCTCCCCCTCATTACCTACTTCCTCACTTAATGAAATGATGACACCCAGGTTTATGAATTACTTTTCTTTGTTGTATTCTCCAATTCTTTCCAAACAATGTTGTGACAACGCTTTCCTATTAACCCTAAAAGCATCAGTGTTATCACAACAGAGTTGAAGTTTTGATAGCTGGAAACTACAAGATTCCATAGTGATAGTGGAATTTAACCATGAACAGTGTTATGGTATAGATATGAGATGTCCCCCATAAACTCATATGGGAGACAATGCAAGATGTTCAGAGGTGAAAAGATTATGACAGCTAAAAGCTAATCAGTGGATTAATCCTCAGATGTGATTTAAGTGGGTGGTAACTATAGGCAGGCAGGGTGTGGCTGGAGGAAGTGGATCACTGGGGGTGTGCTTTGGGGGTTATATTTTGTCCATAGTGAGCAGTGCTCTCTGCTTCCTAGTTGTCACCTCCTGAGCTGCTTCCTTGTGCCACATCCTTCCTCTATGATGTTCTGTCTCACCTTGGGTTCCAGAGCCATGGACTCAGATGACCAGGGATTGAACCTCGGAAACTGAGCCAAAATAAACTTTTCCTTCTCTAAGATTTTCTTGTTGGGCCTTTAGATCACAATCACACAAACCCAACTAAAATAACCAGCCTCTGTAGGACACAGATCTGAAGAGTGTAGACACAAATTAAGATACAATGGAATGGTCACAAGAGTTCTCCACTCTGACAACCTCTCTTGATGCTGGGAAGAAGATGATTATCTGAAATGTCACTACTCCCTCCCATTCAAATTATCCTTGCTGTTGATACATGGGGAAAAGACCCAATTCTGAGATAAGGGCTTCACTAAGTGTCAAGTGTTCACAATAGAAGTGAAGTGTGTCAAAGCAGAAGACAGATGGAGCCTCAGTATTTCATACAATGCTCTGCCATGCTGGAGTTCTCAACTGTTAGATCATTTTTTTTTTTTCCCACTGCACTAGTGTTATAACTCCTCAGCTCCCACTTACAGCTTATGGCTATGGAGCTGAGTCAGCAAAGACAGGAATCAGCTCATGATTCCACGAGATGTCGAGGATTACATTCACAGCTTCAATGAAGTCTGGACATTATAATTCCCTTCCCACTTCTGTCTTTTTCTTGTATTTCCTCCATGCTCCTCCATGAAGATGTTTTTTCTAACACAGCCAAGCTGTTATAACAGTTTTCATGCTAGATTTAGACTCTACTACTATTTAGATTCTATTACCACTTAATAGCTGTGTGCCACTGAACAAACTACTTAATGTCTCTAAGGCTTATTCTCTTCGCCTGCAGATAAGCCTGTCCTCACCTGAAAAAAAAAATATATGGGGGAAATCTATAGCCTCTCTCACAGGGATGCTGTGGGAGTTAAATAAGATAACACATCTAAATGCTTCAATAAATTATTTGTCTCTGCTTTGATATCTGTTTCTTTCCAAGTTCTTAGTGCATGCCTTCTGTGGACCCCTGTCGGATTAACAGATTTAATTTAATTAACAGATTTAATTGGATTAACAGATTTAAATGACATTTTAAGGTATCCTAATTTTCCCAGACTTTTCAGTTAAGAATTCAAACACTCCACAACTGACCCCATGTTTTTATGCATTAGCCAAATCAATTGACTGTATTACTTGATTACTCTACATCTCTTTTGAACTTTTCCCATCTTGGGACCTTCACACTATCCCTTCTTCACTCCCTAAAACCTGGATTACCTTCTAATTCATCTATCATCTATGAAACTGCTAAGTATCTCCATCCTGCCAAGCAAATATGAAGACCTGACATGTTGCCCTAAATTATACTTCTTTTATACATTATCTCTCCATTCACACTTCTCAAAGGCATACCTCATATTCACCTTTGATTCCCCCATAGTACCAGTTATAGACCTTTCCACCATAAAATTTCACATTCACTACTTGTTCATAGATTCATGGACGGATAATGCTGATTTCTATAATACATAGCAAGTTAGTCTTAGAAGACATCTGTATTTGGCTTGACTAATCTTTGGGGTAGTACAGTATTACTATTGTTAAAATAATAGATGCTGTAGAGAAAATGAGAATTGGATAGTACTTTCCAAACACATGTGGATGCAATATGACCACGTGGGTGATGTCAGGTTCTATGAAAACATTTTTAGTTGTGCAAAACATTAAAGAGTTGGCAATGTGAAAGCCAACTCTCTTTATACTTTCCCTGAATGAAAAAGATAGTTTATACTACTCTAATATGTCCTTTATATAAAAATTATTCAACTTGAATTGCCTGCTAGGAATAAAAGGTTACTAAGTTTTGAGCTATTTTTAAAAATGGAAAATTTTTCTTACTAAAGAGACTTTCTTGATCATTAACCAATATGCTTCTCAAATCAACAGTTTTTATCCCTAATAATTTTTAATAGATAATGGTTTTAATTTTTTAAGTTACATGTTATAGCTAGACCTTATTGTGCAGGTCTGAGAGGCTATTAATGAAATTTCTAAAGATCCAATAATAAATGTTTTAAATGCACTAGTAATGGAATTCTTTAACAATTATTTTGTAAATAAAGTTATTTTTAAATCAAATAATCATTATTTTTTTAATTTAGTAGAGTTGCATTAAAATAGTACCACATGTACTTTTGAAATTTCTGGCTAAACTATAGAATGTCTTATATCATTCATTTTTCCCCTAAATGCCAAGTTTACCCTAAATAATTTTAAAAGTTTATTTATCTCCATTCTTAAATTTAAAAAATTCACATTATTTAAAATATTTTTTTAATTTTAATTTTTTTTTAAAAATCACTAATTTATATAGTAAAAATTAATATATATTATATATACTTATACTTTTTAAGAGACAGGGTCTTGCTATTTTACATAGGCTGATGAACTCCTGGACTCCAGTAATCCTCCTGCCTCAGCTTCCCAGTGGTTGAGGCTATAGTATAGGCTCTTGCTACTATACCCAGCTTCTAATTTAATATTTTCTCTTACCAAACTTGAAGTATGTCTTCATCCAAGAAGGATGATGTGAACTGTATTCATTACAAGCAGTCTTAGCTTATAGCTTAGTTAGTAACTAATGACATATTTTAACATGATTATGCTAGTTTAGTATCAATTTAGCAAAGGATTACTACTTCTCTAAATTTATATCCTAAGAAAAGATATTAATTTGAGAAAAATATTTATATAATATCATCTGATGATGTTATGTTAGTAAGTCTCAATAGTAGTTGTAAAATCATTGAAAGCATAAACTATTTACAGCTTTAAGCTTCTAGGTTAATAAAATCCACACAGTCATAAGCGCACATATACAATTCCACCCATATTACACATGCTATTTCAAAAGAAACATTAGTAACAGGCACACAGATTTAAATAATAAGCAAGTTGTTTTTATCCATTTCATAAAAAAACAAAAGCAAAGAAAAGCTTACACTCCAAGTTCCTCTAATGGTACCTGAATCACTAAGTGTTTCCCCATCAACAAAATGGTCCCCAAACTGTTTTAAAGCTGTACAACATAGAAGTGAAGATGAGAAAGATGATCCATAAAACAAAATATGGTATGCATACATGGATACTGGAAAATTAGTTCATAAGTATAAGGATAGAACACAAAATTATGATAAATATGTGCATCTGATGACTTTGACAATATTTTTTAACTTACTTATAATAATGCATTTACCCAACATTTGTTCATTCTTGTCCGTCCTGAATCTTTTATAAATTGAGACAACTCAATACCTATTAGTCAATAGGTGATATAACAAATTGGTTCCAAAGAAAAATATCACAATTAAAGTTTTACCTGATTTTATGTTGATGAACCTTAAAAAATGCTTTAGTATTTCTTCATAAAAGTATAGTATTAAGCCTAGTACCACCTTTTAAGGCAATAATTTTCAAACATATACATTTTCCATGTATAAGCATTTGGCAATGATTTTTCAATCATGTACATATGACCAACAGTGGCACCACTGAGGCTAGGTTACATACTTTATAAACTTCCTTTGTGATATTTTAGTAGCAGGTTTTTTTTTATTCAAGTGGCCTATTATATGAAAATTCAAAATATAAAGCAAAGTCGACTTTCTGGTTTGAAGTAGAGGGGCCAGAACTCCAGCTCTGGCAAGATGCCTCTCACCTACCCTAGGCAGTCCCTAGGACGCCTTTTAGAAAAATGGGCTTCCTAGGACTTTGCAATCTACTGCCTTAGATAATTTTTATCAACTTTAAAACTATAAGATGCATCTTTTTTTTTTTTTTTTAACTTAAAGATGCTTATTTATGTTGGATTTGTACTATTTGCTGCAGTGCTATTTTTAAGCCTTCACTATGGCTCTTTTCCTTTGGATTTAATAGTTGTTCTGTACATTTGAACCAATCAGAAAGCAGAGATTTCTTAATATATCATTAATGAAGAATACTTTAAAGACCTTAAGACACTTGAATAAAAAATATTTTGACATAATTAAAATACACCTTATTAATAATTGTATTACCAGGTAGCTCTTTTAAAGCATGATCAGTTTTGGTTCTTTCCACTTCCTGCCAACTGTCATTTGATACATATATTAAAAACAATGAAAGGAGAAAATAGACTGATCAGTCTTTCCTCCTTGCTCCCCCAGAGTGGCAGAAGTAAACATATTGAAACAAAGATGTAGAAAGAACTTTTAATGTTAAATTTAAGTGTTAAGAGGTGGCATTCCCCAGCACTGGGTCGGTTTCTGTGTGATAATGTGACAGATGTCATAACAGTTCAAACAAGTCTTACCTTCTTCATCAGAAACGTCAAGAACCTCGGTCATCGTTTCAGGAACATTTAACTTGTGTTTCTCTGTGATGGTCTGAAAAGACAAAAATCATTAGGACTTCAAGTTAAAAAAAAAAAATCAAACAGAAGATGCAAAGAACGACGGAATGGATCATACTCGATAGCAGCATCAGGCCCCAAATGCCCCATCTTATCGGCGTATACCCTGTGGAAACCTCTCTCTCCTGTGAAAACTCATCTGTTCTTTCAGAAGAAAAATGATCTTTGCAGTGAAATTATACAAGAGAAGGTTTATTATTTGAGTTCTCACTTAAAAAGCAAATTCTTTAGTGATGGCGTTAATAATTAGTCATACTGAGAAAGTACATTAATGCTTTCAAGGCTTCTCTAAAATGAACTAAGTGACGTTTCTAGAAAAGCTTTAAAAGGAAGCAATGAAAACATGCACTTTATTAAAAGCAAAAAGCCTTGGGAAAGGAAGTTGTAAACAATGTGAGCCACATAAATTAACGTGAGCAGATAATGTGACACGTCCTTTCTGGATTACAAGATCAACGGTAGGGAATCAGTCAAATTCTCTGTATTTCACCACAATTCTGGTATGTTCTTTATCTGCCTTCCAAGATAGCACCCAGAGTGGTCAGATGCACTGCCTCTCCATCCTGATGTGTGGCGTAAGGTTGAGACCTATTTATTTATTTATTTGGTACTGGGGACTGAACCAGGGGTGCTTCAGCACTGAGCTATATCCCCAGCCCTTTTTATTTTTTGAGATAGGGTCTCACTAAGTTGCCAAGGCTGCCTTCAAATTTGCCATCCTCCAGCCTCAGCCTCTCTAGTCACTAGGTGTGTGTGCCACCTCTCCTGGTCCTCTGAAGTTTCAGGCACTCATGTACTCATGAAACATTTTGAGTGCAGATTGCATAATAATCGTGCTAAACACCTAAGACACCACAGTGATTAAAAAATAATAATAATAATAAATAAGCCAGCATAGAAAGACAAATACCTCATGATTTCGCTTATATGAAGAATCTAAAATAATCCAACTTATAGAAGCAGAGGGTAGAATGGTGGTTACCAGGGGCTGAGTGGGCCAAATGAGGAGGATTAGGGAGATGATGTTGAAAGAACACAAAATTTCGGTTAGACAGGAATAGTAAGTTTGAGATGTATTACATGGTGACTATAGCAATAGAAACAATATGTTGTATACTTGAAAACTGCCAAAGAAGTAGATTTTAAGCATTCTCATCACCAAAAAGGATAAGTATATGGAATGATGGATATATAAACTAGCTTGATTTAGCCATTCCAGAATGTATGTACTCATCAAAGCTTTATATTGTGCACCATTAATAAGTACCATTTTTTTACAATTTACATAAATAAATAAAACACGTGTACAAAAAAGAATAAAAATCTAAATCTCATGACTAAATGTCACCTAAATATTACTAAATATTCTTGAGTCTCAAACCCATATCTCTGGTTTCTCCATTCAAAATGAATTAAGTGTACCACTTTGCAGTCATGATAACTTTAAAAGGAAAATTCCATGACGTTAGTAAAATCTTCAACTAAAGCACAGAAGTACAATGAATACGTTGTCTATATTTTCTTTAGGTTTCACAACATAGGTATCAGAGATTGTTTGAATGGCTGTAATAATCCTACCACCAGTTCTTTCCTTTTCAAAAGCAGCAGAGAGCTTCAAATATATTTATGAAGAATTCAATTGATTGTCAAATTAAACTGAGAAATTAGAAATGTATACGTATATAATATGTGTGTTAAGAGGGATTGATTAAAATCTTTATGTGATACTGCATAAGTCTTTTAATGGCTCTCCGTTTTCTTCAGAAAAAAAAAATACTAAATAAAATGGCTCACAAGACCCCTTGTGATGTAGTGAAGAGGGAATGAGAGGGAGGCCCCATGTCTCACTCCATACTATGACCATGTTAGAAGGCCTGTGTCCCTGACAACACAGGTCAGGTTCTCTCCCTGCCACACCCAAAGTTAAATGACCACACTTTTATTACTGCTTTTACTATTTACAGGCTGCATTGTAACCTAACAGTAATAACTGTCAAGTAATCCATCATTTTGAACCAAGCAAGAACTTGAGTTATTCCAAAAGGGTTTTCTAAACCATTAAGGTAGAAAAAAAGACATTAAATTTATGTGTGTATATACTGAAGTGCTGGATACTGAACCTAGAATGTCATGCATGCTAGGCAAGCACTCAATCCAAGATGTAAATTTTAATGGTTTTACTACCAAGTGTTCTTTCCTGTGCTATTTTAGAAAATTTTGCTTATTTGCTTTCCTTTCCTTTTCTTTTTCTTTCTTTCTTTCTTTTTTTTTTTTTTAATAGTGCTGCATATTGAATTTGGGGCCTTGGGCATGCTAAGCATGCACTTCTCCCCTGAGCTATCAGCCCTTTTGAAACCTTTTATATATTTTTTTATTTGTTCTTTTTATAAATATAAGACAGTACAGTGTTATGTTCTCTTATGCCTCAATTTTTCCACACACTTTTTCCTCCACCAGGATTCTTCTTCCCCATCTTTTCTTGGCTCATGTTAGATGAAACTTCCTTAGAGAAACATTCTTGGCCCTCACCAATTAATTCATTTGTTTATCTCTGTTCATCTGTTGCTATGTACCCTAGAACATCGTGTGACCACATCATATAACTGTGTGAGCCTTATCTATTTATCTGCTCCCACATAACATTATGAGTCATTTAAGAGGGAAATTATTTCCAATATGTACCTCCCCAATACATATTGAAAAAATTGATGATATGAAATTATGCAAAAAATATAGTTAAGAGCCACAAAAATGATTAAATAGATTTTCTTTGGGGTGGAATCATAGTTAAATGACTAGGAAGAAACTGACTAACTAAAGCAAATGTTACAATATCCAGAGAAGCACAGAATTGAAGCACAGAATAACAAATTCAGCATGCCTGAATGTTTCTTATGATGTTTAAATAATTCCATAGCATCTTATTCACTGAAAGCAAATGTTGCAGGAAAGACAAAAGCATGCATCCAAAGTTCTGGAGAAGAATAGGTGTTGAATAAAGATTTGTTGAATGAATGAACTTAAAAAGACTGTTATACCATTTGGTTATTATTTTAATATTGTCAATATGGGTTTATAAATTTAACACAGATAAATTACAACCTATGTTCTCAATTAGTTGTATTCAACTCTAGCTGCATATTAGAATTATTAGAGGGATTTTAAAAAAATGTTGTTACTTGGATCATATTACAGACCTATTGAATCAGAATCCCTGAGGATAGGGTCCAACTATGGGTATTTTTTTTTTTTTAAAGCTCCTCAGTTAGGTAGGCAACTTACTTAACACCACATTCCTGAAGACATTCTATGATTCATGTATACACCCAGCAGTATTTTAGATGCTCTGAGGAATATGGTCATATAAAACTGCCAAAGAATGAATTTGCAAAAGGAATGATCATCTACTAATAAAAACTGAATAAAAGTAAAATGGTCATCTATCACATCAGTAATTTTTTTTTCATTTGGGTGTATTGTGTCGTTCAATTTGAGATTCATTTTCCTGGATTGGAGAAAGTGTATGTGGAAGAATTATTTTCATATGAAATATAGGATGGAGACAGCTATATTATGACGTTTTGCTAAAAGTTTTTTTATTCTTTAACAGTAATTATCTAATGGCAAATAAAATAATAAAAAAATGTGAATTTATATCTATTGAATTCTACTACACCACAAAGTCTTTTTTTTTTTTCCAGAAATGTTCTAGAGTGTTCATCCTTCCAGGTAAACATTTCTTCAAGAGGATGATTCTCCATTCAAAAATAATTGATGGAGATACTTCTTGAATGACTGCCTCCTGGCGGTCTCAATTTCTATTTTCAGATGCTGGTAATGGGACTATATTGTATTTGTACTTACAAAAATTGAAATAATTAATTTGCTTTAGTCTGATCTTTGAATGCTGTCAAAGTTATTATAAGCAAATGTATGTGGAAAGATAAAAATCAGAACACAGTAATCATCTTTGCCAAGGGTATTTTTTTTGTATATTCAAAACTCCCTCTGGCAATATAGTAAAGATAATACCCATTTGTACACAATGTTACACTTGGCCTTTAGAAGGCTATCAATAAGTGTTGTTAAATGAGTGACAAATAAGGCTTCCTATTCATGAGTAATGTAATGAGAAATGAATATGTGTTTTCTTATCCTCTGAAAGTATCCTCTGAAAACTCAATTATTGAAACATAAATATGGTTGTATGCAATTGCCTCTGAACAGTACATGCAAAACAAAGCTATAATTAAATGATCATGTGCCTCTCCTTCTGCTGTAGAAACGAAGATGCTGTGGTCAAGATTAGAAACTACTTTAAAAGTTAAAATGAGTAGTATGCTCTGTGCAAATTTGATGGGATATAATTAAATCAGATGACAAGTTTTTATTACTTATCATAATATACAGAAAATGTAGAAAATAAAGCATGAGCCCTTAACATGATGTTTTATAAATGGTGGTTAATATCTGGTTTGTTCTATGAAAATAAAAAGTGTGATTAATTGACCTTTACTTAGCCATTCCCAGTAAACCATTTCTTTTATGTCACATATTCATTAGGCCACAATACAATGACTGATCTTGGCCACTATGTCACCTTCCAATGCCCACAACCATTGCCTCCCATCAATTTACAGGCTAAACTTGTTTTTGTTTTCAAATCTACTTATACCAATCACACATGTGGATATAACTTTTGTGATTAAATTAAATATTATGTAAACTCTTTTCTATACAAACTAAGGTAAGTACTCTGCAAAGCCTCAACAAAGGTGAGTCACCAAAAATAATTGCCATCCAATAAGTGTGACTAGGATAATTCTAACACACTGGAAAAAATCTGACAAACATTTAAAATGCTTCTCCATTAAGTATAATGTCTCCTTTAAAAAATGCATACGTTATGTAAATATTATATGCACATAGATATAAGGTATATACACATTACAATATAGTATATTACTGAGTGTAATACAGTAGATAGTATGTAATATACATAATATAGTATATATTATTCAGCCATTGAGTCCAGAACCTTATTCACAGAAATGATGTCTCATAAAAAGGTATCAAATGACATTACATTTATTTATTACATTGCCAGTTTTATGACTCCCTTGTTAATGGACATGGTATCAGATAAGATTTAGGACTTGGGTGCTTTACACTTTCCTAATTGCTTGTTAAAAGACTGCCCCAATGTTCAAATGAAAATATATATCATATCACTTATATCTGATATTTTTATTTCAGTAATTGATTCAGTAATTTATGCTCTGTTTGCCAATGATTATATGCAACACAAAACATGATGACTCTATACAAATAAAAGGAATTGATAGCTGATCGATAAGTAGAGGGATGAGTCACATCCCATACTTTTTCCAAGCTGCCTTAGAAGATTGGGTTTACCAACTTCTGCTGCCAGAAATGTGTCCCCACCACTCTGACGTCTATTCTGGCAAACTCAGAGTGACTGTAGCCTCAGGAGAATTCTAAACTGTCTCATCTTCCCTGCTGTGTTTTTCAAAGTAAAGTTAGAAAAGCAAAGGTTAAGGAAACAAACCACGATTCCAAAATGTCTCAGAAATCTCTGCAGCAGTAACATTTCCTTTATAAACTGATGCCTTACTTTGCCTTGTGCACAATGATTTCATTCATACTTTGGAGTAAAGAACTCTGGAAGGAAGAAAAGCACAGGAACATTTTTTTCTGATCAAAAGAGAACTCACATGGCTGCTCAAATGGCACATCATATGAATTCAACTGATGTGAAATCCATACATCAGCTGTATAGCTGTAATGCAGCTAGTATAGTTAAATGGTAATAACATCAAAATAGATTTTATTAATTTTACCTAATTATTAAACAATCTTGTGCTATTTGCTATCACCACATACTAAATTAATTTTGGTGAATCTATAGACTTGAGAAAATGATACTGAATATGATGCTCCTACCAAAATCAAGAAAGAATGCTGTTTTGGGGGATATTTTTTTAATTAAAAATTTTGTAAAAAATAGTTTTGTACAAAATTCCTGTTAGGCTATTTTTCAGCAAAACCAAGATCAGTTAGCCAGAGTGGTTAGAAATGAGGGCTTTGGATTCCAACAACCTAAACTTGAATCCTAGATTTGCCCTCCATGTCTGGCATATTTTTAACCCTAAGTATTAAGTATTATTTTTAATAACAGCTTACATGGAAAATAAATTATGTGGAAAAGAATGCTTGAAAATCTCTTCCCAAAAAAGAAGTGTAATATGAGAGATTTTATAGAAAAGAATAAATTCTTATTTTCAACTCTTCACCCTAGGTTCCATTTCACAAAACAAACTCACCATTCTATAAGAAATCAGAGAAGCATAAAGTAAAGGCAACAGTATTGAAATATGTATCCATAAAAACACCTGATTAAAGGGGGTACTTGTTTATTTAATGCTGTCAATGACTGTTTATTGTTCTACTTGAACTCAGAAATTCTGTCATGGTTTATATTTGTTTATTGGCTTTTTACTTATAAATTTGAATTCTGAGTATAGTGAATTCTGTTGTTGATGTCTTGATTTTTGAACTGTGCTCAGCTAGAATGTGTAGAGAATAACAGTTAACAGGAAAAATGAAACAAAAAACTCACAGAGGGTTGTATAGGAAGCTGTCATCTCTCTCTAGACCTAAATGTGGTTTGGAGATGACCTCTCAGAACACCTCACAATCTGATTTCTGAGAAGATACCTGAGAACTTGTTTGGAGACAGTAATTAGAATATTTAGAGCCAAATGAAGAAAGCTAATTGTTCCTCTTTAAAAATTCAAATCTTTATGTTTAAAATAATTTGAAACTTTGGAACTGAAGCTGTAAGTTGCATAGTGCTCTTGATGTAAAAAACCTTACTTCATTGTGGAGCATAAATCTCATTCTCCATTCCTGCTACTATGAATGACTTTCATACAGCAAGGAGCCTAGTGCATATTTTATGTCCAAAAAACAACGAAGGAATCAATTAGTTAATGAGTGGAAGAAAAGCAGGTCCAAGACAGCAAAAGAGATGAAAGTTTGCCATCTAGTGGAATTGATTTAAAAAAAAAAAAAGTACATACATGATTCCCAGAGCATGGAAAAAGAAATAGAGTTGACAAAAAAACACTTCTCACAACAGATGTGCTTGGGTAATCTTGCCACTAAAGACTTCATTTGTTTGGGATGTACACAATGCTGAAAATGTGCCAAATAAAGTGGCCTAAGTGTATTGAACCTTAACGTGAAGATTATCCTGGGATGATAAGTCATATAGTAAGAAAAAGCAATTAAAATTCAAATTAAGATTTAGTCATACAAAACGAATTTTGAATGTTTTTACCAGCTAGACAGGTTCATCCTTATTTGAACACCACAGAATGTATACATGTATCAAAACATTACCTGGACCCCATGAATATGGACATTTTTAATGCATCTTCAAAAATGGTTTTAAATAAAAATAAAATTTTAACATTAAAAAAGGATTCAGCCATATGTAATGACCTACAAAATGTGCTGTTAGGCAGTGATAAGACGGTTTTACTCCTATATAATTTATTAAAGCTACACTTTAAATCTTTAAAAACATTGTGGTGTACTGGCTAAAGGCTTTAAGATTCTGCTGGAGAAAATGAGCAGTCCTATTCTCTCCCATCTAAATTCAGTCTGTATCTTGCAGTTCATTAATAAATCATACTCCACTCTATTTAAAACTGCATGTTAAACCAACTTATTCCATCTACTTCAGTGGATGTCAATAGGGACTTTCCATCACCCTGGAAAGCAAAATTCCTTTCTTTTTCCTCCCATCTATCAAAAGAACCAAGTGTTCCAAAACTCTTTTTGCATCATTTACTAGAACCTTCTTCAGAATCCTTAATTTGTGATTTATGGTTTTACTGTCTCTACATCTAATGTTTTACTGTTGTTCTAATTTTCTATTTTACAAAGATAAACTGAAAAGTTATTGTTCTTAGAGTTTGTGCTTAAGTGAAAAAGCTAATATGCAAATAAATGCAAATATAATAGCATTTCCACTTTCTGCCAGGAGCCCCCTCTGAGGGGGCCTCCTTTAGGCTTCGCTCCAGCTGAACTGTACAAGAGCATTGGGACTCATGATTGTCGGGTGTTCACTCTTCCAGAGTTTCTCTGGCAAAGGCCAGTCATCATCACTGTTTGCTAAAGAAATCAGTTATTGTGATAAAAGGGTGGAAATTTAAAAATCTACTAAGAACATGGAATTTTCTTTTTGAATAAAATAATCAGAAATAAGAAGAAAAGTCAGGATCAATTGTTCTCACTGACAGTGCATTTGACTCCGCCAGGGCCAGGAGCACAATGGACAGGAGGGTCAGGGTCTGTCCATGGGCAACCTGACTTCCTGTGTTTGCTTCAAGAAGTTTGCTTCAGAGTGTGCTGCCACTCTGCCAGCAGTAGGTGTCACACACAACTCAAGGAAAAGGGCAGAGGCACCAGGAAAAAAAAAAAAAAAAGTTAAAGAAGATACTAAACACTATAAAACTATATTCACACACATTGCGTGGAATTACGTTGAGTAAAAGAAGCCAAAAGTCCCGTGTCCCTTGTGTAAAGCATTTGCATCTGCATGCTTCTGTGTATGTTCTGCAATGCATTCAACCAAAGTTCAACTCTAAAAGCTTCAAACTGCATGAGTGGAAAAGTATGTGGCTGGAAAACCAAGAAGACAGGGCAGAAGCCCATCTGTCACTTGTACTCACTGTGGTGGTGGTGGTGACCTCCTCGGTCACAACCTTCAGGGTGTCGACCACGGAGATGTAGCCCAGACGCTTAGCAATCGCCAAGGCAGTGTTACCATTCTGAAGAGAGAGTGAAAGAGGGGAAGAGAGTGAGAAATGAGAGGGAGGACTGAGATGTGAGCCAATGAGATCACCCGCAGCTCTGCATGAGCCAGCATTTCCTTCCAAAACAAGGCACAGCTTAGGAAAATCACTAGTTTTTACCATTACATCTAAATCTGTCTTTGTAACTTCTTTAGACTATAGCCCAGGTCACCATGGTAACACAACAACTTTGCATCTGCCTGCTCTTTTTTAATAAGAAGCACTTGGTGTTTTAACCCTGAGGTTGTCAAATGCCTTCTACAAAAAGGGGACTGGGCTTAGGAAAGTACCTCTTGGATGGAAGACAATGCCTTCCAGAATTATTAGGGAGCACCAGGTACACTTGCTCCTCACTGAGGTCAGGCCATCTGGTGCAGGTAAGATGTTACCATAGGGAACACGGTAACTCCTCTACAGCTGTAGAGGAGCTTACTATGCAGCAAAGTAACCGAAGCAAGCAATTCAGGCTGCGTGGAGACCAACTCCTGGGATCCCAGTTTGTTTAATTGCTCCACTTAGTTTACATTTCAATGCTCCACATCCCAATGAGCTTTGTCTAAGCCAGCAGCCCAGAAACTGAGCTCCCTTAAGAAGGCAGAGAGGGAGGGGATGATTTGCTCACACATCTGAGAGCCAGCTGTAAGCAGAGTCCTTCCTGCAGCCCAAGAGGAGGGCCCCACTCTCCAGAGAGTCAACTGAGTCTGGCCAAACTCGTTTCCCTCCTGGGACCAGCACTCCCAGGAAGTCACACTGATTTCTGGGAAAGGTTTTCTAGCAATCTGGGACTTTCCACAGTCTGGGAGCTCATTTAGGGAGGATATATCAGACCTTAGATCAGACCCGAGGACAGCAGGACAAGAGGGTAGGGAGAAGAAAGCTTGGGGAGAGACAGCGGTGCCTGTCTTACCGCAGTGGTGGCGTTGGGCTTGGCTCCATGCTGTAGCAGGACATTAATGATGTGCGTGTGACCCTGCTGGGCAGCCTGGTGCAAAGGTGTGTAGCCATTCTGTGGACAATGATGGCATCCATTTGCAGAGGAAGAAGAAAAGTAGGTTAGCCTTCATTTTTATTTACAACAAAACTATTAGGACACTTTGTTTATTTGGAGCCAATATTCCCAGCAACCTATTTCTCAGCAGCAAACCCTCCCTCACACCTTATGGTCTGCCGAACAAAGAGAAGAGACAGGCTTATGAAACACAAGATAAACAGACTCCAAATTATAACTATTATTACATTTTAACCAATTAGCATTAAAAATGGGTGGGGAGGAGATTTAAAATAGGAAAGGGCATTGTCTCCATGATCTCTCCCCTAGGCAACAGGAAAGTAAACTTGTTTTTAAACCAAGGCAGCAAAGGGTCACACAAACCCTGTTTGCTTGTGACTTCCCTGACAGAGAACCTTTGGGTTAACATTTGAGATTCTATATCAATAAAAGTAAATTCAAGTCTCATATTCATTTTAGTGTACAGCTTTGGATGTGCTAGAGAACACATGTTCTTGGAGGTAATAACACTTCATTGGAAGGTGAGTGAACCACCCTCCTACCCTCACCCCCCAAAAAGTCTTTGAAAATTAGGTTTATAATATTCAGGTCTAAACTTTCACACAGATGAAAACTCTGTAATCTAGGATTTGTGAGGAATTGCTTTTAAGTTTGGTTTGAGGCCAGTCTTGCTCAGAACTGTAGTGGGTGGTTAAGTAGTACAGGTTAGTTACTTATTCACATTAATTTTAAAAGCTGCACTAGAATCTCAGGAAATACAACAGAAATAGCTATCATTTATTGAGCATTCATTTTGTGCCAGATACAGGACCTTAAAGTTTTGTCTCATTATCACTCTGAAATGAGGGTGTGTGGGACACAGTAGGCATTTCATAAATAATGGTGGATTAAGTGAGTGATGAACAAATGACTGAATAAGTAGATGTTTCTACTCATTTCAAAGATAATGAAACTGAAAATAACAGTTCAGTAATTTTATATTTTATGAAGAAAGTATTCTTTAGTATGCTGTAGTTCTAAACCTTCTTCCCAAGTTAACTAACCAAGTTTGGTTTGCCTTAAGCCAATGCGATAGGGCTTCTAATTCTAATTTTAAGCAACTAATACTTCCATAAAAGCAAGTGTAATTTTGTAAGTCTTTTATACAAAGTTATGAATAGTTGGGGAATAAAAGCAATACATATTTTTGCTCTTTCAAAGAGCAAATAAAACAATTCTTTAGAAACTATGGCTACACATGAAATGTCAGAAAGAAAATGTAATTTCCTCTTCAGAGAGATCATTCTATATGAAAAAATTCTGAAGGGTTTATTAAAAGATTTACTTTGAGGTATATATCTATCTAAATACCTGATGTATATGGTTCCAAAGCAACAGTGAAAATTTCATAGTCCACCTTTAAAAATTAAAGGTTAAGATGAGATTTTTCTCTTAATCTAAAGTCCATTTGATGTAGATCTAATTCCAGGGAGGCACAGATATTGTCTAGACAATATAATGATTGTTTTTAAAGTCAGAACCACCTCAACAACCAAACACATAACAAAAAGTATGTTAAATATTTTCAAGCCCTGCCATCGTTTCATTGAATTGTTGCATTTGTACATTTCTGGGAAATATCTTCATTTCAACAAAAATGTCTTTCCTGGAATGCTTAAATGTGAACTAGCTCAGCAAAAATGGTCTAGGAGCTAATGTCTAAAAACTCATATGAGAGCTTTTAAATAAGTTTCAAAGTCAAATTTCATGAAATCTCAAGAATTGGTCAGGAAATAGACTGCAACTATTCTTGCTAGTTTCAACTATTTGAATACTTTCAACTATTCAAACCCAAGACTACAGGTTTGAATCTCAAATGTTACAGAACTCTTTATAGTTTACAAAATTAAATTTGTTTAAAATTAGCTATAATATGCTTATGTACAGACATGATTTTGTTTCTGCTTCTGAGAGGATATGAAAAGAAACACTGACTTACAAAATTTTTATGTATTTCTAATTAGTAGCATCTTGAATGATGGCTTTGAAAACTTCTAAATGTGCTCACAGTAATTTACTTGAGCTGCAATTAGGAATTTCTGATATGTGAACTTACAACAACATCATGCAGATATTCCTTTGGACCAAAGGACCTGGAGATGCAAGTTACATTATGCATAACAGCAGTGCTTATATCGTGGATTTCTCTACAACTTCAATCAAGTTGAGTGAACTGAATTGTGGGGTGATGTTCTGACCTTGCTTTGTTACATAGGAGCATTCAAATTCCTCTGGGGAAAGCTGTTGGTTCAAGTCAGCTCTGTATTATCCTTGAGAACTTGCAGCTCAGGGCTTAACACATTATTGTCCTACTGAGCATGACCCCACAATGTTCCCAAAATGACAGAGTTTATTAAAAATGAAAGGCGTGCAATCTAGGTTGCCTGGCTTCCCTTCTTCATGAGTGGACAAGGAGCTAGGGGTAAGGGGGCCAAGGCTCTGAAAATCTGCCTGAACATCAGGGTGTCCTAGCAGGCATCTGTTGTGTCCTGCAGTAAATTGTTAAAGCAGCGTCAGCTACTTTAACTTTGTAATAGAAGCAGTTCTGAAGCTAACCCACATGGCTGTCAAAGGTTATTAGAATGAAAAGTCTCAAACAAATACAAAACTACATTGCCTCTTCAAAATCACTTTAAGAAAACTAAAAAGGAAAAGAAAAAAAAACATATTTGTAGCTATGGTAGCTAGTGAAATATCTAGATGGCAGAACCCTTTTGCTTATAGAAAAGGAAAATGTGTACAATAATTTACCTTGGTTTTTGCATTAACATTTGCTCCCTGCTTCAGGAGAAAGTTGACCATTTTCACATTTCCATAGTGACAGGCCACAATTAAAGGAGTGTAACCAAGCTGTGAATAAGAAATAAATCATAAAGTAGAAGCATTAATACTCTAGTGGTTAATCCTCAAAAGGAGAGGAACTAGGTAGAATTTCAGTTATTATAGGATGGGTTGAAACTCAATTTGATTATATAAATATTATTTAGCAGATTATATATGTATCCTGTGGGTGCCAATATGGTTATGAGCAGACCCCGGAGCACAGGGAACTTTATATCAGCAAGGCAGATCAGACTTGTGTGATTTAATTTGAAAAGAAGCTAAGAGAGATGCACAAAATGATATCATCTAAAAACAGAAATGAAAGGGTGACTTTGATAGGACATTCAGGAGGAGACCCAGGGAAGGTGAAGCTAAGATGAGCTTAAAGAAAAAGCAAGAATTCAATGGTTTAAATAGGGAAATGCATTTCAAGGACATGGAGGTGAGCAAGCACAGGAGGAAAATAGTGAGCCATTTGGACAAGCTAAGGCAACAAGGAAGAAGATGGACTTAAGCCTGCAAAACTAGAGTCTTCTTATGAAGGGTCCCGGATACCATGTTATCCATTTGGATTTGATTTCTTCAAAAACCAGGAACCACTATAGATCTGTTCTGAAGGTTTAGAATGGACTTATGAGGAGTAGGGCAGGAGCTGGACAGGGGCTGGACTGTTGAAGATTACTGGAAATCATTCACGTCAGAACAGGTTGCAAGATGGATAGTGATTTTAATTTCACCTTTGTATGAGCATCCTGGTCAGCCCCATGCTTGGTGAGAATTTCAGCAACATTTACTTTGTCTTCTTGAGCTGCAAGGTGTAAGGAGGTGAGTCCACTCTATGGAGAGAATGGAATGAAAGAAGTATATTTGAAGAGGAAAATGTATTGCAACATTTATATCAATGTCTTGTCTATAACCCCTGGAAGATGCATAGCTTCTTCCCAGAAACTGCAGTGTTTGATATCTAAGACAAACACTTTAAGTTAATATAATTTTTCATTCAAGACTTATTGTCTAAGCTAATCAACACCTCCAGCAAATTATACTTTTTCTTTTCTTTTTTCATAATTTTTTTTTGGTTGTCGATGGACCATTTATTTATTTATTTGTTTGTTTATTTATTTATTTATGGGGCTGAGAATTGAACCCACCCAGTGCCTCACAAATGCTAGGCAAATGATCTACCACTTAACCACAACCCTAACCCCACATATTCTATTTTCTATACTGGGGGTTTATGATGTAAGACTTTAAAATAACTTACCTTAAAAGTCTCCAAACAATATTCATTCCAAACCCGACTGTTCCTGCTGAATCTATTTATTTACTTAAATAATTGATCAACCAAATACTACTGCTGTTATATATCCATAGCAATGTAATAATTTACCTTGGTTTCACCAATAAAATATCATATATTCACCAATAAAATATCATTTCAATGTTTAAAAAATGTACAGGATAATAGGAAATGATTTCAGAGTAATTTTCCCAGCACCCAAAGAGAGTATAATGGTGTGTGTGTGTGTGTGTGTGTGTGTGTGTGTGTGTGTATGTGTGTGTGTGTCTGGAGTTCCTCTTGACACTAAATTTAAAAATGTAACTATAATTTGCACAGCAACATAAATGGTTCAGTTTTATGTAAAAATATTTGACATGTATTAATCAAAGAAATTATTTTGTTTATTTGAAGATGAGGTTAAAAAAATAGTTATAAATTGATCAAAAATGAAGGCATGAAGAAAGGAGAGGAAGAAGTGATTTGTTCAATCAATGCTGTGCAACCATCGAGCATCTCGCAGTATACAAGCAGCTTCCATTCAGCAAAATTGAGATCAAAAGAATATCTTTAGAAGTTAAGTCATTTGTATTAATAGGTGTTTTTTTATTAGTTCCTTTCCTATATAATGAATTATTTTAGGCATTTGAATATAGCCATGAACAAAAGCTCCTCTTTACAGAACTTACATTCTAGCTTATAGTATATTCATACCAAATGTTTCTCTCCTCCAACTATTCCTCCAAGACCTTGTATATTCATCCTCTTTCTCCATATCCTACAGCTGTACACTGAGTAGCTACCTGTGGCTCTCTCACCCTCAATTCACATTCAGCTGAAGATAGATGGTCCTGTTGACTATCACCTTGCAGGCCTCTTCATGAGCCAAGAAGGCTAAGCTGTACTCTTGAAAACCCATGATCTCTTGTGCTGCGATTGTGTATAATGAATCAAAATGCATTCTGCTATCATATATACCTAATTAAAATAAATAATTTTTTAAAAAAAGAATTGATAAAAAATAAAATAAATTCCAATGCTTAACTAAACTAAAAAGAAAAAAAGAAAACCCATGATCTACAGCCAAGGTGCTACTTCTAGAAATCAATAAGTGCTCTGATCTTAAAAAAAATATATCAGTAATACCTACAAAGAGAAAAACATTCTACAAGTGGAGAGAAGGTGTTTTTTATTTCAGGATCTGGGATTTTTAATCCTTAGAACCATGGCTGAGCTCAGCTTTGAGGTGAATAAAACATCAGGTAAGATAGAAGACATCCTTTTGCACTAAAATCTCATCACATCTAAACAAATATTATTTAATCCTAAAGTGTAAGAAATCTGAATATTAAAACAAAATACCAGGTTCTTCCTTACTTTGATTTCTCTACCTCAAAACAGCAAATAGAAGATTATTTCTTTTTACAGAGATAGTAGGTCTGTCTCAATATTGACACAGAAAGATGAATATAAATCTGGAGCTGAACATCAGTGATCTGTACCAGGCACTCTTTGATCAAAATTCAAACTATCTTTATTTCAGATACTTAGATTTTATGGATTGATCCTTAAAATTATTATAGATAGGTATAGATAAAATATTCATTTTTAAAAATTACTGCCTATGTTTTATAATAAAGAGTATCTTTTGAAATGACAAAAGCAGCTTTTGATTAGATTTTTCTGGAATTTTTTGCAATAGATTCCCAGGAAAACATACTAAAACAAATGTGGATATCACTCCTATTCATTAGGTCAGACTAAATCTACCAAGTATCTATTGGAAATGAGCAATAAAAATTCTGTTCTGACATCTCTAAAAAGAAATTATAGAAGTGATCATTAAATAAAATGATCATCAATTAGCTCGAAGACATTTTTAGTGACATGTCAAATATCTGTAATGTTTTCTACTCTACTTGCAGAATTAATTTTGTACAAGATTACAAACTAACAACCAGTATGAAATCTTCTGTGGTTTATGATAAATGTGCATATCCAAATCAAATTATAGAAACTTTCCTAACAAATCAAAAAAACTATAAGATGTTGATGGGGTTCTTTTTTAAAAAAAAAAAAGTCAGGTATTGCCTAAATATACTTAGTGGACCTATAAGTGTTTTATTATTATATGGTGATTGGTTAAGGAATATATTATCATTTCCATATTACAGTTCTTACTGAGAAATAATGATTTGGAGGGGATGAGAGTATTGATTGTAGATGGTTTCAAAATCAATGGGAAAATTTGTTGTTGGTTTTGCTTCTTATCTGAAGTATTTTTATAATTGCATTATCTTACTACAATACCAACTAAAAGGCAAGGTTATACTTCTTACACAGAGAGTTTATATATTATATTATCATTCCAATATATTGAAATATCATGTGTAGGAAAATTTTACTTTAGTGATAAATACATCATGGTTTTATCCTTCTTTCCCTCCCCCTCCTCCTCCTCCTCCTTCTTCTTCTTCTTTTGGTACTGAGGTTGAACCACTGAGCCAGCCCTTTATTATATTTTCTTAGATTGCTGAGTGGCTTAGAGCCTAAATAAGTTATTGAAGCTGGCTTTGAACTTGTGATATTCCTGACTCAGCCTCCCAAGCTGCTAGGATTACAGTTATGCACCACCACACCCAGCATGGCTTTATCTTTAGAACATCACTCAAATACAACACTGAAATCATTTTTATAAAGATAATATAGTTATTTTGTGATTCAAAATTGAATATTTCTTTTTCATTGCTGAGAGTGTAATTCAAAAATACTCATTCTATCTTAGCTGAGGGACTGCTAAAACTCTCCCAAAGGAGAGTTTTGAAAGAATACCATACATTTGAAAGAACACCATCAAGGCAGACATAGGGAACTGATTTCAGATACATATTTATCATTATTGTAAATTAAAAATAACAATGAATTTCCCACCACCACCACTACCACCACCCCAGAGGTGACTGGCATTTGTGCTGAAAGATAACCTCAATGGTAGATGCGGGCTGGCCAGCATACATGCAATTATTTGAGCCAAATTCCAAATGGAACCACCATCTCTCTCCATTCCTCCCTAACAGCTCCTCTTTTCTCGGATTTGGAATTAGAACCAGCACCAACTAGAGTAATTTGGGCTAACTCTTTGAACTACAGTAATATGAACTCTGGGGAGCTATGGCATAGCCTATTCAGGCACTACACAGAGAAGGTAAGGAAGCAGATCATACTATAGGAAGAGGTGAATAAAACTGACTTTCAGAGAAAATTCAAGGTGCAAAATGCAGTCACACAAGCAGAGAATCTGAGACCAACTGCTTTGTTTCTCATGGCTTTCTAGTTCCTCATAAAGCTTGTCTCCCTTGTATCCTTGGGGTCTGTAATATATCCTTTTTTCCTTTTGATACATTCCCCTTTTTGTTCCAAGTTATCTTTGATGGGTTTTTGTTTACAGCCATCCAAGCGTCTCTTGATTGATGCAAGAAGAGACAAGATCAGAATACCTTGGTTGACATGTGGATATTGGCTCCCTTTTCGAGAAGTAAGGTGACCATATCCGTGTGCCCCTCCTGTGAGGCCAGATGGAGTGGAGTTACTCCTTGCTTTGTCACAATGTTAGTCTCTGCTCCATAGTTGAGGAGTGTGGAAGCTATCTGCATCTGATTCTTCTTTGCAGCAATATGTAAAGGGGTGTAGCCATTCTAAAACAAAAACATATATATATATAGTAAGCTTAATCATTGACCTTATAGGTATCTCTGAAGGAAATAAGAATCTGTAATCAACAAAAAAGTTAAAAGTGAGCTGACAGTTAATCCAAACTCTAACCCACCACAAGTTTCCATCCAACCACAACCAATATTTGCAACCAAAGTAAAAAAGTGCCACATTACACTATAATACAGATTCAGACACAAAAATCCTAAAGCTAAACATCTCCCCCTTATAATATTGATTCTCTCCTGAACAGTGGAGAAAATAAGTCAACACCTTTTCTACATGACTGTCTTTTAAGTACCTGAGGTGGATTTCTTTCTTTCTTTTATGGTATAGGGATTGAATTCAGGGATGCTTAACCACCAAACCATGTCCCCAGCCCTTTTTATATTTTTCTTAGAGACAGGGTCTCACTAAGTTGCTTAGGGCCTTGCTCAGTTGCTGAGGCTGCCTTTGAACTTGCTATCCTCCTGCCTCAGCCTCTGGAACTCCTGGGATTACAGGCATGCACCACCACACCTGGCCCTAGGGTGCATTTCATATCTCCTATTAGATTCTCTTTTCCAGCTAAACTTCCTATTCCTTCACTATTCCTGATAGAAGACATCCTTTTGAGACCTCTCTCCACCAAGGATGAACTGTCTGGAGCTGACTAGAGTTTGTCAATGTTGCTCTTGAGTCAAGTTAGCTGGAAGTGAATGCTACCCTTCAGACATAGTCTTAATCATACAGAATAAAATGGGATTGTTTCTGATCGCCTACTAACATGTTTCTGATTGGATTGTACCTCTTGCACATTCAGCAAGTGTACCAAACAGATGCCAGGCAGAATGAAGGGACACAGAGGTGCACATGGCATGTTCTCTGCCTCTAAGAGGTTGCATTCTAATGGAAAAAGATATTAACCAACAAAATAGGCTTATATTAATCCTGGGGTCACTTTAAATCCAGTATCTCCCCTTCTTCTCCTTCTGCCTCAAAAGTAGAAACATGAGGCTATTTGCTTAATGTGGGAATTTGTGGATTGAAGAACCAAATACTAATCCTCATACTTAGTCAAAAGAAAATAAAAAGCAAAATCACTGGAACTAGTGCATTTCTGGAACATGTATTGTCTTCTTCCCTTACCATTATCAAACTTGGTAAAATTTTCCATGAAAAAAATGTGTGATAAAGATGAAAAGCAGTGGTTTTGCCATTAACTGTGACATACTGAAGGAACAGGTGGCATACTGATGGAGTGCTCCTTGTGAGACTACCTTAAGAGGTATTTTTAGGATATGGTATTTCCTCAAATATGTACCAAAACATGAAAAGCAGATTTGAGAATTTAAGTGTCTTTCTGTGCCATCATCAAATCTCCATCTTCAAACAGCCCTATAGTATCTTCACTATTCCCATTTCCCAAGCAAAAATAAGCACCTTTTTTTTAATAAATAATATTTCTTTTTCAGCTGCTGAAGGAAATCCAGACACTATCCTTGAAAATCTTTTCAGGTGCTGATCATAGGTCCCAGGTACCCCAGTTGCTTCACAATATCACACTTGGCTCCAGGGGCTCGACTGAATACCACAGATTTTTTTGTGGACCTATAAATTTAAGGCATCTCCTTTTTGCTACAAAGAGCTTTTTCAGTCCCAACTTCCCCCATTCCTGCAGCATAAGCTCTACCGAGGTAGGAAAGTACCAGGGCATTTGTTAATGAGACTGATGTAGAAGAAGACAAAGATGTTTTAACAAAACAAGACATGAGATCACTGAAGACAGAGTTGATTTTGGCAATGTAAGAGGTCTGACTGTCTGATAGATACTCAACCTGAAGACCTGAAGAGTCCTCTACTCCAAAAAGAGTAAATTAACATTTTCGGAACTAAGTAACTGAAACTCCTCTCACCCAATCCTACTTTACTCCCAGGGAAGGTACTGGATTCTAACAGAAAGAAAAAGGGAGTTTGCAGGATTAAGGAACTGTGCTTTAGGGGCAGGGGAAATTATAATGAAATCATGGAAAGATATATACATATGTGTGTGTGTGTGTGTGTGTGTGTGTGTGTGTATAAAGTTATGTAAGTTGTAAGAGTTTGTAGAGGGAACATTTATATACAAAATGTCTGGTATTTTGTAGAATATACTTATATACATAGTATTCCATTTTATTACTTATATATAATATGTACCATTTAAATAGACATGAGAGTATACACGTACATATTTGTAAAGTGACAGTGGAAGAAATCTTCCTCCAATGCTTTGGGACACAATGGACCTTGTGGTGAAGAGTGACAGCTCTGTCAGTTAGCCTGAGGATAGCTCTAGCACCGACTATTTATGTGACTTTGGAAAAACCAAACTATTTAAATCTCACTTTCTTAGGTGTAGAATGGGTATCACTATAATATCAATTTAGGATTACTATGAAATTAAATGAGATCCTGAATGTAAAGGACTAGGTACAGTGTCATAGACATGCTAATTATTGTCTTATTATTTCTTCTAATGTGGCATGGATATTTTCCTACACAACAAATATTTTTTTTCTTTTAAAATATGTTTGCTAAATAAACAAATGAAAGATATACTGATGGCTATATGTATTGTGTGACTTTCATGTATATTTTCATTCTATAACAAAGGACAATTCCAGTGTGGAAATGCCTAGTCCATAGGTATTGGACTCAGCTGGAGCTGTTTTTGTAGTCTAGACTGTCATTGCTAGTCTAGGGACCTAAAAGGATCCACACTACAGTGAACGTGGTTGAATCATTTTAAGAGACCAAGAAAACAAGAGTTCTTCACACAGCACAACGAGGTCTCTGCAGGCATAGAAGTATAAAATGATGGTTGTATCATATTATGTTTTATAGGAAAGAAGGAAAAAATGTGTCATGCCTTTATCCTGTTTCGTTTCTAAAAATTCAGATGTCAGTATTCAAAACTGACTCCTGGAAATAAGATTCATGTCTACTGGTTTATGGGCCCTTCGCTTTAATGTTTGCTGACTCTAACAGTTAAAAGGTTTTGTAGAAGCAACTGGTAGAAATAGAAGGGAAAAAATGTCGATAACAAACGCTACTATTATTAGCTAGTTGCAATGATACAATACCATGTGTTTAAAAAGCAATTCCCATGCGCTTTCAGATTACAGCTATGCCCTGTGTCTGTAAATCCTTTCCTGTAGTCCTCACCTTGGCAGTGGCATGAGGGGAAGCACCCTTCTCCAGTAACAGCAGCGCCACCTTCTGGTTGTCATAGTGAGCAGCAACATGGAGCGGGGTAAGGCCATTCTGAAAAGGGTGTGTTTAAGTGTCAGCGTTAAGAAATTAGCATTAGCTGCCCTGAAGCTACTAGGATGCATGGAAATTGATGTTGATTAAGTCTGTGTTAATTAATTAATATAGTCAATAGAAAAGAACCAAATAAATAAACAAATACATAATAAATTTCAAATTAGACATATAACTAAAATTGAAAATGGGCTTACAAATAGCAAAGGGCATCTCAATGGTCACAACAAATGAAGAACTCAAATGCTATGTAAGAAATGCCACATTGACATCACAGGGGTTCTTCTCAACATAGAGAAGTTGTGGGCCCTGTCGTGACGAGAACACACACTAGAGGCTCAGCTCAAAACATTTTCTGAATCTGTGTGTACGAGGAAAATCATGAACAGATAATCCACACCATGTACTTGGCATAGTTGCAGCAGTTGGAATCACATTCCTTTCTGAACACTGAGAAAAAATATTTCCACAGATCTCCAGATTTATCAACCCAAGAGATTTTCACAATTAAAACATACTACTGAAAACCTTTACCTTCCCTGCAGAATCTGCAGCAGCACGACGTTGCAAGAGAAGTTTTGCCACATCCAGGCTTCCATACTTGGCTGCTACGTGCAGGGGAGTAAAACCCTTCTGAAAATGTGAAGAAGAAATGCAAAATTTAATATTTATTTTTCTAACACCTATCAAGATCTTTATTTATTAATATACTAAACAAGTTTTGCTCCTTCTCCATTTGGGAAAAATGGAATAAAATCAGTTAGTCATAAACAAGGACAAGAAAAAAGAATGACATTTAACATTTAAAGGTTTGGTTTAATAGGCAAGACAAAAGAAAATTTTATTTTAAGTGCTTGGAGACTGAAATTTCACTTTATAGGTTTGGGATTTGCAATAACCACTAGTGTCAGGAAACTGGCTGTGATTTGTGAGTGGAAAAACAAGGCCTGTCTTTTTTCTGGCCTCTAAAATTAATAGGATTGAAACAACAGCTGCCTTCTATTTCTTACAATCCTTTTTATAACACCTTAGTTCCCAATTTATTTAAGTTTTAGGATATTTTGGGGGTTATGGAAAAAATGAATAATTATTTGAGATTCAGTTTGACGTATTTGCTGTAGAAATATAAATGCAAGATAAATGGTTTGCAGAAAAAAAAATTCTCACTATTAAAAAGCTCCTCACATCCTGATTTTTGTTTCCTGTCCCAGAAGACCCACACTGTCTAAAAGACCAATTTGTCTTGTAAAACACATTCTACTTCTGGTATGATGTTGGGCTGATTAACACCAGGCTTTGAGACACACTGGAGCTTTGAAGCTTTTTTAAAAGATAGCTGTCTTGCACATTTATATGTACATGCTAATACATACATGTACATACGGCTTCTGTGTTCAACAAATAGCCATGTTCTGTAATTAGCAGTATTTATAAATATTGATAAGTTCCTGGATGAGAATCTTGAGGATGACATAGCTCATGCACTATGATCTCAAATCCATTCTCTTGGCCAGACACTTCAACCACATGCTCTTCTGGCACCCCAGGGGGAGTGGGAAAAAGATTCTAACACTGACCAGAAACCCTGAAACACACACAGCAAATATGCCTGTAGTAGGTGTTCTATGACATGGTTTATTCTCAGACTATTCAAGCCCTAAACACCAAATATCCCCCCAAAATCAATATTACCATTTCACAGTATCACCAGACCAATTATTTTTAATTAAGATGACTTTCTTTTTTTTTTTCTTTTTGTTTTGTTTTTTAACATTTGGTACTAATAAGTTCTTGGAAGAAAGTGAATCTTCTGGGTTTTTCCAAGAGTAGGACAAATGTAGGAAATATTTCTTCCTTCTGGCATTTGTCCATACAAATCCACATTCACTGTCAAAAGCTCTGCCGCCCAGGCCCAGTGCACACAGTGCTTGGGGTGACTCTCTTTTGGGAGGAAGGTGAGTTTTTTTTTTTTTTTTTTTTTTTTTTGAGGCAAACCATGAAGGAAGAAGAAAAAATAAACTCCTTATCCTTCTGGGTAGTGATGCAATCCCTTTATAAATTTGGAGACTCTCATTAGATGAAACCACTTGGAATCATTATTATAGAATCACAGTGTCGGAGTTAGAAAGCACCTCTTAGTCACCCAGCCCTTTCTCACCCATGTCAACCTCATCAGGATTCCATCTACCCTCCCTTATTTATAAACACTTACATGGCTTTAATGATGAGGAGTCACCTATGTTCAACCTTCAGTTGCACTGTTAAACTGCCCTGGTTAATAGTTCCTCCAATTTTACCATCCTGATTGAGTATGGATTTAGCATATGTTTTAAAATTAAAAATAATAATAATCCTTGAAATACAAGGGACTCTCCTGCATTTCTATATTTTCACATATCTTAGTTCTATTTATTTATACCTTCTTCACCTATAAGACAATCATCCAGTCTCCCTTGAGTTATAATAACTATTATTATATGTTTCTTGCTTAGTTTCTGAATTTCTGGGTTTTTTTTTCTCTTTAAAGATTTTTTAAAGTCCTTTCAATTGTTCAGATGTCAGAATTTAAATAATGATCAATTTCTTATATGCAAACATTTTTATAGCCATGGGCCACCAGTTAAGTCCTAAAGGCACAAGTGATCAGTTTCCTCTTTTGAGGGCCACCTCCCTGCCTCAGCTCATACTTGTAAGCCTTTTTCATCCCAGTTGGCAGTATTTATTCCTATTTATTATAAACAAATTGAGATTGTTAAAATTAATATGAATTACAGTTGTGCTTGTGGAAATTATTTAGCCCTGTGACAAATTCACTTATTCTAGACTTTCTCAAAGTCTTTTGTTCTAATTAACTGGGTGTGTTTGTGTTTCACCCTAAGTTACCTCCAAATAGTGAATTTCAAATAGAATGCAAAAAGAAAAGGAAAAATTATCCTATCACGAAATTTTGAGTACAAGTAAAATTCAGGCTCGTGTATATTCTTTGTTTAATGTCAACAACAAATCATAAAGTATGATTTTTGAGCCCATTAATACTCAGACAAAAGTACAGTTGGTAGAGACTAGAAAAGGAATGAGATACAAAATAGGTGGTGGCTCATCCCAGGACTGGGAAAATGCAAGATTAAGTCAAGGGAAGTCCTACGTAGTACTACAACCCATAAATGTACTTTCAATCTAATTTGACATTTTCTTCCTCATTAGTAATACCAACTCAATGTATTTGGGAATCTTATCTTTTTTTTCCTCTTGAGAATATACTATAGATTTTATAGTGCAAAGGGAAGGAAAAGTAGATTTTGCATTAAGGAAATGATAAAACAAAATCCAGCACTCTTTTAAAAAATATTATATAAAAATCTTACCATCTTTGATCATTTTGACAATGAATCTAAAATATTCAGAGGAGGAAGTAAGTCAGAGACCTAACAGAGATTTGTCCATGATTCTAAGTATAGCAGAGCAGAGGGATCCTGACTTAGGAGTTCTCTTGGTCCTACTGTTATTAAGGCATTCTTCTTACCTTGGTAGCTAAGGAGTGTACTGCTCCTGCCTCCAAGAGGACAGATGCCACATCCACCTGGCCTTCCCGGGCAGAGATGTGCAGTGGCGTGTACCCATTGGTAGTGGCCGCATCTGGATGAGCCATATGTTGCAGAAGCAGCTGGACAATTTCTGTCTTACCCAGGCGAGAAGCAATATGTAAAGGTGTCTGTTCCTCCTACAACTCAAGTCAAGCAAAATGTTAGTGCAGGCACACCAAACTTCATTGATATTATGTTTCACTCAGAGGTTTCATGTTTCACTCAGATGTTTCTTGGAATCTCCACTGACCTCTCAAGAAGAAAATCATCACTACATCGCTTTCATTTGTATTTTTACTATCAAATGACCTAGTTGAACTAAAAAATATCTCTTAGATTTTTTAAAAAAATTTTTAGTTGTTGATGGACCTTTATTTTATTTATTTTATTTTATATGTGATGCTGAGAATCGAACACAGTGCCTCATGCATGCTAGGCAAGTGTTCCACCACTGAGTCACACCCCAGCCCCTATTCCTTAGATTTTAAATAGTACATACTTTCATGAACTTGTTCACAATCTTCTGGGCACCCCCAAATATTTCTAAATTCAATAAAGCTTTAGTCCTCACTTATGTTTAAATACAAAACCATGGTTTTGAAGAAGAAAGAAAGTGAATTCAGACGTCCTAAGACCTAGATTCACCTCTAAGAGCTTTCAATTAGAGGCAAAATTAATTCTGGGAACTGTGTCAAGAGAAAAAAGACCCAGAGAAGCTGGAAAACTTTGTGCTCACTTCACCCACAAGCCAAGGACACAGATGCTGGTCATTTCCTTCAAAGAGGAACTGTGGATAAAGAAGATATTGTAATCTGATTTAAAGAGACTTTGTTACAGAAATGTTGAAGATGGGCCTGGGATTTACATCCAGGACTTCAAAGATGAAATGGAACTCTGGCAAAAAGCAAATGGAATGAACGATTAGTCAAATGCTTTATTTTAAAAACAGAGAGATGATATAGCTGGGTATAAATGAGCGGAAGGACATATTTAAGGATCATGAATTTGCCTGTCTCTAATGTGCAGTCAGGAATCAAGTTTTCAGAGCTCAGAGAACTAGACCAAACCACTGTCCCATGTAAAAAGAAAATTGGGTGTAACCTTAGTGATGAAAGAGGGTTTATCTTTATAATCTTTCCAGGGAATCTCATAATAAAACTGAAGAATAAAAAACTGGGCCAGCTTCCAGGGCTAAGAATGAGTGGAGAAAAGTTATGATAGATATGTCTAAAGGAATACAGTACCTTAAAGTCATGAGGAAAAATAAAAAAAAAAGAAACTATAGGAAAAGATGAAATTGCATTGCTTCTAATATTGAAATAATCATATTAGTGTTATTTACTTCTCATTCAGAAGTAAATAATAAGTTACAGTAATTATTATTCAGAAGTAAATAATAAATAATAGTAATGATTATTTCAGTATTAGAACTGGGGTTTCATAAAAAATTTGCAGTTTATAAATTTCCTTTATGTACAAGGCACATGTGACTTATCCTTGTAACAGACCTGAAAGGAAGGCATAGAATATATTATTAAACCATTTTCCAGATGAAGAGAATAAAAGGAATTTAATAAGTTCTCAAGGATTACATAAGGTCATTAAACTATTAAACTCAAAGGAAGGCACTGAATTCTTGAGATAATGTTTCTTGGCTACATATTCTACAGAAATAGATAAAATAAGATGCATGAAGAACGAATCTCAGCTGTTATCACAGTGACTTGGGAGGCTGAAACAGGAGGATGACAAATTCAAGGTCAGTCTCAGCAACTTAGTGAGGACATAAGCAAAGTAATAACCAAACTCTGTCTCAAAAAAAAAAAAAAAAGAAAGAAAGAAAGAAAGAAAGAAAGAAAGAAAGAAAGAAATTTAAAAGGCTGGGAATGTTGCTCAGTGGGTAAGCACCCCTGGTTTCAATCTCCAATACCAAAAAAAAAGAAAGATTGACTCTCAATAGGAATGAAGAGTTGAACATTTACAAAAATAAGTGGTTAGCAAAACATACAACCACCAAAAAAATCAAGGAACTTGAGAATAGCTACAGTGAACATTCGCTGTTGATGGGTTTCCCTTCTCAGACCTCCAACCTACAGAACTCGACAGAGCTGGGTATAGGAGCAACACACTCTCAAAAGTGTTTTTCAATGAGTGTGTTTGGCAGGCAGGTGATGACAGCTCTCATCTATGGATAAGAAGTGGCAATCCTTGACCCTTGACTGGCGGTAGCTACGGATAACAGGTAAATGCTCAACTATTTCTGCTCTGAGGATTAAGGTTTTTGTTGTTTTGTTTGCTTTTTCAGTTAAGAAATAAGCTGTCTTGCCCACTTTTTAAAATTTTTGATATAGTCCTATAAGAAAATGGGAAAGGAAAGGACACAAAGATTTTGCTAAGAAAATCCTGCAACCTGTAACCAGGATATCAGACCTTTTCAAGTTTGGGCAGTTATCTCTCTGTGGAATAGCAAATGCAGAATTAGCTGCTTCAAACTAAAATTAAATAAAGCCAAGGAAAAGAACTGGAAAAGTGCAGAAGACTGGTAGGAAGAGGTAAAGCTATGGAGGGGGTTGGGGGGAGCCTGGTACCCTAGGAAAGGCAACAATTATTCATTATAAAGTATCACTGACTGTGATACAGCCTGGTCAAGGAAGTAGGTGAACCCTGCTTGACCTCCAGAGCCTACTGTTTTACTTGGCTTAGAGGCAACCAAAATTAGGAAGACTTGCTGAGCTCCAGCTTCTTTTGCAAAGACAGAAATAACAATTTCTGGTACATGGTTATAAAAAAAATTGATGAGCCAGGCACAGTGACACACATCTTTAATCCCAGCTGCTCAGGAGGTGGAGGCAGAAGGATTGGAAGTTCAGAGCCAGCCTCAGCAACTTAGTGAGGCTCTAAGCAACTTGGTGAGACCTCAAGAAACTTAGCAAGATCCTGTCTCAAAATAAAAAATAAAAAAGCTGCACATGTGACTCAGTGATCAAATGCTGTTAGGTTCAATCCCTGGTGCCAAAAAATAAAAAAATAAATAGAAAATATTGATGATATTTCTGCTATTAGTTACCAGGTAACAGGGTACCCAGGAACCAAGTCTACTGGTAGCTATTTAAAGTTTTGAATGAGTTAAGTTGCAAGTGAGGTTAAGTCTCTGTGATCACTGGATCCCTAAAGCAAAACTTGAGCCCCAACAGAATAAGTTCCTAAAGCAAGAGAACTTGGACCTGGTGGTCCTCCTGGTCATTTCTCTTGTGAATCCTGAACAAGAAGTACCTTTCTCAGATAAAGTCCACAGATTGGTTGACCAAGGAACTTATGCCACTGTAGCCCTGCTGTCCACTCTGTCCAGCAAAAATATGTCCCATACCCCTGACTAAATAGAGTATGCTGCTTGCAGTTTAAAGTTAGAAATATTATTGTGATTATGCAGGGGTTTTTTTTGTTATACATTGGCAGTAGGCAAAAAATTTACGATTTAGTCCTGAGTTATAAAACCATGAGGTATTTATTTCAAAACTCGGTTGAGAAGAATGACAAGTGACCCAGAGATCTTATCTTTAAGTTTAATGTAAAACTAATTTTTTAATCTCCTATTTGGGAGAGGGTGAGTTCTAAAGCAATGATATAGAGGTTAAGAAAGGAAGTTTTCAGGGGAAACCAAGTAAAACAGCAGATATGTATTCATTTTTTTTTTTTGTCCAGTACCCCTGCACCTCTTTCTGAGAATAGCCCTCCTTCTTTTGCACTACATGTGGCTCTAGAGGATTTATCTAGAGATTCTAGAGCATTTATCCCAACTCATGAATGGGCCATGTGAATGGGAATGGGCCCAGGCTTGCTCTGTGTCCTGGACACAGCCACCTGCTCAGGAAGGGGATGTGACTAATAAGAAACCAGCGATTTGTTTGGGTGAGACAGAGGAAAGCTCTCTTTACATTGAAACAGGAGGTAAAGAAATCAAGTAGATTAGAGCTCAGCTACTTCCTTGTCCAGGCTGCCTTGCAATGATGCTTTATGGTGAGGGAATTAATTCCTCTAGGCAAAGTTAGGAGGAAGATGCAGAACCACAAGAGAAATCCTCTTTATCCTAATTGCGGCCACAGCCAAGTCAGCACTATGTTCAATTTGAGGACCCCAAACCACCCTGCAACAATGCTGCTCTGTGTGTTAAATAAGATAATTTGTTACAAATCCTTCATGAATTATAAAGCACTGCAAAAATGTTAACAAAATTAAAGAGTTTCAGGGAAACCTTAAAGGATTAAATTAAAAAACTCATGGCAAAGTTTGCCTTAAAATAGAACATGTGAATATCAGTGGTAAATCACTTAGGAGTTCAATCCCCAGAACCCTGCCCCCACTAAAAATAGAACACATGAAAACTCTAGTTCCTTGCTTCTCAGAGTATAATCCCAGAACAGGAGAAATGACATCACCTGTGAGTTAGAAATGTAGAACTGAGTTCAAATCTCCAATTAACAATGTGCCCCAGGTGATTTTTATGCACATTGGCCTTTGGAGAAAACTGCTCTATAAAGCATAGTGTTTTTCCTGTTCCTAATAGAAGGATGCTATTCTGAAGGGATTTCAGCTGCATTTTAGAGTAAGTGGAAGGGTAAAGAGAAAAGAAAACATATGAAATTTAATATTTAAATTAGAAGGGATAGCTGGGCATGGTGGCGCCTGTAATCTCATGGGCTCAGGAGGCTGAGGCAAAAAGATCACAAGTTCAAAGTCAGCCTCAGGAATTTAGCAAGGCACTAAGCAATTTAATGAGATGCTGTCACAAAATTAAAATAAGGTTGGGGATAAGGCCCAATGGTTGAGTGCTACTGGGTTTAATCCTTGTACAATAATAATGATAATGATAATGATAATAATAATAATAAATTAGAAGGAATGAAGAATTAAGAGATATTTGTTTTTATAGAAAGCCTACAAGACTAAAAGTAGTTGTAAAAGAGAGCCTGCATGTCAAATAAATAAATAAATACATAAATGAGTGATTGTTACACTAGTTCAAAGGAAAGAATATGTAGCCAGTGGTGTTTTTAAAGAAGGGGTTTCAGATGGTATCCAAAGGGTATATGCCTATAATGATAGGTTAAATCAATGTAGAAAATAGGCTTAAAAACATGAAAATGAATAAATTATTTAAAAATTTTGAATATTAGAAAAATTCTAAGGTGTTTTATTTTAAAAGGAAAATTGGAAATTTTTATTATTAAATATGGATGGGGCAGAGAATTAGCAAGGATAGTGGAATGTGATGGGGATCATTACCCAAAGTACATGCATGAAGATATGAATTGATGTGAATATACTTTATATACAACCAGAGATATGAAAAATTGTACTGTATATATGTAATAAGAATTGCAATGCACTCATGGATTACAAAAATACAGTGAGAACATTATGACCATCTCTGATTCTAAAAAAAAAGTGAAGTTCATGGTACTCAGAAATATTCTGACAACAGAAATATTTTTTAAATAGTAGAATGCCAGGTGACCTTAAAAGGAAATGAGAAAAATGTTGTGGCATGGGGAAACATTGAATAACAAAAGCTTTAAAAATGTAAAAACATGAAATGTCCATGATTGTTATCAATGAACATATAAGTTACACTACTTGCATAATGAGTAGAAAGTCAGATAAAACCTAAAACGACTTAAGTGATGTCAAGGCTGTGTGGATACCACTGAATTCTGCATGGTGATCCATGGGACCTGTTATAAGCAAAAGCCTATTAAAGTCACTGAGTCAGAGAATGCTGAGGAAGTCTGGAAAGCAGACTAGAGGTTTCTGAGTCCAGTCTTCATATTTTAATGATAAAGACAGAAATGAAGTGACTTAACTAACATCCCTGAAAATTCTGATGACTCCCGCCAGATGTTTTCATTCCAAGACAATGGCTTCTTAAATGGGGCCTCAATGGTATGAATCAAGCTAAAGTGAATCCTAACTTAGGTTTCCAGTGTTGGGTAAGGAGAGAAAGTGTTTAAGTAGTCCATAAGGATCTCAATGATGGTAGTGCAAAAGTTAATGGAACAATGTGGAAAGGGAAATAGAGAGACATTACTAGTGTGTTCAGCAGAAAGAGAGAAGGTGGGAAAAGAAATTGGGAAATAAAATTAAAAAAAAAAAAAAAAAGAAGGTAAAATCAACCCATGAGGAAATTGAAGTCATTAGAAACAGATCAAGTCTTATCAAGTAATCTCCAGTGCCCAAATTCTTCTATTCTGAAATAGCGATAATGTAGAACATCTAAATGTATAAAGTCCAGAGTGGAAAGAAAAGTAGACCTCAATATAAAAGAAAGGAAAGAGAAACAGTTAAAATAGAAATATTAAGATTTTGAAGATAATTTGTGTTTTCTCTTTTTTTTTAATCTGGTATTTTGATTTTTAATTAACTTGAAAGGAATGACTATAAAACATTGTTTTTGGTGTTGGTAGTAAGAAATTAATTTTAATATGTATAACATCTATATAATGCAAGTATAAGGTTTTTATGTTCATGACAATAAAAAGATGTGTGTACTGTCCTGGATTAAACAATTATATTAAGATTTAAGTCAATGATGCATGTCTTTGATGCCAAATTGTATATATTTTCAAATGTTTCTGAAACTGGGGTTCATTTTTCATTGTTCATACTTATATATTGTGTGTCACTTTTTTTTTTGGCCTGAAAATGTTGTCATTTTACTGATGCATTCACTTAGGTCCTATGGCATTTCCAAACCAAGGAACTGAAGAATACGCATCTCTTAAAGATGAGACCATGCACTGCAATAGGAGAGAACCTGGGAGCCCCAGAACCTACCCTGGCTCTGGCATCGACAAGGGCACCATTTCTCAGGAGGCATCGGACCACTTCCACCTGCCCTGCCCGGGCTGCCATGTGCAGTGCCGTCTCCCCACGCTGCCAAGAAACAAAAATCGTCCAATCATAAATAAACCCTCTGCTATTGATGGTAAAGAATAAAGAGTCCCTTTTTACGAAATTCAGCAATATATCCAAGGATTTAAGAAATCTACGAAGAGGCATAGTTATTGAGTTTGGAAAAATACAGTTTTGTGTCTTCTCCATCTTCATAAGGATAAAGCAAATGTTTTATTTATTTGTTTTTCAGTCTTTGACAAACTAGTGAACTTACCCACACATCCAGGATACCTTAAGGTTTAACTTCACAATCAAGCTGCCATAACTTATACTGGTTTGGAGATAAAGTTATTTTTCACCCTACAAATCTAAAATCTGTCATGGATCCCATGTCAATGAGCAACTTCAAATACAAAAGACACAGTAACAGGAGGAAAAAATCATATAACTTGTACCATGCATATTTATTTTCAAATTTCAAACTTAACTTTTGAATAATAATAACACACTATTATTTGATATCTGATTTGTCTTTGTGTTATAAGATTAGATAACAACACTTCATACAAAAAGTCTGATTTATCTTGGAGGTGGCCTATTTAACATTAATTATAGGCAGTGATCTGAGCAAGCTCCTGAGAGAGGAGCGAAGGAGCTGTTCACAGGGTCATCCGTGGAAGTCAGCAGCACCAGGCACCACATCAGTGCTCAAGTATGACACACCAGTGCTCAAGTATCTGACACACTCATTGGGAGATGAGAAGCATGAGGGTTAGATATAAGAGGTTCACTGGGAAGCCTGTTATTGCTGAATAGGGCAGGATTTCCTTCAAATCATGTTACAGTGAGAACAAGATAGTGGAATAAAAATTATTCTATGTCGATTTGCCATGATGTTTCTAGAACATAAGGCTGATTCCAACCAACTAAAGCAAATCAAATACACTACATGGATCTTAAATCTGGCTGTGCTAATTGAATATTTCTGAAAAACTCCTGTGATTAATGTCTTCTGATTCTTTGCACAACAAACCTTTAAATCTAGAGGGTTTTAGGTATGTGGCTCACAGTTCATTTCCACTCTTCAGAGACCCATTCCTTTTGAAGTTATGAGAAATTCCTGTCAAATGACTTAATTGTGAATGCATTAAACTGAATGTCTGCTCTAATTTTCTCTTCTTTGTTGATGACTCACTTATCTCTAGTAATTATCTGATAGCAAACCGTGACTTTTGTAAAGTAAATCTATCTGGAATATGTTATTTTATAAAAGCATGGTATTTTTCCTGGAGTAGCAATAGTTGTCTTCAGAATTTAAACATATGGCAATTTTTTTTTTCCTTTTTGGACAACCATGATTTCTAATTTGTTTTCTATAACATATAAAACTTGAGTCTCAATAGATGAGGCTGATTCTAACTGCTTAAAAAAAAAGTACAAATCTTCATTTCTAGGTCTGATAAAAGGTTAGCAATCTTATTAGTTTTGGTAGAAACAAAGGCGAGAACAAATTATTTCTTGATAAGAGGTTAAGTCAAAGAGGCCCCAGAAGTTTCTACTCAATGGTGAATTTACATGTTTGTTTTACAAGCCAAGCTTTATCAATAGGAATTGTCAAAATCTAAAAATGTTTTCAGTACCAGTCTTAATATTTTGAAAAGCTTTACTTTATACATAAAACAAGTTATTTTTATGATTTTTACACATATGAAATTAATGAGTTAGATATGAACCTAAAGTATTAAACTTCATATTTAAAGAAAAGTTACATATGTATGCAGACCTGGTCCTTCTACTTTTTAATGATGGTCTTTAATTCTTTTTTAATGATTCTGGAGCAACTGGCATTTATAATAAATTGCCCTTGCCCTTCATTATTTATTTGTATTCCCACTGTTTCTGCATAGGTATAAATAAGAAAATAAAAGGAAGTATATACTGTTTACCTCAATAATTTCAATTTCTCGATTGTTAGCCTGTTTTCATTATCTTAAGCTTAATTAACTTTAAGAATTGGGGGAAATTTTTTAAACATAATGCAAAGTGTGAACTTCACCATGACTTATAGGAAGAAGAGATGCTTTTTTAATAACCTGCATGATTGTACTCTCAATAGTCCTAAAACTGCTTGCTTTTCTACTTCCGTGGTTGTCAATGAATATATCGGCTTATGAGTGTACTGTAACTGGTAGGGCAGTTTTCAAGGTGCATTATAAACTTTCTGCAAAAGAAGCTTTTCAGGGAAAATATCTGCACTTGATTGAGTTACTGGTACACTTTACATTGGAGTGAATTTTCAGACAAAAACAAGACCAGCAAGAGAATGGATATGCTCATGTCCAAAGCAGGTACTAGGTTTCATGCTCCTCTTCTCAATTGTTAAAATTGACTGCAGACAGCTACATGGACTTCCACTTTGGCTGCATCAAGTTGGAAAGCATCAAAGCACAACAGACAGCATTGCATTCAAAAATGCAACATGATATCAGGCAGCACACAGAGGCTCCAAGGGTGGGGTACTTTGGGGTCAGGAAATGACCAACTCTAACACAGCAAGCAGGCAATCAGTGTTCACACGGCTTCTTAATCAACTTGCAAAGAGTTCTGGATTGAGTAGCTATATCCTCATATTCACAGGCATCCTATCATTAGAGAAAGTTAAATTCCTCTAAATGTAGGAGTACCAGGTTTAGCAAATAAAAATACAGATAGCCAGTTAAATTTTAATTCCAGACAAACAATGAATGATTATTTTAGTATGTCTCAACTATTGCATGGGACATATTTATACTAAAAAAGTCATTGTTTATCTAAAATTTAAATTTAATGGGGAATCTTGTATTTTATCTAGCAACTCTAACTACAGATGTATACTTCCTAAAGAACACATCTTCTAAAAGTCAATGAACAAATAAAACCAACTAGGAACCCTGTTGAGAAGAGGATTAGATTGGCAGGTGCTTCTCAAGAATTTGTTTTTAGGGAGCTGGAGAGAAGGAGAACGCAATGGACAAATGAACAGAACAAAATGAAGAACTTTAGAAAGACTAATTGAGAGTTATGTTTAATAGATTTATGTTTAATTGCCAGATTTGGGAGTCTTTAAGAGACTGAACATTTTTATTGTTTCAATTAGTGTTTTATTTATTTTTATTGAAAAATCTACATGTCTTCTTTATAATTTCCCTTCTCCCATCCCTAAGGGAACATATTGGGAGGAAACAGCCATCAAAGATTTGGAATTGGTCAGTTAAGAAGCAAAGCAAGAATGGTCACAGAATCCCACAACCATTTTGTATGGATTATTCTCAAAGATTTTACAAAAAATCTCCCCTAAGAAAACAACCCCATGGAATATAATTGCATTTGTTATTATTGTAATATGATAGCGATTTAACATGTTATCATTATTGTTCCTGTGAGTTTTTGAGTATTGAATTCAAATAATGAAAGTGGGGGATGGGTGAGAAGAATAGGAGAATATACACAGTATTTTTTTTTAAGTTACTGGCCTGTATGTAAACCTACTCAAGTCAAAAATTTTTTGATCATATCTTAATAAAGAATAAAAAATGCCTTCTTTTAGAGTTCTTAAAGTGACTAGAAATTAAACTCAAGTTGGCACATTATGAAATTACATCTGCTTAATAGTTACAATAGTAACAATTAGCATATAATAGTGTAAACTTAGGACCAAAAATCAATAATTAGGAAAACAAAAATACAGACTTTAATAGTTTGATGCATCAACTCTTGGATAATAGAGAGTATTAAATAATATTTAAAATTTAAAAAAATGTTTAGTTCCACAATGGATTTTGCCTAGGCATCAAAAACTTGAGCAAAGAAGCAATGTTTAAAACAGTAATATGAGGGGAAATTAAAAAAAAAAAAAGCAAAATTGGAAATTTCTGTTTCACAACTTATATGAAATAAAAATCAGCGACAATAGTTAGGCAAATGCTTCTATAAACATGATTCATTTTTAATAATGTGACTGACATTTATTGAGGGATAGTTATTTCTTTTGCAAATGTTTTTAAAAATCCCAATACTCCAGTGGCCACTCTTGAGCTTCTGATACATGATGGCACATGTGCAAGACCGTGCCCTTGCTCAGGTGAAATTTGAATTAGATGGTTTTCCATGATATAATAGCCAGAGTTTAAAGGGGGAAGAACCCACAAAAGTGAGAGAAATATAAAGAACTCAGAAGTAAAAAATCCTAATTTAGATTAGATAGAAGGATCCTGGGATAATCAGTGTTTCCTGGCAGAAGGAAAGTTGACTGGAGATCAAAGTTCATTTTGGGAGAGTGTAACTATTTCAAGTAAGACAGGTCTCCACTCCAGCAGAGGAAATTAAATCAAAATTTAAAAATCAAAGGAAGGTTAGGAAATGGAAAATCCATGTCACTGAAAAGAGGAAGAAATTATTATCAAGGAAAAAAATCTCTATTTAATCCCTGGTTTATCTCTAGTTAATTTTTTGATAAGACTGATTATGGAACTGATTTGATATTTTATTGAAAAAATATCTGGAATATAATTCACTCAAAAAACTAGGATGATCCCAGAAGATTTTTTTTTTTCCAACAATCATCTATTCACTCTCAGAGGAGTGTTTAAAATGTAGTTTGAGTAAATGCATGTTACATGCATGTTCAATCCATCTACTTTGGGTAGCTCAAGCTGTCTCACTTCACAACTCCCATTTCATTCTTGAGCCCATTTCTTACCTATCGAGGTTCTTTTCAGGGATGTTCCAGCAATTATTTCACAGTATATGATTTATTATGAGGGCCCTTCTCAAAGCTAGATTGCTGGCTCTGGTGATATACACGCAAACACACCTACACACACCCACACTCTCAGCTCCTCTCTTTCTTTGTCCCTGCGGTTATTCTGACCCAAGCCATACTCACAATGTTAGTGACATCTGGAGAGGCTCCGTTCTGCAGCAGAAGGAGGACAATGTTCAAGTGGCCCATGAAGGCAGCCACATGTATTGGTGTGAGGCCAGACTGCGAAACAAAGCAACAGCAGTTTTACTCCTCTGCACCGGTGGGGCTTTGGGGCTTCTTCAGATAAATACAACTTGGTGAAGAGGACAGAAGATGGGTGAGAGGAAGGGTAAGGAGTAAGAGAAGGAATGTTTCGTGATGAGCTGAAACATTTTTTCTACCTCTGTTATAGCTTGGATTGAAGCCCCATATTTCACCAGCAGTTCCATGACTTTGATGCGGTTTTTCTTGCAGGCAATGTGCAGTGGAGTAAAACCATTCTGTGCAAAAGACAATCAAGTTAGTTGAAAACATGCAGAAACGATTCTCACACAACTCCATGCTGGCACATTGCAGGCAATAATGTTACATCGTCACAAAATGTCACCGTTTCTTCAAACTCTGTAGGTGTCTGAATTTGGAAAGAAAAGGGGCGGTGTGTTCCTATGGGCACTGGATTTTGCTTCCTTGTTCTTAATTCTGTTCTTAATTCTGTTTGTGTGCTTACAAAGCAAACAAAAAGAGAAGAAAAATACACAGGCCTACTCTTCAGAGAAGGAAAAATAGAGGGGCAATTATATTTTAGATATTCTTGGATGAAATGACTTGAAGATGCCTTGAAAATAAGAATGTGTTTTCATGATGAAGAGCCATTCTCAGAGCATAAGAATTGCTTATTTTTCTTTGCAAATCTTTGACAACTGCCTTGAAAGTAATGTTTCAGCTCTGCTATCCTTTTCTTTAGAGATGAAGTGTTTCAAATTACCAGAAATTATTATTTATGTTATAAATTTATATCCCGAGATTGTTTTTCTATTGAAAATATTTATCACATATATGCCAATCAGACACATTTCATTTCATAAAGAAATGACTAAGTTCCTGAATATTTTCAATAAAAAGGGAGAGTTTCTGGGATCATTACAAGCGGATACCTCTGAGAGGCAAGGGAAGGTGGGAAGATGATTATGAGGTACTTTGTAACTTTGCAAACTAGGTGAATGTCCAGGAACTGGAGAAATTATCTGAAATTTTAATTAATCCTGAGGTTAAACATTATATGTTATATTTGTCATCTTTTTATTTGAACAATGATCCTTTATTGAGTTATATCTATTCTGCCAGTTAACAGTTTTACATGTTCCAATGGGTAATGATCATCAATCGACATTTTTATATGTTAGCAGTTCTCAGGAAAACACATGGTTTTATTTAAGCTAATGACTTCTTATCCTTCACAGTGGAGTGATAAACATAATTAGTTCATTGAGTCATTTCACCTATTTATAGACTGTATAACAAGCCAGATATAAATAGCCACATGAACATGTAGCACTTAAAATATATCTGCAATTATTAGATTGTGATATTTTATAAGCTTATTGAGCTCTATTCAATTAAAAATTAATACTTCATTTCCCTATGAAAAAATGAATACCATCACCTAATTGTACCTTTGGGGGTAGATTTATTTCCTATGTAATTATTAATAAATTGATTCCAATGGAAAATTTCAAATAAAAATAATAATTCATATTCAATGAATATAAATGATTTTTCTCAACTTACATACTAATTAGAGAGGAATCTGCACTGACATAAATCATTTAAACTTGTGGAAAAAGGATTTGCTTTTAGTTTGAGAATTAGGATACAAGTTGCATGAATTAGTACATGCCTAAAACTTCCAATGATTACTGTTAGAATATAAGTGAAGCAAGGAAGATTTATTTAATATTAGATCTTGGGAGACACAGAAGCTAATCTAAGGACTGCCTCTTGCAGTTTTCTCTTGAGCAATTCTTGGGATGGTTTCTATAAAATGCTTCCCAAAGAGACAGTACACCAGGCAATCACTTTTCTATTAACCTATGGTTGGGTAATCAGGTCAAAAAGGAAAATCTACGTGTGAACTTTCACAGGCTTTTATTTTATACTATCCTATGTATTACATACAGTCATTACTTTACTCTTTCTTTTTCCCAAAAGAGATTAATAAAGTTCAACACACCTGTATTCTGACTCTATTTAATATCTAGAGATATCTAGAACTTTCCTTTTTTTTTTCTTTTCTATTTTCCATTTAATATCACTTATTACTCCAGAACTTGGTATCTATCTGTTTGCAATTCACTCATCTCAGGAATGTTACCTGGGTGCTCTCTTAAATCTATCCTTGCTTACCATCATTTAACAGCAAACTATGAAGGCATGAAGTTGGCAGGCAACTTGTGGGAGGTGACAAACTGACAAACTCGCAGTACTAACTATATATCTGTAACCATGCACTGCTGGTGTAGGCACCACTGGTCAATCAATGTGGATTTTGTCTCAATCTGTATTCAGTAAATGTGGATTGGGCCAGGTTTACCAGGGCTCTGGCGTTGGGGTTGGCTCTCTTGTCCAGAAGGAGTTTGGTTACACGGTAGTGGCCACAGTGTGCAGCAACGTGGAGGGCCGTCAGGTAGTCGAGAGTGACATCATCCACAGGTGCTTTGTGCTGTAGCAAATGCTTCACACATTCCACATGGTCCCCCTGTGCAGCCATGTGAAGTGGAGACAGCCCATTCTGTATGTTAAAACAAAGCAGAACTATGTTTACCATTTCAAAAATGACTTTAAGTTTGTGAAACACAGCAGAGTCAATCCTTGATCTCTAACATAAGTAATAGGGGGGAAAATAATATTGATTTGATGTCTGCATAAATAACAGATTATGTTCAATGGCAAGGAAAGTATAATTGTACTACTCTTAGGTAAAACACATATTAACATGCTTTTCATGAGTAATATATATGGCAATAATATATGTGGCAATGCAGCCTGATTTTATAATTATTAGGGCAGTATTAAATCTATAAAAATAAGTGATAGCTGATGTTTAAATTATTTGCATCCAGTTCCATACACAACAGTCGACATTCAATTAATCTCTCTGCCAGCACTTCATCTGTTATAGAGGGGGAAGTAAGTGAAGGAGGAACAAGTGGATGCTTCACGGGGGTAAAGAAACTGATCAACTCTTGGTTTTATGCTGCTCTGAAATTCCGTGATTCCATTTTCCAATAATATTATGAGTCTTATTTGGGGCTTGAACCCTAGAGGAACGTGAAGCCAATGTGGACCATGTGTACTGACTTCACAATTTTGAATTTGAGGATCTGAATTTGTCATCATGTATACTGTCCTAAGCAACTTTAACCTTAATTCTTGTCTATCTTTCCCACCAGCAGAAATATAAGATAGCAGTGCTACGCACTGTTAATTACCAGTAAGTAAGTAAGTAAGTAAGACTCTCCTTTTTTTGAAAACACTAAATAAATAAACTGTATATGTAATATACATGTGTATATGAAATATATGCAAATCCAGGAAGTAAACTAGATTTAAGCAATATTTGCCCATTCAACAGACTGTACCATTAATTTTTCTTATTAACCAACTCTAGTATAGTCACTAGAAAAATGATTGTTGATGAAGTAACCACACTTTGGTAATAATTACATTCAAGAAAGTAAAAATTGTGTCTGGATAAGATGCCAGAAGAGACCCAAACTCCAATATTCTCAATAAGAAGGACAATTTCAACAGTGAGAAATGACTAAAAACAAATGGATTAAAGTCCTGATTACCATAGTTAGTGGGTGATAGAGTTCAAGTGACTTAAAAATAATATTTTTCATTGTTTCTAAAATAATCTTTATCCAAAATTATTGCTTCTATATGTAGAAAGCCATTAATGAACAGAGAAAAGAGAAGCACATTAATAAGAATTTATCCATGCATTAGAGACAAAGATAATGTCTAAGTGAAGGACAAATACAAGTCTTATTATTTGGACTGCAGTTTTAAATATTTCTCCAAAATTTTATTATTCTTTGATGCTACTTTATTCACTTGAGATATGTAGAAAATAAAATATTCACCATTATAATCCTTTATTTTACTTTAGTTTATTGAGAACCTACTCAAGTCCCTATTCAAGTATTGGATATACACACAGACAGGGATGCTCATCTTCATCAAGGTTAACTTCTAGGTTGGAGATAGATATATAACTCAAAAACAACGAAGATTGAAATTAAAATATTTCACATGTTGAATCATCATTGCATCAGGGAAATCCAAAGCAGAAAATGGCCAAGAGAGTTTGTGGGTGTGAATGAAACAGTGTTAGGGTGGCCATAAATGGTCTTACTGAGAAGGTGAGTTTCGACAAGATGAAGATAAGAGAGCTGGCGTTATTGATTTGGGGAAAGAGCATATGAGGCAGAAGAAAAATAAAGTGAAACATGCTGTTTTGGGACCACAGCTGGCATGATAGATCAATAGGCAGCAAAGAAGAGAATCATGTTGCTTACATGATTTAGGAGGGAGAGGAATTGAGAGAGGTGAGAAACCTTGCATGTCAGAACAGGGAATTCGACTTTATTTCAGATGAGATACTGCTGAAAGAATTAGGGCAACAAGATTGCAGTGATCCTTGTATTAAGAATACCATTGTCTGGTTTGTAAATTTGAAAAAAAAAAAAAAAGAATAGACTGGGCTAGAGGGAAAAGAAGAAAGGTCAAATTGGGGTCTCTTGCAGCCATCCAGGTGGGATGGTGACTAGTAGTAGTGAGATTGTTGAGAAGCTCCTGGCTTAATGACACATTTTAAAGGAGAAAGCTATAGTGTTGAGGGACTGAATGTGGAGAGTAAGAGAGGGTTCCAGCATGATGTGAGGCATTTGGCCTAAGAAACTGGAAGTAAGGGATGGCTATGAATTGAGATAAGAGACACTATAAGAGGATATGGTTAGGAGTGGGGAAAATACCAGGAGCTCAGTTTTGAACTTACTAAATTTGAGACGCCCAGTTGATAGTCTTGGTGACTTGACATCAACATATGGAATTTTAGATATATACACTTGTGTCTCATCAGCATGAAGATGCTATCTAAAGAGTTCATAGGGAGTGAGTACAAATAAACAGAGGAAAGACACAAAGACTGAGCTCCAGAAGTTCTAACGTTCAGAGACCTGAGAGTTGAGGAGGAACTCATTAAAGAGCTTAAGAAGTGAAAGCCAGAAAAACAGAAGGAAATCCAGAAGAATGTAATTTCTTCGAAGGCAAATAAGGAAGGTGTTTTGAGAAAGGAGTAGTAAGAAGTTGTGTTAGATGATAGTAACAGAAGAGAACATAGACCGTGTGGGTTCTGATTGAGAACTGAGGGCATAAGATGAAGAGAGACAAGGGAAGCTATGACTGAATGGCCCACCAGAATAAGAAAATTTGGGCAAGTGGGTTCTGGATAAAGTGAGCTGAAATATAAAAGGGGTGATTTGGGGTTGGGAAGGCTAGAAACAGAAATAATAGAAGGTTTACAGTTATTGCACCAAGAGGCCAGGTAGAAGAATCATCTATTGCTCTTATCAAGATCATTAAAATCACCAAGAATTCGAAATGCATTGTGGTAAAGATTCATTTTGCTGAGAGCTAGAAATTTGAAAGACTGCGGGGAGGGAAGTTGTTTCAAGAAGGAATCATGGGTGATGCAAAACTGAGAGCTTTCATGGAGGAGGTGGGGAAAGCAGTCTGGTACCTCCCAGGTTAGAGGTATCATCTCACTGTGACCTGATTACTTCATCTTATCCATGTTCCTAATCCTGCACATAGCTCTACTCTTGGTAATTATCTCCTCGTCTATCTTTCCCACCAAAATTTGAACATCTTAAAGATATAAATTGTGTATTATTCATCTTAATAGTCCTGTGGTGTGCAGAACGCTGCTTGGCACACTGTATTATCTCAATATGATAGTTGGATGCATGCTTGAGTGAATGAATATAATCATGTCATGAACAGTTTATGTTGGATCCTTACATCTGAATATCACTTGATTTTTTAGAAGGCCATTAAAATAACCCCCTCTTGGTTATCCAGGGTCTTCATTAATGATATGACAGTTATAGGAAAACACCATAGACAAGATTGTTTGATTTGTGGAATAAAATATCTGCATATCCTAAATTTGATATACATTTTTGTTGGTTATAAAATGATCAGTCCAAAATTTTATTTCCACTTAAATTTCAACCAAACTTTTCATAATTATCTCTGCATTATCCATCCCCAAATTTTGCATTTTAAAATATATTTTTATAACACTTGCAGTATCAACATGATAATTAATTAATTCAGATAATTTATTTCTCTTTTTTTATTTCTGATTTAAATCCACCTTTCCATGGCTGGTTAGACACATCTTTAAAGATTTGATTCTCTCTTTCTCTCTCTGTCTACACACACACACACACACACACACACACACACATTAATATTTTAAATAATTTGTTAAATCTATTGCTCTTATAAAGGTCATTAAAACTACCAAGAATTCAAAATGAATTGTGATAAAGATTCAGTTAACTGAGAGCTAGAACTTTGAAAGACTGAGGGGGAGTTGTTTCAAGGAGGAATTGTGGGTGATTCAAAACCAAGAGCTTTTATGGAGGAAGAGGGAGGGCGGTCTGGTACCTCCTAGATTAGAGGTATCATCTCACTTCAACCTGATTACTTCATCTTTTCCAATACAATATAAACATTTAGATATATATTTAAATGAGTAATTTAGTTTGTTCTGAATGATTTTAACTAAACAGTCAATTGAAATATAATATAAATTGAAAAATATTTGCTTGTGTCAGCTGCCTTAGTTTTTTAATTGAACCAAGTACAAGCATCAGTTGATATCAATCCTGTTTGAGGGTGGGAGGTGGGGAAGAAATGAGGAAAAACATAAGAAGTATACTTGGTCTAAATTGGTGTTATCGTTAATGATCCAAAAGTTGTTGCATATCCCATTATATAATTCTGGATGATTAACATCAATCTGTTTCATGATATTTTCTGATAACCCAAAGTAAGGCTAGATAATGGCGAACTACACCACAATAAAGCTTTTAAACTACATTTGATAATTAAAACCTCCAACAAACCAACTAACCATGTGGTTCTTATTTATATAGAAAATGATTTACTTCATGTTTAAGTATATTAACAAAATAAAAAAAAATACTAGAAGTATTATGCCATAAGAATAATATGCTTGTTGATTGGTTCTTTGTAGGTGGACAATCTTGTTTTCTGTATCATACTCCTGATCCAAATGTAATCAACCAAGACCATTAAGGAATTATTTTACTAGTATTGCCTAAAAGATAAAAATTATATATGCAAAAGATCCATCTTTTATTGCTATTTGTGTTCCTTTAAAATATATTTATATATTTTTATGATTATCTCAGAGAATCAAAAATTTAGACTCACAGATTATAAAATATATTCTAATTTTTATATGATATCCTTATTTATGTATAATTATATAGTTTTCACCTGTAATAAGTACAGCAAAATATAGGAAGAACCTGGAGGTATACACTTTTAATACAACTTAATTGCGTGGATATGTTCATTTTAATAACTTTAAATTGATTTGATTTATATTTCTTATTTTGAGTATACATGTATTGAGTAACTAGAAAATGTTTAACTGATTCTTTAACTTCAAAAAGGAAATAAATTTCTACAAAGTGACACAAAGGGTATCCTGGATCCCTTCTCACCCATAATGACTCACCTTCGTCCTTGCCAGCAAGGGAGCACCTCGTTCCAACAGAAGTTCTACCACTTGGTCATGCCCACTTCGCGCAGCACAGTGAAGTGGTGTCAACCCATCCTGCCAAAAGAATTAAAGAATTAGGGCTGAGCTCACTTTTTTCTTTTCTTTTTAAATTGAGACTACATCTGTTGTTTAAGAAGCCCTCTCTCTGGGGGGCTGAGTGAAAGAGAAAACAAGATGGAAAGGGTATTTCACAAAGAGAAATAGAAAACCAAAGACAAAACAAGCAGGAGGAGGGCAGGAGAAATCCTATGTGTGGGGTTTCACTGGAACAAAACCGACTTCTGGCCATGTGTTTGCTTTGTCATGAAGAAATAACGCATTTTACATTTGTTGAACTTGAAAACCCTGCTCACCTGGAATTACAACTCAGGAAGACATCAAGTTACACTCTTTTCATTTTGGTTATCCTAACACAACTTTCACCTGATAATTCTTACAATTTGTCCATATATATCCTACTACTTTAATAAATTTTCCTAAATTGCACCCAGATGCTTGTGAATCGGAAGGGAAGGTTTGTTATGTTTGTCTTTGGCAGATTCTTCCAAGGATTTCCAACATATCTTACATAATTATATGATTATTTACATCATTACGTAAATATTTAAGTAATTGTTTCCCAAAGATAAAATTTATTAATAGTAGAATTAAAACTATGTCAAATAGAATGTGGTACAACCATATATTATTTATAAAATTTTCTGACATGAAAACTTTCGAGATAGGTTCTGATTCCGGAACAATTCCCAAGTGCACTGTCTCTGTTTTATTTTCCTCCGGAAGCATGGCAAGGCCAAAAGGCAGGGTATGTAGGGAATATGAGGTGAAATACAAGGCAAAAGCATTGTAAGGAACAAAGAGCAAGAAGTGAGAGAGAAAATGGAATCCTGAATGTATAATTAACCCACTAAGAAAAAAAAATAAGATTATCCCTTGAAAGAAGTGGAGAAGGCAAGTAGCAATCAGAAAGAACCAAGTACAGGAGCAAGTAAGAGTATTTCCAAGGCTTCAGTTCAGAGGCTCCAGAAGGATCCAATTCATCCAGCACTGTGACAGTCTATCTTTTTTGTCTCTTCTTCCAATACCACCTTTCCAGGTAATGCTTTACTCTTAATAAAAATAATTCCTCTGAGTTACAACATTTCATTCTGGTATAATATTCTGGGATTTCCATGCTGGATATTTTTCATTTGCCCCTCCAGATCCACACTCTGCTGTATCCTGACTGACTCTAGGCTGCATCAGTGGGCTACCTTGCCCTCTGGCATCTGCCTGGCCAATGGGAAAGGCAGCAAGACATGGATGGGGCTCTCCAAGGGATCTCCCAAGTCTGGCTGTGTGCCTTTACCAGATGCTGGAAGCCACCCGTGAATGAACCCAGTGGGCATGAAAGCCACTGGATGGGAAAGTCTGGTATCTGGTAATTCCCAGCTGCACTCTCAGCATCACTCCTGCTGGTTTAATATCACCCATTACATATTAAAATTGACCTAGTTCTGTCAGGTTCTGCACTACACTGGAGATGGGGTGACCTGCTGCAGCCACATGGCCACACAGCATCTCAGAGATGGGCGTGGCTGCCAAGATGCTAATAAACCTGTTGACTGCAAGACACCATGAAGCAAGACTCCACCCACTGAAACCTTATCCCTGCCTTTGATGTACTCTCTCTTATATAAAAGATCAGAGCCATTTTCTAGTCATTCAGTTCCAGCTCCTATGTGGACTAGAGAACCTATTAGGAGCTCCACTTTCCCTTTCAAACTTAATTTCTGGTTTTGTCTCTTATTTCTTTGCTAATTATTTCAGACTTTCATTTTCTCAAGTAGCTCATCACCTTCTGAGCAAGAAACTATGTTAGTGGGGCACCCAGCACCCCACCATAACCAAAGGTTAAACTCCTGCCAAAGCAGCCTTTCCACATGTGTCTCTCCTTCGTGGTCTGGGGGGCCTCTTCTACTCCTCTTCTTTCAGGTCTGTGGTGACAAGCTTCTAGAGTCTACACTATTCTTTGTGCCCTCCCTACAGACTACCCACGACATTATAAATAGACCCTTTAATAAACTCTAATCAAATGATCAGTTTGAGTGTGCCATCTGTTGTTGGCTAAGACCTTGTCTGATATTTAAACGTATTTAGCTCGTATGAAGACACTGAATAACTAAAAGATTTTGCAACTTGGGGTACAGGAGAACTAGCATGATAAGATTTCCTTTCCAGAAAAAAGTACTTACCATAGGTGGGATTCCACATTTTTTTAATGAATTTACCAGATAGGAGTCTATAAAGAAAAGTGTGCTGGCAAAATGATTATGCTTTTGTGTCTTGATAACAGTACCCTGCTGAAACTACAGAGCAACAGTTGCTATAAAAGCTATACAATAACTGGATATAGTATGACTGCTCACATTCCTGGTGGATGCTGCAATTGATATCTTGAGTTTGAGGAATTCCATGTAGTGGGTAGAGCATCCAGTGCAATGAGTCACAGAGACCTGGGGAAAATCTCGGATCAGATGCCTGGGGCACCTCTCCTTAAGACTCAGCTTCATCACATATAAAACTGGGATGATTTTTTCCTGCCCTGTTTAACTTACAGCATTGTATGGAAGATGAGGTAGGAGATGGTGCCTTACATCACTTTTAGAAAATGTGGAATGCTGTTTTCTGTGAATTCCATGGAATGGTCATTGTGTAATCATGTTGAAACCTCAACATGATTGTTATCCCGGGATAACAATGGGAACATCATGGAGAACATTAAGATGCCTAGGAGAACATTAAGGAACAATATGGATTAGATTAGTTCTAAATCTTATGTTTAATGATGCAATGTGTCTGTTCTTATAAAAGACGTGTGAATGATGATCTCAAATTCAAGTTGCTCAATATGCTCAATCTGAATAGAACTTGAATCTTTTCTACAAAGTACAGTATTGAGTTAATGCTGAAAAAAATCTTGCCCTAGTTTTGTATTCTGATATTTTTACTTAAATTTTTAATCCTGAGTTTGAAAATTATGCTTTTGTCTCACTCTCCAAAGTCCCCTTCCTTTCTGTTCCTTTTTTTTTTTTTTTTTCACTAGGAGCAGTTTATTCCACATGGATGTGCTACCACCATGATGTGGATAACTCTGACAGGAGATGATCAATTCACATTGCTGGGTTACCATCTATCTAGTTGGTATCTCCGCACTAGCTTTTTAGAGCCATTTCTTTCTTATCTTTTCCTTTCCTCCCTGTCTGTGTAGGTCATTGTAGCAATAGCTCCTAAAGTCCTTTTATTATAATAAAATGTTAATAACTAAGCTGTGCATCCTGGTCATATGACTTAACTAGGTTGAAATTCATTTTTCCCTTCTGGTAGTCTCATTTTTCAAATGAATACCTGTTAATTTCAGCATATTTTCTTACCAAGAAAAAAATTATATGCTTCACAAGTTGTTAGGAAGATGAAATAAGATGATATTCGTAGAGGGCTTAGTAGGGTGCCTAGAACATCATGTGCATGTGACAATTGGTGGCCATTATTATGATGATTTTAATAGTAGTAAGGGTGATCCCTCTTTCTGATATGATTTTTTTGTTCATTATCCTTTAATTTTTTATACTTTCATTGTTTTAATTGAAATCCATAATTCAATATTTTAAACATAATCTTCACATGGGTCCTCTCCACATCTAAATAATAAATAAGTTTAAAAACAACAAAAAAGAATAATGCCCTTAATAATGCCTGAATTAACAAGTTCATTTTAACTATTTCTAAAATTTATGTTTCAATATTAAAATGAGGATTTTTAGACACTAGAAAAGGGATCTGGTTAAAATTTCTCTGAATTACATAGTAGAACCTTGTCAGTGATGAGAATGTCATCAAGATGCAAATGTGATATACAAAATTTCAGAGTGTTCATGGTCAATTTGATTGCTAGAGGAAATTGAGAACTCTGTAACAAAAATGAAAAAGTGATATAATCTTAAATTAATTTCATGTATAGAAATTTTATTATATAATCTAAAATGAAAGTAGGAACAAATTAAATATTTTTATTTAAAAATACATTTTCAAAGGACAAAAGAAAAAGCAAACTACTATTTTAAAAAATTTTTATTTTACTTATTTATTTTGCAGTACTGGGAATCAAGCCAAGGGTCTTGTGCATGCTAAGCAAGCATCTACCACGGAGCTGCACCCCTGGCCCTTATAGTCCATTATTTTAGTAATCAAAAAGGATATCTCCAGAATTGTCCTCTCAATTCCAGACCATAGTCTTGGTCCCACTATTTACCTCCTATTTGAGTTTGTCTTTGATAACAGGGATATAGGTCTTCTAGCTTTAGCCAGAATGAAAATAATTTAACAGTACTTTTAATATCCTACCACTTAGAATAGAGTAAGTATTTGAACTTAAGGGGGAAACATTTTGGTACTATTCCATAATGTGCCCAATACTGTACTATTCCATATTGTGCACAATCTTGGCATGTGCTGAAGCCAACTAGCTCACACTGAGCAGAGAGAGCTAATTTCTCTATAACTCTTCCCAATTCTGCATTTAGGGATACCATATTGGTAGCTAAATTGACCATGGTGGAGCTATTTATACCAAAAAAAAAAAAAAAAACCCAGGAAACACTGCAAATCAAGATTTTTGTTTTCCTTTTGCTTTTCTGAGAACCTGTAATTAAACTTTTAACAGCACACTGCTAACCTCGTCTCTTGGGTATTGGGAACTTTGCATCTCTATGAATACAGAGATCTAGTCTATTTTGTTAACTTGTATCTTCTGGGTTCACAGTACCAGGAATTCAATAACTATGTTATGAAAGAATGAAAGAATAGAATGTCCTCGAAATCCACACGATCAGAAAATCTTTTTAAAACCCTGAAAGTAATTTATTTGCTGTATCTATCTATGCCAAGTGAAAAATGATCCAAATATTCCATTCCCAGCCTCCTAACACAGTGGATTTTTAACTGGCAAAATGAATAAAATGAGGGTAATTAGTTAAATGGCAGAACTAGCATAAGAATCCATTTCTCTTCATTTCTTAGTCCTCTTTTTGTAAGTACTAAGAATTGTCTGTTGGCAGGTAAACTTTTTAATTGTATGGCATGTAGATGAGCTACATAAATTGGAGCATCTTTTAAAGAGCTAAATAAATATTGTGGTAATCAATGATAATAAAATCAACTGCCTGGATAATGAATGAATACTGCAGAAAAGCATTAATAAAAGGAATGTACAATCTTAGCATATTGGCTAAGGTAACAAATTTTTGCATTTGCAAAGTGCTCTTCCTCTAGGTAATCTTAGGTGTCTTATAGGGAAAAAAAGTCAGAATAAGGGAGAAACAGTGTTGATGGTTATGTTAGTAATTTGGCATTGTGTTAGGAATGTTAGTAATGGTGATAGTAATAGAGGAGTATGCAGAAACTCTTTTGCTTTAAATATAAAGAGCAAGAGTGTAAAGCATGCAGCTCTGGGACTTCCAAATTGTATGTGCCCACAGCATAGCAAGGGAAGTGACATGCCTACAAGGCAAAGGGTAGAACCACATAAAACACTGAGGCAAAGACACTGGACACCACAACAGAGCTCCTGACAGATAAAACAAACTACTCCAGAATTCCCATGTAATTTGACACAGCCAGCTTGAACCAAATGTCCTGGAGAAATGAGATTTAGAAAGCAATATTCTGCAAGAGTATCTAACACTAGAATTTGTAGTCCACGATGGGCATACCTTCTGGAGACTTAAAGATGGTGAGATTTATTTAAAAATATTTTCTTGCCTCAAGATGTGCAAGGGTACTAGATGTAATCCTTATTGCTTGGACTGAGAACATGAAGTTCCAGAATTAATCAAAATAAAGAGAAAATATTACAAGAGACAAGTTTTTTCTTTTTTCTTTTTTGATACCAGGGATTGAACCTAGGAGCACTTAACCATGAGCCACATTCCCAGTCTTATTTTGTGTTTTATTTACAGACTAGGTCTCACTGATTTGTTGAGGCTGGCTTTGAACTCGCAATCCTCCTGCCTTAGCCTTCTGAGCTGCTGGGATTACAGATGTGTGCCACCATGCCCGGCACAAGTTATACATTCTATCCATTAACTTTCATAGCCTTTTTAATACCACATATTTCAAAATTTTCATATTACAGGAATATTTAAAGTTTTTTGCTAAAGTCAATGATTAACCTAATCTACTTCAATAAACCTAATATTAACCCACTAGATTATATTTAAGCAAATAATTGCATATAATGTCAGCAATATTATTAAAAATTACAAGTAGCTAAGTCATTTACCCATTCCACATTTTTAAAGAAGGCAAATAAACAGCTAAGAATTAATTCTCATACAACTTTATGAGGTAGAAAGTAGTATTAGCTTAAATTCAGAGAAGATCAGTACACGGCAATATTATTCATATTAGAAAATGATGCAAGTAGAGACTGAAATCAATCAGTGTCTTTTTCAGAATCTGTCCTAGTAACAATTGTACTTTACTGCTCATCATATTATCTGATTTATTGGGAATACATTAAAAACACAGAATGACATTTTACTCAAGTTTGAAATGAATGAAGGATAGCATATCCATCAAGATGATATTCAAGTAAATATACAAAATAACAACTGTTGTTTTTTGTTGTTGTTGTTGTTATTGTTTTGGAGTTTTGTCTGTTTGTTTTTGTCCTGGAGATTGGACAACTGTATTTTTTAAATAAGCATAATAGCAAATCTCCTGTTAAGATTAGTCTAACAAAATCACTTAAGAAAAATGATGTAAGGGGCTAGGGTTGTGGTTCGGTGGTAGAGTACTTGCCTAGCACTGAGTTTGATCCTCAGAACTACATATAAATAAATAAAGGTCCATTGACAACTTAAAAAAAAGAAAGAAAAATGACTTAGGAATTGATGTTAGAAACAAGATTTTCAGCATGTATTAAAATATTTTGTGTAAAAGTCACATTCTCATAGCCCAATATTTTCTAACAAATTTGGGTTCTTATTTATAATTATCCAAAAGAGAGATGTATAAGTTCAATCTTTGATCTTTGTTCCCAGAAAATCAGTAAGACAAAAAAAATGTGAAACTATTACATTGAGGGGCTAACATTCTATTTTCAGGCATTTCTGAGCAAATACTAATTTCACTTTATGATATGAAGCCTTTAAATATTGTATGAGATTTAAATCAAATCCAAGGTAGCAATTTCCTTGAAAACACACTGTCTGTGTTTACTGACTAGTGTTTTAAGGTGATTGGTAAGAGGATAGAAAGAAATTATAATGGAAGTAAATTAAAGAACAGAGACACTCACCCTAGTTTTGGCATCGATCTGACCACCTCGATCCAGTAAGAGCTTCACCATGTTTGTGTTTCCCCTTTTGGAAGCCACATGCAGAGGAGTAATTCCATTCTACACCAAGGAAAGACAAAACAGAGCAAGTTGGGTATGACGGCATGATAGCAGGGGACTTGGTGTCAAAGGGCACAAAGGGCACAAATGACCACCTGGTAATTTGACCCATGGTTTCTACTGTTTCAATATCTTTGATTTTTTTTAAGGACCAAAGAGGCACACAAACTACAAAGCACTATTGATAGAGAATACAAAATGGAATCAAACAGCATAAATTATCAATAGCTATGAGTGTACTGAACGTACACATTACAGTGAGTAGAAAAAGGGAGAACTTTGGTGTAGTAGAAACAAAAGCTCAAATTCTATTTAACATAGATTCCCTAGGATAAAGTCTTTTGATAATATCCATGCTCTTAAAAAGTCTGGGATCTCAAAGTTTTCTACACTTAGAAATAGAAGTACAGCTAGATTAGACAAAGGGGAACAAAGGGGAGGGAGGGGAGATAGAAACAAGAAAGACGGTAGAATGAATTGGACATAACTTTCCTATGTTCATATATGACCAGTGTAACTCCACATCATGTACAACCAAAAGAATGGGAATTTACTCCATGTATATATGATATGTCAAAATACATTCTACTGTCATTCATAACTAAAAATAACAAGTTTTTTTTAAATAGCATACAAATATACATATTAATATCCAATGGAAAATGATTCTTATAAACATATTTTTTAGAATAATTCAGTAAGAAAGGCAACTTGAAAACAGCACAACATAGTTCCAGTGCAGAAAACTTCTTAGGAGAAAAACACAATAAAAATTATCACTATGGTAAGAATATGTACCTTATTTTATCATACTTTTTTGAATATTCAAATCTTGCATTAATTGATTTATACTATATACTATCACATAGGTGAATTTTATATCTTTCATGTAAATGAATTATTTCCATACCATTAAGCAGATAATACTCCGTGTTATTTCTGTTTCTATATTTTAGTCAGACTCCTCGTATGAATGAATTCTCAATTCATTAAACAAAAAATTTCTCTGTCAAATTGCGTGCCCACTTATTACTGTAACACATACTACCTATATATTTATGTATAATATTCCATTGTTTATTAACTTATAGCTGATTATTCATCATTTTCAGAATGATCTTTAAACATAACTGCTCAAACTGTTGTCAAAACTAATAGTTTTCTCAACTATTGCAAATGATTTGTGTGCATGTGAATTTAGGACATTCCTATTTTTTACTTGTTGAATCCCAAGAACTTCCTGAGATGTGAAAAAAAAAGTAAAAGGAAAATCTAGTACCTTTTAGGAAGTTCCAAGAAAGGGGAAAAAATAAAAATAAAATCTTTAAGAAAGCCATTGGTGTTCACTTTTACTTTCATAAAATACCCGTTTATTGCTGCCTAAGATATGAAACTATTTCAATCCATACCCTGGCTGTGAAGTCCACAGCAGCTCCCCGGTTTAGAAGAAGAGTTGCCACATTGACGTTTCCATAGTGTGCAGCTATGTGCAAAGGAGTAAAACCACTCTGTGGAAAGGAAAGAAATGGCAGTTGACAAAGCATTTCACTTGTTATGCTGTGGTCACCAAACCAATGAAGAAAATCACATACTTTACCGCTTACCTAATATATGAGAAACATAATTTAGATAATAAATGCTTTAAAAAGACTCCTCAAATTGTAGTGTTATGTGGTGATAGTTACATAAAGAGGTAAATGCACAATATATAGTTATATAAAGAAATAAATATTCTACATTCACTGGTTTCATTATTTTTAATGATCACAAATGTTTATCTATTTATGAGATTTGCTTATTCCAAACCATGTTTCTTGAGTTGATTTAGCATAATAGAGAAAAACAAAATATAACTAAAAAAACATAAAATTTCAGCCATAGAATTAACACATTGTGAATTTCAAAAATGTGGTTTTCTTGGGGAGAAGGTTTCAAACCTGTGTTTTTGTTCTTGATTTGTAAAATAGCATTGATTGACATTATGTCTTTGGAACTGTGAAAATTCTTACAAATACCTGACATGGTATTTCCATATCGTTACAATATTAATAACGGTATTTCCATATCGTTATTAATCAGCTATGTTTTATAATGAAAAAAAAATTTAAAGAAAAATTAAATAATATACTTGGTAGTAATAAGAATACAAAATAAAAGTTCAGCATAGTCCAATTTTGAATGCTAATTAAACTAATTTTTATTAATAAAATATGATTAAGATAACCAGGTTAGATCAATTATACAAGTATTAGAAAATTATTTATTCTGAAAATGTTCAAAAAGTAACATCTGGACTTTTTATGTGAAGAAAAGTAGATACTCATTTGTTTGTTCATTTATTTATTTTTGATGAAAATTTGTTTTAAAACTTTTGGCCAGGCACATTGGCGCCACCTTTGATCCCAGCAACTCAGGTGGCTGAGGAAGGAGGATTCTAAGCTCAAGGCCAGCCTCATTTATTCAGTGAGGACCTAAGCAACTTAGCAAGACCCTGTCAAAAAATAAAAAAAAAAAAAAAGAAGGGGGAATGTGGCTCAGAGTTAAGTGCCCCTGGGTAAATCGCCAGTAACCCCTGCTCCCCAAAAGACATTAATTATCACAATAGATGTCTTAACTCTTATTAAATTGCACAAAGATCTGATCATCTTCTTCACTCTATTTTCATTACTTAAAATAGTATTAATTGGCTATGACATCCTGCCATTTTCTGATTATTTTCTATTGTTCTTTATTATTTGAACTGAACTTTGATGTGTACCATATTACTTTAAAGAAATATTTTCTAAATTACAATCATTGTTTTTCTATTGAGTTGATATGTGGGTTTAGTGGTTTTGTTTTTAAAACACTCTCAATAAGTTCTCAGATAACTTAGGTAACAGAAATTTTTCTGCGCTATCAGCAACATTAACTGCAAATAATTTTTAACTGTAGAGAAGCAAGACCCAAAATGAGAATAGTAATTATCAATCCAAAATTCCACAACTGTGGTCAAGATATTTTTATTTTACATTTAGGTAATGCCAAAAAGTCATGTCAAAATGTTAAAAAAAAAAAAAGTCAGTCTACTCCGGATATCATCATTTTATAAAATGTCAAACTGTTGTATTTTAAAACATAATTGATTTTTTCATTTTTATCTTGATATTTCCTGTCACCCAGGCATATCCTGAATGTATGTCTATTATTCAAGTTATAATATAATTTCAGAAAAACATACTGATTGCTGGTAGAACATTTTCAAATTATTCAAGTATAATAATATTAGTTTCTCATTTGCAAAAATAAATGAATTTATCGTCTGATACATCCTCATTGACCATCTAGGCTAATGCCTCAGCCTGTGAGTCTTGGAACAGCACAAGACTAACAGAAGCCCTCTCAGAGGACTCTTCCCTGATTAACAGAGAAGTGGGAGGCAGAGTTCACCCTTCCACAAGACTACAGATGGAATGATTCCTATTCTTGGTGCTCGATTAACTTAAGAGAAATATTTATAACCAAGTACAACTCAATCCAAACTGCTGCTTTCAAATATGATATTTAGAGCTAACACTGTTTTCAAAAACGTATCATATTCACCAAAGAGCATCTAAAAAATTAAATGTATTAAAATCAGTAATCAGTAATAAAGATCAATTTGTACAATTCCTATCTTGAATAATTTCACCAAAGTATTGATTGGGGGCCTCTGCTGTTTTTTTGTTTTTGTCTCTGACCTAGGTTCCATGCATAGATATGGACCAAAAGAAGTGACACAAATAACTCAAGTCTGCCGCCATCTCAAAACAAAAATGTGTCAATAAAGAAAATTATAGTTTTAGAAATACATCTCTATCGTTCAACACTAAGTGTGAATGTTCAAGGCTTCATAATCTCCATGAGCCCATAATCCAGTAATCAAATAAGATGTTAAAGAATTCCCTCAGGGGCTTGGATCTATCTCAATTGGTAGAGTGTTTGCCTCCCATGCACGAGGTCCTGAATTCAAGCCCCAGCACCAAAAAAAAAAAAAAAAAAAAATTCCCTCACTCCAGTGAAAGTCAAGCTACATGATCAGCCACTTGCCTTTGAGTATAGAATAATATCCATAATATACTTTCAACAATGTTTCTGTTAGGGCATGTCTGCAGCAATGGCCAAGGAGAGACTAGACCCCCCCCCCAAACACACACACATATCCCACCCTGAGAGGTTTCAAAACTTATTACTCTTGTTGCTTGATGTCATCTATTTTCATATGAGGACAATGATTTAATGGCAAGTGTTTTAAGACTTATAAAAAAAAGTAACTGCTTTGCACATGATATGCTCGATATGATTATTGATTACAAACAAAGTGATAAAGAAAAACACATACAGGGGTAAAAAGGCAATTGCAATTAGACAAAAATATAAAACATGGTAACAGAGAAACCTCTCTCATTTTCGCTTCTCTAAACTTTAATCTGAGAATTCTCATTAAGAAATCAAGATCGCATCTCTTCTTTGCAAAAAGTTAAGAGTAAAGCTCACTTATTAAAATATGTTAAGGAAGAGTTTTATTTCATGGTCTAGTCTCATAAACTTTAAATTTGAATTTAAATAGTTTCGTTGATTTAATAACACGTCAAACAGATGTTGCATTAAATATATTTGAACTATCAATTTTCCTTAATTATAAGAAAAATTTCTAAATGATTTCCCATTCATGGAAATTTTAATCATTAGTATGAATTAGTGAGCATTTATTCTAACTGGGTAAAAATTAAAAATAAATAAAAATAAGGCAAATTTTGGTATAATCACAATACTGTACCTCGGTTGTCCTATTCACCATCATCTGAAGCAGTGTTGTATGGGAAAAAGAGGGAAAATATTACACAGTGCAAAATTAAGGAAACAGTCAATCTGCTTGCTGAACTGGGGATACTATTCCAACATGCCAAAATGTAGTCTACTCAGAAAAAAGTCCCAAAACACTATGCAATACAGTTGTTTCTTTCTGATTCTTTTTTCTATTATTTATGACTGTAAACAGAAGGAAGTAAATTTCTCAATAGCCAATCCTCATCATTTAAAGAAAATTATCTCGCATTTAATTTTTTTTTCTAGTGTACCCAAATACCCCATCTTTCTGAAATACCTCTGAAAGTAATTTTATCTCTTTTCATGAGCAGGAGTAATTTTGCATTATCACCGGGGCCTACTTCTTTATCACTCCCCAGGAAGAATCTGGCAGCACAGAGTTCCTGTAAACAGATGCACTCAGCTTTTACCTTGGATTGGACGTCAGCGTTGTGGTCATTCTGAAGCAGGAGTGCCGCAGATTTGGTGTCGTCTTTCCTAGCTGCAATGTGCAGAGCTGGCAGCCTTACTTTGCCTTTGGTGTCATTCTCCAAGAGGATGGCCACCGCCTGATTGTGTCCTTGCTGGAGGGCCACAGCTAGAGGAGTAAAGCCATCCTGGCAAAATCGAGGAAGAAAAATATCTTCCGTTAACATCCAGATTCTTAGGTTTCAGCTTCAAGCAGTGGTGTCTCTAAATTTTAAGGTAGTGATGAACACTGATAAGCAAGATCAGAAGCAGATCATAATTAGTCATTTGTCACACTGTGGACTAAGTTAATCAGATTTCTTTCCTAAATTCTATTCTATAGATTTCTTTAAAAGATGTATCCTAACAAAGCACACTACCTAAAGGGTGTGATTGTTTTGAAGCCGGAATGTGATCACCTGTATGTTTTTGTTGTTGTAATTGTTTTTTTTTAAATTGATCACTTGTATGATTTTAATGGGAAATAAAAATTAGAACAAACCTCAAGGAATGCCTGGTTATGAGAAGGAAAATGTGGGAAGATAAGAGTGGAACTTAAGATAGAGTGGAACTTAAATCTGACTGGGAATCACAAATATGGTAACCACCACCACACACACACACACACACACACACACACACACACACACCCGATCAACTATGCAAGTTGCTCAATGTCTCTGTATTGGCTGGGAAAATGATAACCATTGTGGATGAAATGGCTATTACCAATCCAATTTTGGAAGTTTTGGACATAATGTGATCTAAAACTCTTTGGCAAATTAGGATAATCATTAATTTTGTTCTAAACTAAATTTTCTTTAAGAGCATTTAGATATAAAATATATATTCTATAAAACATTTATAAACTGATTTTTGAAATCTAAAGTTAAAAAGAGTGCTAAGCAAACAACAGTACAGATAATGCAAAATTAGAAGGAGCTTAGGGGTAAAAAGACAACTGTACTAGACAACTTGGAACGTCATGTTTTCTCTTTAAAAACAAGTCTTTAGTTCCTGGAAAGGTGATCGGTAAATAGAAAAAAATAGATATTCTGGGCTATATTTCTGTTAAAAAATCTCCTTGATTCCCAAAAGTTTAGAAACAAATCTTTAATGTTTCCATTCATATACAGAAGAGAGGTCAAGATACATGGTCAAGAGCCAGGAACAGTGGAGCACACTTGTAGTCCTAGCAGGTAGGGAGGCTGAGACAAGAAGATTCCAAGTTCAAAGTCAGCCTCAGTAATTTAATGAAGCCCTAAGCAATTTAGCAAGATCTATCTCAAAGTTTAAAAAATAATAAATAAATAAATAAAGGACAGGGGATGTGGCTTGGTGGTTAAGCTCCCCTGGGTTCAATCCCTGCTACCAAATAAATAAATAAATAATAAGAAAAAAAGTTTGAAAAGGAGGTTATACATTTAAAGATTGCATTATAGAGACAATGGTAATTTACCACAATGTAACCACTAAATTTGTTTTCAATAATAATTTTAGAATGTTAAGTGAAGCCTTTTGAAGGAAAATAATTTTTCTCAAATATATCACATTATGTATGCAGTACTAACCCCAATAAGTAATTTTTTTTTCTTTTTAAGATTAGAATTAGAATTAGTAATAGCTCATTACTTAATAGAATGAAAGAGTAAAGAATGTTGTGTCCGAAGATGAAAAACGGCAGCTAGCTTAAATTTAGAATTTAGGCACAGATTAAGAACTCGTTGAACAGGGAAAACATAGTGTCATTATCATATACATATTTTATTTTATTACCTTTTGAAACACTGTGATAGCTTATATTTTTAAAAGTGTGAACTTTGTTTTTTTTTTTTTCTTGGAGATGAAGCATTTGCTCTCAGAATGGAACTTTATTAGAGAGATATCAGCCTTCAATTTTGGCAACACTCAGGAAAAAGGAAGAGCAGAGAAATGTAAAAATGGTACTGGAGGGACAGTGAACTCTCTTTGGAGAATGTAACTCTAGATCTCCACCCAAGTTTTACTGGATTTTATTCCAATCTATACCTTATTTGGAATGATATGTTGAAATATCTCAACTAACTCAAGGAAATCCAGATTAAATTTCAGTTGCTTCATTTTTCATCATTTATTTATCAATGCTAACTGCTATAATCATGATAAATTTGCAACTTTAAATATTTCATCATACACATGAGTTTCACGGCCATGTTCAATGATTCCATAATTATCTGATTTTTAAAGTGGGCATAATGTCTTGATTAGTAATTAATTTTTGCAAATTAGTACTAACAACCAGTTCAGGGTGTCTCCTTTAGGCATAACCACATCTGTGCCCATGAGATTATAGCAGATATTTAGCAATGCAGCATAACATATCAAATGACAACCAACCATATGCCACTACAAACATTTTTTTAAACAGAAATGATGGATTTAAAATGCAATGTATATGCAACTGTTTAACGCATGTGAATCATTACAATGAAATTTGGGAAAGATATGTTGCCAAGAAAAATAAATAAATAAAAATAAAGTAAGTGATTTATTTCTCTTTTTCCTCAGTTCACATTAGGAAAGTGATTTTCTCCTTGTAATAAATATGTAACCTGGGAGTAGAGCTCAAAAAAAAATGCAATGTATAAAGTTTAGTCCATATGTGTGTTTTTTGATAATCATAAGGGTCAGTGCTAGTGTATTAATGAATTAAAATTCTTTTATACATTCAACCAAAAGTTAAATTTAGTTATTAAGGTGATTTTTAAAATGAAACAAATAAGGTATGCATGTGTTTAAGCTAGGATTCAAAAATCCCGTTCATTTGCAAAAGTTGCATCTTGGTACAGAAACCAGAGAGGGTTTTAAGTTTCTTTGGATCACGATGTAACATTGCCTCTACCAAAGCAGAGTACATAAAAGGGGTATTTTTGGAATCAGACTGAAATGCTGCAAAGGTCTAGACCAGAAGAGCCTGAGTCAGCTGAGAATGTCCGGCAAGCTGAGTTTACCTAAATCTTCCACTAGAGACATTAAGTCTATATGGTGACTAAGAGGGCTCTGGTGTACAAGTTTCACCTGGTAAGTGATTCTGTCTTTTAAGGAAAAGAATAAAACATTAGAGAGATTTCCTTATTTTGGTATATTTCTCAGAGATACAGTCTCTTTGTTACCCAAGCTTTGCCTGAAGATATTCACGTGGACAGAATTAGTGTCTCAGGGAAAAAAGGCCCCAAATCATAACAATCACTTTGTACTCCTATGGCAAGAGTGCAAAATCTGTCTGTTCTGAACAAAGAATATGGAATCATTTCATATTGGGCAGCTGCATTTTCTGGTTATAAGTAGGAAATGTGTTCTTATTAAAAGACTGATTTATTGGGATTTTTTAAATGGAAATAAACTGTCAGAAAGTGATTTTGATTGGCTCCATAAAAATTTTTCTCCCAAACAGCCTGGAAGTGGATTTAATAGATTTAATGACTGCCATTGTTGTGTAGAAAGAAGTTCATGTTCATTTAACCTAAAGATTTAATTGTCTGGAAAGGAAGCCATATTCAACATTAAAAATTATCAAGATGGTTTCTGGGTTACAAGATTCAAGCAATCCTATTTCATTTCAGGCCTGGAGTTGTAAAATTGTATCAGTGGAGCTAGAAAATAGGAAACAGGAAAAACAAAGCCTGAATACTCTGGTTAAAAGAGGTGAGGAGGGAAAAGTCAAAGTGGAGGCTCCTTCCTCTCCTCTCCCACATCACCCACTCCCAGCTCTCCAGGAGTCCCCAAGGCATTTTCTCCAAGCTCAAGGGCTTCAGGAGCAACACCTAGAAACTACTCTCTTAGAAAAATCACTGGACTTGCCCCTGCATCTGCCTAGGCTAAAATGAGATGGAAAATACAAAGTAAAATCTTCTTATGAGGTGAACATGTGTAGGAAAGAAAAGTGATGTTCTGAGAGTCCCTGCCCCCTCCCAATCCCTCGTAAGATTACATGTCCTGAATGAACTCTTTGAAACTGGACCGATGTCAATCATGGTATTTAGTGGTGGCCATAAACACACCTATGCCATATTCCAGTTTCAGTATAAATAGCATTTTAGTGACATTTTCCTCAGAAAATTATGGTAACACAAATACTTATGAATTATTTCTGATGGTGAGAAATTGTTCCTTCAAGGAATTGTATTGAATTTAACCAGATAAAATATTGATAAAAAGGAATGATTATGATTCATGGTAATCTACTTTTAAAATGGTATAAAGATTGCAAAAGTAGAATACCCCAAATTGACACAGGCATGATTTCATGTAAGAATAAGTGGCCGTGAATCTAAAGTGAAGGCATAAACTCATGGAACTGTGTGCACAAGCCTGGGTCATTTCTTCACAGCCACTCTGTGGATGTAATTATAATATGAGTATTGCCAGCATGTTTTAGAAAAGTTAATGGAGAGCTTTTGCAACTGGTATAAAGAACATGGACATTATAATCAAAGAACTTAAGACTTGGACTAGCAGTCTTACCTCTGTAGCAGTGCTCTGATTAGCTCCATTTTCCAGTAAATATTTTACAACATCAATGTGATTCTCCTGAGCAGCCATGTATAAGGGAGTGAAGCCATTCTGAGAACAAATGATAAAAAAGATGACAGCTTTAATCATTTATAAAGCTTAAACCATGGAAGAAAATAGCACAAGGAAAGAGACATTATGAAGTAAACCTTTCAAATGACGAATCTACATAGCATACTTTCACACTGAATAAATCATGTATGTCATTACTATTATGAGACTAGATCACCATTGACCAATTCCCACAAACAATTCATAAAGAAATAAATAAATGAGGAGAAGTAACTATTACTTCTCTATTATAGTTATGAATTTATGCTTGCAATTCTAACAGCAAATTCATGAAATATTTCCAAATAAATTAGAATCCTCTTTTACTCAAAAAAATTAAAAATTAAAAAATGTCATGAAAAAAAGAAATGAGGAGAAAAGAACAGAGTGAAAATATTTTTCTCACTTTAATACCAGAGATTCACATTTTTCATCTCCCAAAACTGCTGAAGATACTTATTTATCTTAATCTACATAGTTCTGTGCTATGTAGATATTCTATAGAGCATATAGAATTCTCACTATATAAAAAATAATATATAATGTCCTCTGTGTTTATCAATTTATAAACTATTTAAACAGACCTGTATTGTTTTGAATATAAACAATTTAGTTAGTATTCTTATGGGTATAAATTATTGCTTATACCAGAATAGGCTAGAAGAAATTGCAAATTTGATTGAAAGTTAAAAAAATCTTTATCTTACCATTCTGATTGAAATAGCATGGCCTGATGGCCTGTACTGAACATGATTTTATTATTTTAAAATCATTCTGAAATGTTACCATTTTTGTAATTAATTAATTATCAAAATCCAGCTGCTAGTAGCTAAGTCATCACTGAAAAACAGCGAACAAGAGGAACACACATGTCCTCACGGAGCACACATTACAGGAATATTACATTATTATGGACTTGGGCAAAAATTCACTTAAATTTACATTATTCTAAAACTAAGTTTAAATTGGCAGGTTACCTTTTCATTAGATCCGTAGGAATAATATAAGCCCCATTAAGAAAAGAAGAAACACCAAAAAATTATTTAAAAATAATGCTTGTGTAATAGTTCATAAACTCTCAAAACCCAGCAATTCTCTCAAAACCACAAGAATCTTAAAACATTGATAATTTCCTCAAATTTTCCATGCATTAACAAGAATGCGTAAAAATAGAGGTGAGTATTCAGAGACTTTTTTAACTTAAAAGGAGAAAAATAGCATTGTAAAATTATTTTATTGACATAAAAATTCTTCTATATACTCTATGACTGTGGAAATGGTATTCAAATGCCCCAAATCCAGCAAAATATATACAGAGTGTACAAGCAGAATAAGTAATTTTTAAATTTGATTATAAAAGAAAATCTGCAGGCTTCAAATGGTAGAAGAAAATTTAAAACTTAAAAAAGAAATATTATAAGAGGAGTGAATTAACAATGTTGTAGGATTCAAGAATAGTTTGCTGGCTCGATAGCATACTTTTTAAACACAGCAAGCAGGTGAAATCTTGTATATTTTAAGAACAATGAAGAGGTGGCGGAAGGATGGAATTAGAGATTCAAAGGAAGGGAAAGCCAGGGAAGATGGTTAAAAACAATGAGTGGGTGTGGAATGGGATCTTTCATGACAAGTAAAAGGCAGGGATGCAAAAAGAGAAAAAGAACTTTTAATCGAGTACAGCAATTGGCTGACATTTTTCCTCCAGCAGAATCTTATAGCTAAATCAGGAGAAAGGAAAATAGATAGTGGTTTCCAGATTGACAGGGGAAAGGAAATGAACCATCCTTTGGCCTGTGCCTCTACAACAGCCCCAGCCCTGGGTGGTGAGCTGTAGCAGAACCTCCTCTGGCTGAGCAAGGCAGCAAATGCTGAGGGCCAAGGAGACATGCCCACTATGACCCCAGTGTTTCCTGACTTCCAGGCCACCCCTCACACACCTGGCTGCCCAGAATGTCTGCCTAAGTGTTCTTGAGTATGTTCCCAGTGTTTCCTCAGGCTTCTTCCTTGTCATCCTCCCAAGGGTTCTTTGGTTAGCTGAATAAAGGGCCATATATATATATCAATATCCTCATCGTTGGAACATGTAAACTACCTTATATGATAAAAGGAACTTTGCAGACATGATTAAATTAAAGACCTCGACACCTGGAGTAGCCAAATGGGCTCAATGCCTTTGCAAGGGTCTTCATGAGAGGGAAGTAAGAGTTCAGAGGGAGAGAAGACACTACACCATGGGCTTTAAAGATGGAGGAAGGGATTATGATTCAAGGAATACAGATCCAGAAGTTGGAACTGTCAAGAAAAATAGACTCTTACCTAACATCTCCAGAAGGAAACAACAATGCCAACCTTTAAACCCAGTAAGTTTAATTTTCAAAACTAGAAGAGAATAAATTCGTTGTTGTTTTAAGCCATTGAACTTGTAGTAATTTGTTACAGCAGCAACGGGAATCAAATACACACCCTAAGAGTTGCTTACTAGGGAGAGTGGAAGTAGGAGGTGAACAGAGCTTGAATAGGCTGGTGGTCCTGAAATGCAGATGAAGCCAGAGATAAGAAGAGCAGAGGGGCTGGCCATAGGTCAAGGTCCAGGCTTGGCACTCCTCTCAACATAGTTCTTGTGTGGAACTGTGCAGAAGTCTATATATGGATTTGCCATGTTGTTTTAGTAGTTATCAAAATAGAACACTTATTTAAAAGTTTGTTAGTTCAATCTATATTTTATAATTTTAAAAATTATAAGTGGGTCCCTTTTGCACTCTTGCCTTGGGACCTGCAAGTATTAAAGGAATGTAGAGTGGTAGAAAGAAAAGAGAGAGAAGGAGAGGGAGAAAGAGGAAAGGGGAGAGAAATCAAGGCTTACAAAATATAGTAAACAGAGGGAAGAGGACCATGATAGGAAACTTTAAGATTTTGGTGACAGTACATCACAAATACCATTTGTGTGCATTGTATCATAACCTTGTGTTCCTGGGCTTCCAGCAGAGGAGGAAAACAGATATTAAGAACAAAAATTAAAATGATCCACTGAGCTTCTGCTACATTAGCCACTGTGAGAAATGCATTCAATATATGTTCTCAAATTATAGTGACTGCATGCCCCAATTTGCCTAGAATAGCCCACATTTATGCAAAATGTCCGGGAGTATCTCAGTTTGGATGATTCATGACCCAACCCTATTTCTAATACTTAGCATAGTGCTGCAACATTAGCACTATTTCCCCTACTAAAATAAAGCAGCTAAGGTCCAATACATAGGCAATTTGGCCAAAATCTCATAGCTAATTATTGTTCATGAATAACCTTCTTGTAATGGAGTTGGAACTTTATCTGTAGCTGAGGAGTCCTCAGCCTGGCTATGAGATAGAATCTCCTCTAGAAACTGTTAGAAATGCCTTGGTACCACTCTACCATCCTACTCCTACCAAACTGGAGTCTCCATGTGCAAAGCCCAAACACATGCACTTTTTACAAAACTCATATTTTTGAAAGCACCCAAAGAAATTTTTTTATAAGTGATGCAGAATGGTTGATTGGTTTGGGGTAGGAAGTACCATGACTGCATCTGTATTTTAAAAAGTTTACTCTTTCTAAAATGAATACTTTGGCTTGGAGTGGTAGGAGAGGAGAATGGAAACATGGTATTAATCAGTTTTTGCAGAATTTGCAATAGGGTACATAAAAGAAGGAAACATGAGCTAAGGCAACACTGGTTAAGAGATGAGGGAATTGTTTACTGATATAAAACACATGAGATGAGACAATAAAGATTTAATGCAGATTCTAAAGATGTGCAAATGATCCTTTCTTACCATACTGCTACTTAACAAGAAATATCCCACTGGAGAATGTGAACACTCCTCTGAGTAATTAGGACAAAGCCCAGCAGCACATTAACACCATTGTAAATTTTACAGGAAAGCATTCATCTTCACACATAAGTGACTTAACCACACAGCATAATTGGTCTCTGTGTACATGCATTAAGGCACTTGCCCATATATTATGTCTCAATGTTTTTCTAAAATAGTCCAAACACAAGTAGGTATGAAAGTATATATAGTTTCTCATGTTGATATAAAAAAAAAGTCAAAGATTCTTACAGCTGGGGTTGATATTGGTGGGTACAAGAAGCACAGCATCAGCAGTTGTATTCTGACATAACCCATAAGTACCTCTAGCAACTAATCATTAAATATTTTGAATATTACCCCTGCCTGTAGGAAATTACTAATTATCTGTCATTCATTTATATTTATTCAATAGAAAATGTGTTTGGTGACTCTTCATTGTCAGAAATTGTTGTTTAGCCTTAGTGATTCAGAGACAAAAAATAAGAATATCTGTTTGTAAGAACTCACAGTCCAGAGCTAAGATGAACAAATTAGCAAATGACAGTTCAGTGAACACATTAGTTTATTAAATAATTAAATAATTAATTAAATAAATAAATTTTTATTTTTTAAAGTGATATATTGGATATAAGGAAAACATAGATAAAGGACACAGAACTCAACTTTCTAAGGAAGTTGTATCTGAAGGATGTTACTGGGAGTGACTCAGTGTGAACTGAGTCATGGAAACACCTAAGTTAGACCCAGAAGCAGAAAAGGTGTTTCAGACAGAAGAAACAGTATGAGATGAGAACATGTAGGACAAATGGGGACCTACAAATAATTCAATGCTAGAGGGGAGAGGAGGTAGAAGATAGGCAGAAAACAGTCCCATCTGCCATGTTGGGGAGTCTGGATTTTATTTTTAACACCTTGGGAATCACTGGGTTTTAAACAGGGGTTCACTATGAACACATTTGCATTTTAAGGAAATGACATTGCCAGGAATGAAGAGGATGACATGGAAAGTGGCCAGACTATAGTCTAGCAGAGTGGAAAGAAGATTTTCATCATAATCCTGATAAGAAGTGAGATTTAGAAATATTAATATGACTTTGGTACTTCAAAATATAATTTAGTATTCAGGCATTTATATTAAACTTCATGATTGAAAAGATTAGATGTGGTTTCTTTCAGTCTGTATTATAGGTCATTGATAATAAATATTTTTATAGATTTATTAAATAGGTCTAACTTTTTTCCAAATTTAGAATCTTCCTGTATTTTAGAAAATTCAAACACATAATATTATTTTTTCCCAGTTATGTTAGTAATATAACTATGAGCCATACTAGACTAGGTTTTTTGAAAGAAACAAATATAGATCCTGCCCCCAAAGAGCAGATAATATAACACATTACATAAAATAGATTCATACGGAATCAATAATACATATTGCCCAACATGAGTAAAAGCCTATTTAAGAATGCATTTGAAAATAATTCTCAAGTCCTTAAATTTTTTTTTAAATTGAAAATCTCTTAGCTAGATAGATACATAAAAAATGTCAATGAATCCTAACACATTACCACTCAGCTAAAACTGTTCCTTAGATAATTTTGTAGATCAAGCATAAACTAAATCATAGTCTCTGAAATATACTACTCTGAAATCAAGCATGGAAATTATGAAAACTTCTAATGGTTTATAAATTAATATATCTGAAAATTACCTATTATTATGTTATTTGTTCTTACTTTTAATTCAATATTGCAAAGCTCATTAAGTACCTTTCAATGATTAAGAAATTGTCTTGTTTTTCTAGTTGGAAATGCTACAGATGAAAAGGAAGTTGTCATTTTACAGTTGAGGAATCTTTAACCCAGAGACTCACTGATTGACAAGTGGACTGACCAGTTACAGAGGTATAAAGGAGAAAATTAGAGGTGAGTAGATACAGGAGTGGCAGAGATGCTTTGAGACTCTTACCATATCCTTCTTCTCTTTTGAACAAGTGTTATTCTGTCATTCTGAGAGGCTTTATTTAATACTTATAAAAAAATTTAGCACATAGTATGTGCTTGGTAAATATTTTTAAAAGACAAACAGATAAAATAGAATGAAATACAAATTCCTCTTAATGCCTATGGTGGTTTCAATATACATCTGCAAATTCTTCGACACTTCTCTCAAAAAGTGGAGCCTAATTCCGCATCTTTTAAATGCAGGAGAGCTTAAAGGTTTGTTTCTAAGGTATTGGTTATGTGGGATGGTTGGTATATGACTTTGAAGGCTAGGGTTTTAAATCTATAGCCCTTTAGCATCGCTTTCTCTTTTGGATTATCTTCTCTGAAGGAAATGAGCTGCTATGTTAGATGACACTCAAGCAGCCGCTCATGTGGAAACTCACATGAGAAGAAACTCAGATCTCCCACCAACAACTAGAACCAACTTACTAACTGGGAGAACAACCTGGGAGTAAATCCTCTAGCCTCAAAACCTTTAGCCCTGGGCAACATCTGCACTATAATCTCCCAACAGATGCTGAACCATAAGTGCATAGCTAAGCTACCACTGAATTCCTGATCCACTGAAATGGTGATGATAATAAATGTTGATTTTTGTTTTAAGCTGCTAAGTTTGGGAACAACTTACTATGTGATAATTGCTAACCAATCTAACTTCCACTGAGTTCCTACATGATCAGGCCCTTGTCCACCTTGCCAACCACACCTCTTTCCACTCTCACTCTATGATACTTCCTTTTTCTTTAGGAAAGAAATTTACATCCTAGGCAGTTAACTTCAAATTTTGCAGTCACATACCTCTTAAAATGCTATCTAACCTGGAAAGTCTAAAAATAAAAGATTTATTGGGGTTTCCCTGTTTAAAGTTGACTGAGTTATGGCTCTTCAGCAAGGTCTTCCCTAACCTTAAATTACCAGGACAGTTTTGTTTCTGATTTTAAACTGTGTTATGTACCAAGGAGCACATCAGGGATCCTCCTTGTAGAATGCTGTTTTAAAAGTTAGCAGGGCGGGAAAGCACAATGACAAAGCAGCTGTCACCATGTGTTAGCTTTCATGACAATGCTTCAGAAGCAGGAAAGATTAGGTCTTTGCAAAAAAAAAAGAAGATGCAATAGGTAGCTTGTGCTTATTTGCCTAGATGAAGCAATACGTAGCCTAAGAGAGCTTTAACAATTTCAGTTTTAAATGTTTATAATACCCTTGATATTTACCAGTTTTCTGAAAGTATCATGTATATTCTGCACCTACTGGGAAACACCATCAAGAAATTTCATGACCATCTGAAACTATAGAAAAGTGGGAATGGTTGTAGACAGCTCAGGGTTTCAAACTAGTGAAACCTGAATTGCCTTCTGAAGATGACTCCTGACTTTTGCAGACAAGTTGGCTTCATGATTTAGGCTTTTACATAGAGCAGAATTCTTCAGCATCCTTAACCATGACCTTCTGGGAAGCTTTTCATAAGATGCGACTGAGAACTGGTTAGTAACTACTCGAGGTATCATCCCTGAAACTAGGCATCATCTTCTTCTTTGAATTAACATTATGAGAGATAAGGTTGAGAAAACAACATCCCTAAATTATCGCCACTCTTTAGGATCGGGATGATTCAAATTATTTCCCTAAATATATTGTGAATACACAGCTACAAAGAATGTTTTTCTAAAAAAAAAAAAAAAAACAAAAAAAAAAACCAATGGATAATAATTGTAGTCACTAAAACAAAGACTACTTTCTGTACTTTGGGGATGTACTTAGAACAGAAGAACAAAAACTATGATTATATACTTGATTGATAGTTAATGAAACAGACCCACTCTCCTCATCATCTAACAGCAAGCAGGTCATCAAATAACTTAAACCAATCAACACATTACATTCTCTTTAACACAATGATTTGTTATAGTTTGCGCAAGAGAATTAAGCTGCTCTAATCAATCAAAAACAGGATTTTCTTTTGGAAAACTGGGACAGACCTGTTCTCTTATTTTAACTGTGAATAAGGGAAAAAAAAAATCTGGCTCCAATCTTGGGCCCACAAAGAAAGCCAGACTAGAATAAAGCTTACATTACAAATTATAGCAAAGAGAAAGAATTTGAGTCCTTGGTTAGAAATGAGTCATCATGGTGGAAGTAGGGGAACATACAGAAATATGTCCTGGAGCTCACCTTACCTATTTAAATTTTCTACTTAGAAAGCCAAGAAATTCCCTTTTTTATTTATCCAAGTAGGAGATGGATATTTTCCTTATTTGCAGTCAACGGTATCCTAGTTGATATAATAGTTAAAGCAAAATAGAGCTTATATTACTAGCATTAGTTTTGTTTTTTTAAAAAGCACTTCCTAAGAACTTGGTAGAATGTTATAAACATATCAGAAATAATAGTATGAAAAGCTAATTTATTATTATTTTGGTTAAACATTATTCTATGATCCTAAGAGATCTGCATAGAACATCTAAGATAGGTTTTTCAAGAAAATATATTCCATGCTTGTATAGTTTTATCAAAATGGATTTTACTGTCATGTATAACGAAGAACCAATTTTTTAAAAAGAATGAGTTTAAACTACAAAAGAGCAGATGGATCAGTTTCAAGAAATTAGGTCCTGCAAGTGATGAGATTCTAATTTTTTTTTTCCTGTGTAAGTGGAAAATACAAAATGAGGTATCCAGTAGTAGATTTTCTTCCATTGGTATTTCTGCATATACAATGCTAACTTTTATTTAAATTGCCAATAGAAATGTTAAGTTTAAGTGCTTCTCATTATATAACATAAAATTTTATAATAATGCCTTTATGATCCACATATAATAAATAATTTTAATAACACAAACTAAAATTAAATTTTGCAGATGTAACACCAGGACAATTTTCTATAGAAGCAATAAAAATTTTTTGACTATCAGAGAGGAAGCTACCAGATTGATGAATATTTGAATTTTTAAACTGGGTGGAAATTAATTCCCTGATACGTTTCTAGACTTCCAAATTGCTAAAGAACATAGATTATAAGTTTCAGATCTTCAATGTGTAGTATGATTTGCTTGGCACTAGCAAGTGCTTTAAAAATGTCATTATTGAACAATTTCATAAGTGACCCAATAACTCAGAAGCAAGAGAAAATGTATTACCTCGAAAAGCAAAAATAACAATACTCTGTACAGTTCCACAACCCTGAGAAAATCAAGTCAGTAATAATCACCATGGGGTGTTTAATTTTTCCCCAACAGAGTAAAATCCATAAATATGAATAATTATCTTGAATTAAGCCACAGTCCTAACTTAACTGATCATTTTTTTATGTTGAGGTTGATTAAATATAAGAAAAATGAAAGAACTTTGACTTTCCTTAAACTACACAGAATAAGAATACTTCTCTTGTATATTATACAAAAAATATATTTTTAATCAATGATTGCCAGACAGTTTTCTTATTTCTACCCACTGATTTGAGAAAATGAAATGCTGCTCCATGTCTCTAAAAACACATCTATCATAAAAATATCATATGATTCATTTAAACCAACTCATCCAAAGCCACCTGTTTCCACAGCTAGTAGGCTTGGCTTTGTTAATCCATGTATAAGGTAACAGTATAGCATTTTTTATTGCCTAAGACCTCCATCCAGAAAGTTTAAATCTTTAACCAATTGAAATTATTGCTTCCTTCAGCAACGTCGATCATTTTTGTCATTAATGATTACTGTTAAGATGATAGAGTACTTTACATGTCAAATCAAAAGACACGTAGTTTGACGGCATGCTGACACAAATACACTGACATAGTTCATGGGACTCAAAGATTTTTAAAAATTTCCCAAAGTAAAAGTTTCATTTCCATGAATTCCATAATATTTACTGTAAGTTTTCTCAGTCACTCAACAGTGGGCAGAATTATAAGGATATTTTTACCCCATGTCTGAAATTCACAGTTTGGATACAAACAAGGTATCATTTCAAATCATTTTACATGAATTTTAGTATGAAAAGCTAATTTATTATTATTTTGGTTAAAACATTATTCAGTGATCAGCCAAATGATGATGACTTAATTGGCTGAATTATGAATTTGATGTATATAGAGAATAGAACATTAGAACAAGACCTGGGGATATAAATAGGTTCAGTAATTTTTGAGTAACACAGGAGTTAAGCACATTGAAAGCATTAATATAAAACTCTTCTATTTCTAAGAGCAGGGTTTTGTCTGTGCTGACTTACCCTTATCAGAGCCCTTTCAAAAGCTTCTAGGGAGTTAGAACAGGTGGTGCTCCCAGGCAGTGCCGAGATCAAGAAGGGAAGTAACCCGAGTGATACACTCAATATTTAACAGCTGCTTAACACACTCTAGTTCACCATTTGCCAAAGATACAATTTCAAAGAATAAATATTTTCCATGTAATAATCCAAACACTTATGTAGATAACTCATGGGGGTTCACTGAGTCACATAGACGTACGTCCTTTGGAATACTTATTTGTAATTTATAACTTTATAATATTCACATTTATAAAGTATTTAAGCCTACTTAAAACTATTTCAATTATACAATTAAAATTAAATTATTATTAATTAATAGTCTGATTGTAATAAATAATTATATTATTTAATAATACATTTAGTATTTTATATACACATAAATGTATTTTATATCTACGCACATTTGTGCTTATACACACACACATACACACACACACACACACACACACATACACATACATATGTATATATATAATTGGGCCTCAACATATTTAGTTGATCTCCAGTAGTGGTCAGCAGAAGCCAGATTAAAAGTTGGTTCAATAAGTGAACAACTGGATCTTGACAATGGTTAAAAAAGGAAATGTGATCGATTATGTGAATCCCCAAATTTCTAGGAAAAGGCAACTTGCCTTTTATTGGTTAGAATTTTGATTCCATACAAAGGACAGAACACACAGAAGCTGACTGTCTAAATGTGCCCCAGGTTGTTCCTTGGAAGAGCCTGTCGAAGGAAGAATCCCCAACAAGTGAGTGGAAGGGGACTTTCCATCCAGGGAAATAAGCTCTGAAAGGTGTCAAGATGGATTCAAGATGTCCCCTTTCAGAGACAGAGGCTGGCTCACTCCAATGGAAAGACACCTTACAGCAAACTTTTCCTTTAAAACATGTGTTTGATAAGCTTAAAAGAATCTGTATAACCGATGTGATTCTGCAATCTGCATTTGGGGTAAAATTGGGAGTTCATAACCCACTTCAATCTAATGTATGAAATATGATATGTCAAGAGCTTTGTAATGTTGTGAACAACCAATAAAAAAAAATAAAAAATTTAAAATAAATAAAAAAACAAAAAAAAAAGAAAAAAAAAAAGAATCTGTATGCACAGTTCTTGTTTCCAAAATATAAAAATTACAATTTAAGCTATAATAATTTTAAAGGAAAATACTACTTCCATCCATAAAGGCCATCCATACACACTACCTACTTCTTATCCTATTGAAATTCAGACTTTTGATGTAAATATATCATGATTAGTCTATCTGGATGTATTGGCTCCAAAATGTATTATTACCCTATGAGGCCCCCCCAAATACTAGACTAACCTATTAGATGTATTTTCTAACACGACTGCCCCAAATAGTAACTGTCATGGCCCCTGGAATAATTATTATAATGTTTTCAAATGATGATGGCTTAATTGGCTGAATTATGCACAAGGCATGGTCATTGCCATTCAACAGCATTTTCATCTTTCTTCTGTGATGGCAAGTGAATATTAACCAATCCTTCTAAATTTAGAATCAGATTATTTAAATGTAAGTACCTTTAAAACTCTACAATTCAAATTTAATCTGTCAATGAATAGCACTTCTCCTTCCTGATGCTATAAACCATGCTAAGTGTAGGTCTGAGTAAGCTTTCATTGTCTGAGGTTGCTGACAGGGTCCTGTAGCTTGGACTCATTCAATTCCTAACTGCAAAATCAGAAGGTGACAATAAACTGCTAAATTGTTCGGTGAGATTAATATTGTTTTAGTCATCTTCTCAATAAACTAAATGATTATTACAAATATTAGTAATGGAATAGTTTTACCAGAAATTGCTTGCTCCTCATGTAAGGGAGAGTATTGAGCATGAAATAAATATTAAGAAATGTCAAGTCTGGTTTAACAGTGGAAAGAGAAAAAAACAGATTTTTCTATATAAGAAGTCTATGATTTGGGGATTTCAAAATGTGCGTTTCATGTGTTAGAAGAAGCAAGGAACTTTGTTCCTCATTAAATCATATTTAAGTACATTTGTTAAAAAATTTTAAAAATTAAAATGTAGGTTATAAGGTGACAGAAAATAGAAAAATTAATTATTAAATAAAGGTAACACAATTGAATGGAGTTTGGGGTTTGTTTGTTTTAACTACCAACAGTAAATTGAAACAGCCTGTTGCATGTTCAGCCTAGACTAGCACTTGGCACATGGTACATGTACAAAGAACACATTCATTTTTCTTTTGGGCTGTTTGTAGCAAGGGCTTTTTCTAACTATTCAGCATGAATCCCCCAGTTCCCAAACTATGTTATACCAAGGAAAAGTTATATGCTGCTAATCACTAAAGACAGAGCTACCATATCATTCTTCCCATCCCACCCTCAGATAATAATGATCTGAAAGCTTCAATTAACAATTAACCAAAATAACAGATGATGTTGTCCTCAACTCCAAACCACTCATTATCTATTCTTCAATGATCTAAATACACAGGGATAGTAATAGGGGAAATGGAATCACTGAGAATTTAAATAATGAGCCTAAGGTCATGAAAGTGGCAAGTGACAGAGTAGGGTTCTTAACTGCTAGACCATACAGACTTCCACATAAACATCTCTGTCCATAGTGTCCCTGGAGAAATTCAACATTATTTTATCATCTTTTCTCTCTTACTCAAAAGTAGAGTGGAGTCTGCCTTGCTGTTGTTTCCGTACTGATGTCTTTATTTTGCTCTTCACTGAAAAGATACATCTTTGTTGCTTTACATTTTAATGTCAAGGTTTGTTCTATCACTTTCTTGCTGTTAACATCTTCAATTCCATATAGCATTTAAGTGTAAATTTTTAAACATAAGAATTATACCAAGTTATCAGATAGTGTTTTTACAATCAGATAGTGGATGAATATCTTTTGATCATATTTTTGATTTATATGTATTTCGATTCCGGAAAATCCAATTTTGAAGGGATGCTGTTTGTGAATGAAAAGAGAGATACTTTTATAATAATATGATTTTGTGATCTTTTAAATATTTAAAAAAATATTCCCCAGTGACTTGAAAAGAACAGATAATATCATTGAGGTCAGTCCTGCAAGCACATTCAGATGAAGCTTCAGCCTGGACTTCAGCATGCAATTTTGTGTGGGATATTTAAAGTCTATTATGCCACTCTTAGATATGAATCCTACTACCTAGATTCAGTATTAGCTTTTTTTTTTTTTTAGTTGTAGATGGACACAATACCTTTATTTTATTTATTTATTTTTATGTAGTGCTGAGGATTGAACCCAGTGTCTCACATATGCCAGACGAGTGCTCTACCACTGAGCCACACAATCGGTTAGCCCATGGTACTTATAAGACAGTATTAGCTTTTTAAAGAGTAATTCATTTCTGCCTTTAAGCCGAAGAAAATCTTAGCCCAATAACAGGAGAGGACAACTATTTGATACACAGGATAGAATTATGCAGGCATTGAGCTCTGAGTAAATTGGTGAACATGAAAATATTTTAATAACTGATTTGTAGAATTTTTGGATTGTCAACATAGATGGCTATGTTGTAAATGTCCTATCAAATTCCTTAAAAATTTATGGAGGTGTTTAGACAAATGTAATTTTCTGTACCCAAATTGACAGCATTCTAAGAAGGTTGTGAAACAAACCAGTTACACAAACTGACTTTGTTTTATTCTTCACTGTGCCAAGAATAGGCAGCAGAGGGCATGAAGAAAGGCTGGTCTTGCAAAAATGCACTCTGACTAAATTTGGTAACAATGATTACTCACAGTCATGAAGCTCATAAAATTGCCAAGCAGTATTCTAAATGTTACACACGGATCAATCTCACAACAACCCCTTACAAGAGGTGCTATTATTATAATCCCATATTACAGACAGAGGCATTGAGCACAGATACAGGACTAGTTGGAATCTGAATGCTAGAATTTGACCAGCATGCTTTAAATTTTGTGTTCTTATCCATTTTACTATGCTGCCTTTCTTGGACAGTATTAAAACAATCTCAAAAAACTTCTATTTTTCTTTCATGTCTTAAAGAGTAAAAATAAAGAGCAGAAGTTATCAGGAGATTCCAATTATTACATAGAGTTAAGAAGCTGTAGCTAACTGTAATACATTTGCATACAAATTTATATTGATATATTCAGACAATTATTGGACACTGCCCATTTTCCCAAATAAGAAAAGAAATACATACTAAGGATATGGGCTAGAATAAAACTTGGAAAGAAATTATTAAGAATTTCACCAACTATAAAGCCTTAGAAAAAATAAAGACATAATACAGTTTTAATTTTAATCTCCCAAGAGTGATTATGCAATTAATCAATCACTGTGAAGCTTTGGTAAGTTACTTAAATTCTTAATAGAATGGAAAAATTAATGCCTGATCTCTATGCAAATTATGTATTGAACAGCAATGAAATACTGCAAATAAATTCACTATGCTTATCAGCATTTTAGACATCATTACTGAAAATTCTATTAAGGAACAATAATGATGTAATTGTTTATAAAACATCACATAGAATAAGGAGAATTTAAATAAATCAAAGGGAAATAGAAAATGACTACTTCTGAGGAAGGCCATGCTAGTTAGGAGCTGTGAAAAGAGAATTATATTTTTTGTTCCACACATTTTTGCATTATTTTGATTGTTTAAAACAAAATTATTGGTGTCTTATACATGAAATTGAGACAGATGAACAGGCAAACAGAGATAAATCCTCAAAACATGTGGAAAATTTAACCAGATATCAAAAAATAAAAGTTAACAACATGACTTCAGGCAAGATATTTGACTCTGTGGACTTCAGATTCCTATAATAAATATTATGGCTATGATGTCTCTAATACCTACTTCCGGTAAGAAAATTATAAGTAACCTTCCCAAGATCACAGGGTTGTGTGGGTTATGGAAGTAGGATTCAATTCCAGCTTATTCAAATATATGGAGAATGTAAGGGACATGTGCCCCCGCCCAAATAAAACAAAATATTTAAGTGTTCATCTGTGGAAGACTTACCTTCAAGACATTTCAAACGCTGTCTATATCCTATTGCTTCTACAACTTTTTGTTGTTATTGTAAAAACACAAAGCCCATTGCTAATTTAGAAGACTGAAAGTTTTTTCACATAGCTTCATAAAATAAGAAAAAAACAAAAATGTCCATCTAAGATGATGCAATATGTGGAACCTTGCTCTAAAATGCAAGCTGTTTGGTTATTAATCAGTTGCACATTAGAGGAAAGAAGAAAGGCTACCTCCACGGTCTAGCTGTCACGTCTATGAAGAACCCTGATCAGATTCACGGCTTGGAATGTTTATCACTCACTAGCTTAACCTCAAGGGACCACTGATACAAGAATCTCTTCCTAGTCAGACAAATCAGAGTAGCCTGTGACTAAAAGTGGCAAGTCTCTGATTTGCTTAAAAGATCTTGATAGCGTTGAATAGTTTTTTTACTTTCTCCAGCTGTTTCTTTTTCATGAGTTAAATTCCAGGTTTCTATCACAGTCCCCACAGGCTTTCACGAGCAACTCTTATCTCCACTGCTCTCCTCTGCTTCTTCCTGACACTCTTTCCTTGCAATTGCAAGCTCACATTTTCTTTTTATTTTTAAGAATTAATACATCTAATAAGTAGGAAGGGGAAGTAATTCAGGATCTAAGGAAACAATAACCACTGATCTAGTGCTTCCCACAAAGATAGAATAATAGCTTTCCCAGGGAGCTAACAATTAAAAAAAAATAGAAATCACAACAGGAACTAACATAGAGAGCTCACTATGTGTTGAAGATTGTGATAATTACACTATTATTTCTTTTAATTCTCACAACAATTCTAAGGATTGTGATAATTATATTATTATTTCTTTTGATCCTCAAAACAACTCTAAATTTTAAATTTAAATTGAGTGAACTGTGATTACCCCTTACCTATTTTACAGATAGGCACAAAAATAAGTAACTTATTCAAGTTACTTATGGGTTATGTGGGTTATGGAATTAAGATTCAATTCCAGCTTATCGGACTCTGAACCCTTGCTCCTAACCCCTGCTAAGCTGTTACCTGTCCAGGTGTAAATAAAATGCTTATTTCCCTGGACCTGATTAACTCTCATTTTCATTCTTTCAAGCCTATAGAAAGAAAGAAAGAAGAAAGAAAGAAAGAAAGGAAGGAAGGAAGGAAGGAAGGAAGGAAGGAAGGAAGGAAGGAAGAAAGAAAGACAGACTAACTTTACACTAAAGGGCCTAGAGTCCTCTGGATAATTATTACTATAACTTTTTCACTTCTTGACATATGCCTCATATTTTCTTCCTCATCTAACTTTTTCTCCCATGAGAATGTTGTCCTTTAAATGTGGACTCTCTTCTACCTCTTGCTGGCTTCATTGCTTTGTGGTCTCAATCAAGTTCACTGCTTTAATAACCATTTACACCAGATGACTTAGAAATATCTTTATTCCAATTTCCCTGGAAGCTCCAAACTTGTGATCAAACTTCCTATTAAAACCTCCCCTTGGAAAGTCTAACAAGCCCTTAAAATATAATTCTCCATGTCTACCCTCCTCTTCATCAAAAACCCAACACAACCTGTCTTTATCCTCAGCTGTCTGAGTCGATTGTATCACCATCTGTACTCTGAGACAAGGGAGCAAGCCCGTGGTCATCCTGGACACCACCCTCCTGTGCTTCTCCCACAGGTCACCACCAAGTGCTCAATAACAGGCCACTAACTTCTCAAAACACTCCACTTTCCCCACCACCAAACCACCACTTTTCCATTCTCAGCTAACATTCCCTCTCATCTGGAATCCATCACTGTGATGGTCCCCAAAGTTTGCTTTGCACCCCTCACTGGCCTCCTTCCAAATTTTCTAAGCGACACTTGATGATATTTGCAGAATGCAAAACAAAATCCTGATTTACCTTTTGGATACACAAAAAACCTGCTGAGTGAGGGAGGATTAATTTCTATCATTTTGTATTGGCAAGTTGTATTTAGTGTCATTTTTTTTTTCCTTCTTTGTTCTGTGGTTTTTGTTTCCTGGTGATTTCCACCTGGCATTGGTGCCATGAGAGCTGAGATTTGAGGTGTATGCTGTAGTTCTACTTTTCCTTTTACTGCTGGAATGCCTCATCCTTTATTTTAACTCATAAGAAGAGAAAAGAAAGGGCCTTCAGTGAAAAATTGGACCTCTTATTTCTATTAATGAAACTTAAAGCCTTCTTTGCCATTTAACTTTCTCCCTACAAGTCTTACCTACCTACACATTTAGGTTCCTTAAGAAGACAACAATACTGTACTAAGATAAGTTTGTGAAATGATGAATGACACCAACCAAAGATTTTAGATTTGATGATGTCTTTGCCATAATTTAATTTTCTTTTTTTTTTGCCTTTACAAAATTTTTTTTATTAGTTGCTCATGACAATACAATGATCTTGACATATCATACATAATTTAATTTTCAAGAAAAAAAAATAACAACTAGGATTCAGCCTTTCCCAATCATCTCTTCTAAGGTAAATGAGCATTCAGACAAAATGTTTTGGTATTAATTTGGTTTCAAAAGTTGAAAAACTAAAATCAGAACATCATGTATCTTCAGATATGTATGTGAGTGTTTAACGTACTGCTAATTTCAAGTTGGAGTTTACTGGAATAGGGGATAGCCATGTCTTTCTAAAAATATTCAATTCAGTTAGCCAAGCACATTGGGAAATGGAAAATTGGAGAAAGCACATTTCCTTTCACTTGGAGCATGGTGGAATAGACCCTCTAACAAACTCGTAATGACATTCAGAGTCAAAGAGATAACACAAGTGTCCTGACTTCTTTTTATTCTGTGTCAAATGTGAATCCCTATCTTCATCTGAACTTCAGGAATTTCTACTACAGATAGTGATGCTCCCACCTGAAAAAAAAATAAGAGTATTACTAAGAAAGCACCATATGTATATTGGAGGGGAAAAAAACCTGAAGATAGAAACTTTTTTTTTGGAATCTGAGTTGAAACTAGACCATGGATCCCATTTTATATGAGTGTGTGTGTGTGTGTGTGTGTGTGTGTGTGTGTGTGTGTGTGTAAGAGAGAGACCGAAAAAGAACAGAATGTTTCATTATGAGTTTTTGCTTCAAGATCCAAGGATGCCTGTGGCCATATGGAAGCAATTCAGGGTAACGGGCATGCTGGCCAACTGTGTGGGCTTTCTTCCCCTTCACCGTCCAATTCAAATTATGTGTGACAATGGGTTAAGGCCAATGAAGAGAAAACTATTGGAAGCTGCACCTGAAAAGAAAGCCATCACTAATTCAAGGCCAGCCTGGATAACTTACTCAGACCTTGTCTCAAAATGAAATAAAAAAAAAAAAAGCTGAGGTACATGTAGCTTAGTGTACAGCACTTGCTTAGTGTGTTGAATGTGTGCAGGCCTGGATTCAATGCCCAGTACCACCAAAAAAATTTTTAAAAATTAAAAAAAGAAGACCCTGAATGCAAGATTCTATCACTGGGCTGTAGCTTTATGACACCTGAAATCTGTTCCAAGGCAGACTGAGCTCTGTGGACACTTACTTCTTGAGGAGTCTCATGAGAGCTTTTAGCACTTTCCTTCTTCCTGTCCTCCTAAAGGGCAAGAAACTTTATTGTATTCATCCTCCAAAATTTAGCTTAGCTTCTGCTATCTGAAAAACAATATCCTAGGATACTATTTACTTTATTTATTTTATTTTTCTTTTTTTGTGGTGCTGGGGATCAAACTTAACACCTCAAGCATGCTAGGCAAATGCTCTACCACTGAATGGCATCCCCAGCCCTAATTTGCTATTTTTTAAATGTCAAAAAAATGTATGCAACATAAAAAGATCTGTTTTGTAAAATCAAAAGGACAAATAGAGACTTTGAAGGTAATTTTGCATTAGTACAGGGGTCATTCTGATTTTAATGATGTTACATTTAGTCAATATATTAGACACCCAAAGGAAAAATATTCTCATAACTAAAATTCATAATTTTTTCAGAAAAAAAAATATTAAAAAGGGGGATCCTAAGGCCAAATTTTCTTGAAACCAATATCAAAAGGAATTCATGGTTTTCTTGAACCCAATTAAGGAATTCATGGCTCAGAATATTTAAAAAATTTTTTAAAGCATAATTGTTTACAAGATAGAATTAGAAAAATTTTTTAATGTTTTCTTTCATGTTTTGAACATTTTGCAGAGCTATAGCATTTATAGTTCATAAAAAGTACTAGTGAAAATTTTCCATCTTAACTCTTTGCATAAATTCTACTTCAGGAAAATCAGCTTATATGAACTTGAATATGACTTAAGCTAGAAAAAAAAGTAATTTTAAAAATTAGTGGTGGCACATATCTATAAACCCAGTGGCTCAGCAAGCTCAAAGCCAGCCTCTGCAACTTAGCAAGGCCCTGTCTTTAAATAAAATACAAAAAGGGGCTGGGGATGTGGCTCAATGGTTAAGGGACCCTTGGCTCAATCCTTGGTACCAAAATATGTACATACACACACATATTCTTTGGATCTAAGGAAAGGTAGAACTGTCATAGGAACTATGAGAAGGAATGTCACATGGAATGAAGATTATGGGCAAGCAAAGGGACCATCTGAGTCCCAGCTTGCCATCAACAATGACAGAGTAAATGAAGATCAAAAGACATACACAATGGGCCACAGATGGTGCATGGTCATCAATATTATTACTTGTATTATTATTATATTAACATCTACTGTTAGGAATGATAGAAATTGCAACAAAGCTAATTCTTAATACATGAAGAGTGTGTGTGCATATGTTCAGCTTTTAATCATATATCTGTGAATTCCTAAAATTATTTTTTTAAAAAAAGTGTGACCAAAAAAGTCTTCTCCCAAGAAGTTTACCATCTTGGAGAAACTGTAGATACACAATAAGCCAAAGATAAGCCAGTATCAATGGGCAAAAAGCAAACAAAAACTGCAAGTATTTTAAGGAATTAATTCATGGCTCAGAATATTTAAATTTTTTTTCAAAAGCATAATTGCTTACAAGATAGAATTAGAACAATTTTTTAAATCATGTCTTTGAGTCTAATAGATTTACAGTTTACAAAAGTAACCCAACAAATGCCCATGCAGACAGATGGAAAGCATTCATACTTGTGTGGAACATGTTATATGTCTAGTAAAGATTTCCTGAGTGTGCCTGTTTTTAGAAAGCAACAGTTATCCTCAGAACAAACAACATTCCTCAATTCACTCTGATCTGATGTTGAGTCCCATTATTTCACCAAGACAGCTTTCACTGAGGTAGATGAGACCTCCATATCACTGAATCCAGGAGACCAAAGAACCAAGCCAGAGAGCTACATAGTCAAGAGTAATCTTTAAAGCCCACACTGCTGACACTGCTGAATACAGAAATGTAAGTAAACATTTGTTCTTTGTTACAATAACAGTTACATAATTCATTTAAAGTAGATAAATTGATTCTGATGGTATTTCAGGACTCTCATGAATTAATGATACTACCTACCAAAATTGGCACCATGTCATGTGACAAATGACAAAGATTCTTTGGTTGGCCAAACTTCAGTCAAGTTTCTGAAACTTCTTGGAGACCCATCTGTGCACTTCCTTGTAAAATCCAGTTTTAGCATAAAGAACCCTGCTAAATCAGTCTCATCATATGTGATCATCCTCAGTATCTGATCAGGTTCTTAATCCTATGCCATTCCCCAAGTTGTATCTGATCACCTGGTATGTTTTTTGCAAAAATTCTGATAGTCAGTTTCATAAAAATCTTCCTTATTTCTGATGCTTCCTCTAAGTAATTTTCCTTCCAATGGTTCCACACTGCTCTTTGGCCATAAATTTTTCACTTGCCCATGTTATATTCAGAGTCAAGCCCAATCTCTTTCCTCCACTGATGGACCACAAACAATGACCTCTCCATTTATTGCAATGGTCTTAATGAAAGTCTTCCTTACCATTCGTTAGCAAGCATCACTGAATAATTCTTTTTTTAACACATGTGGAACTAAGTCTTATATGTATCTCATAATTTATGCAGAGAATGCTAAAAATAAAACTATTACCATTTGCTTCTCTTATAACCTATGGACCCCAAATTGTTTATTTCTTGGAAATTTTCAGTCTTTTACATTCTTATTTCAAAAATAATTTTAGTAGCCTACTTCAGATGCTTGTTAGGAAAAGTGTAATTTCAGACTATTCTGCATTTCAGTGCTTTGAATTATATAATATATTCTTAGAAAGATGTTGAGGAAGGCATAATTTCAATACAAAATTCAGAATTTATATTGGGCATTTCAGACTCCTATGTCTTTTTTGTGGTTCCCAAAAGGAAGTGCCTGTCCATCTGCCATGGTCATAAGCCTGCCTATCTACCCAAAACCTCAAGATATCACATAAAGAAATTTGTATTGTAGTTAAAAGAAATACAAAGAAAAAAATCATTTAAAAAATATTTTCTTATATAGATGAAGATATTTGCAATCCCAAAATTTTATGAAAAAAAGTTTACATTTTATCCTTTGTACTAATAAAATACCTGGAAATATATAGAAAAAAATAAATTTGTATTTTAAATAAGATAGAACTGTGAGGAATCAAATATGAGGAAGAAGTCATATCAGCTCTCAATGGCCTTAAAATCATGCTTTTGGGGACTTGCTTGTACACAGTAACAAAATAATCAATCTGCTAATATAAATTCATGTATTTTAATTTCAATCATTGAATTACTGATAATTCTATGTAATTATACATGTTGCCAATTGATAATGATGGTTACCTAAATTGAATAATAGCAAATGATGTCATAGGTCTTATCAAATGATCTAGGCATTTAGAAAACCATCCTAAAATTTGATTGATTTTTCTTACTCAAAAACCTTCTGCCTATGTAAAAATCCACTTGAAACTATTTACCAGGATTCCCTAAAACATAAATTCTAAATTGAACTAATAGTATATGTACAAATAAGGATTACTGTGATCTCTTAATGATGCTATACATCTGTTTTTAAGATGTTACACTCTGGCATGATTGTGACTATAATAAGATAGCTTCAGCTTATTCTCCTTGAAAATTCGCCTAAGCATGTGCATTTCCAATAACCACTGTGGAATAATGGATATTATAGCTTTAACAAGCACTTATTTTGCAGCATTGGCAATCTATCAACTTTTATGACATTAGTATGTTCAACTTATCTATTTTGAGAAATGTAACCTTGTTATTTTTATAAATACTAACAGCGCTGATGTATATGTGACTTTCCTATTAAAGTAAGGGAAGCGTCCTCTGAGCAATTGAACTTAACTAGCCTTCATTTCTGTGATTTGTAAGTATTCTATTGATTTAGACGTGCAGTTAAATCTACACTTAATGACACTTACTGCAACATCTTACACCCAGTTTTCTCTCACATTCTTTAAAGCAATAGTTCCCTGGACCAGTAGCATCAGAATATCTGAGAACTTGTGAAAAATTAAGATTCTCAGGTACTATCACAGAATGGAGTCACAAACTCTGAGGTAGGACCTAGAAATGTGTTTCAACAAGCCCAGCAGGTGATTGTGATGCAAGGATATTGTTGGAAAACCTCTGCTCTAACACAAAAAGATGCTCCCTTGCTATAAGATAGTCTTTATTTCTACTTTGGAGCAGTGAATTTTGTACAGTTTTTGTCTCCAAACTTAAGATGCTATTATACGTTATTGGACATAGTATTCATTATAGATGGTACCAAGTTTTGAAATTTTATAAAATAAAGACTTCAGGCTAAGGCATATTTTTAATTCATATGAAAATATTGATGTGTATTTAAAAGTTGTAAGAAAAAAGAATTGTCACCACTTTAAACACTAATGAACAGTGTCCTACCTGTCACAATTTTAATGGATTTTTTTTTTTTCTGTAACCAAACTAAAAGAAAACATGGCTGGTTCTAACCTTTGCCTTTAGTATTTCCTGGATCTCTAGAACTTGTGTAGTCTATACAACCAGGACCATGTGTGTGTGATGAATAAATTAAAAAAGAGGAAATAAATGTTTCTACACAAAGGCAAGATGGCGATGTTACCTCAAAGAATGGATAAAAAGAAACTGGCTTATTCTGTCAATATTGCCCATGATGTGGCCTGTGTACTCAGAAAATCTACTGAGAAACCTAAAAAAAAAATAAGAGAAATGTTTTTGTGCTTTTTTTTTTTTTTTTTTTTTTTTTTGACAGTAAAGCAGGGTGGTGCAGTTCACTAGCCTCAAAGCCTTGTGTATGCTGAAGGAATGCATTTCACTAGTAATATATGCAAATCAAATCCTGTATATATGCATTATAGATACCAAGAGTAAAACTTTGGGTAAAACATTTTTCTCTCTTTACCAGGAAAAAAAATAGGAGTCAACTTAATAGTATAATTTTGATTAAATAAGTATTGTTTAAATGTTTTTTTAAGTTCATTAAGATCTTGCATCAGAAGGCTATGGGAGTGAATTTTGCCTATTTCTCTTCATGTTTTAGTAAAACTCACATTTGAAGTTTGAGATAACCAAAATAGTGTGCTTCCCACTTAACAGCAGACTTCCCCAGTAGAATGTCAATCTTTTGAGAATTTTTTAAATTTAAGGAGAAAGAATACTTTCATAGAGCCATACAGAACTGGCATAAGTAATTCATATTCATGGATATCACTGTCATTCTTTAAAAAATCACTATTCTTTTATAAAATACTTAAAAATAATGATAGACTTACATTTGTCAAGTGTTCAGTTACATCAAAAGGGAGATTACAATATGTCAAGAAGTAAAAAACTTAATTGCATGAGTTAATAAAATAATTTGCTTAAATAAATGACAGGATTTATAATAAATCCCTGCACAGCAGCTAATAAACACAGCTAATAAACCATTCCAATTTAAATTTATCTCCATTAGAGAAAAATCTGTAATACCTGAGACTGTGCATTAATATTGGCTCCTTCCTTAACAAGAACTTTGACAACTTCTGCTTGTCCAGCCAAAGATGCAATGTGAAGAGCAGTATTTCCTTTCTGTTTGGGAGAAATAAAGTAGAAAATGTTAGAAGTTCTCCAATTTTGTAAAAATCAAAATGTACAGGCATTTTCAAATGAGTACAATTTATCATTTTATAACAATAGTAGTCTTCCCACCTACTTGTATTTTTCTACAATTGAAAATTGACGATTTCCTCTAATATCTCTCTTTTCTGTTTTTCATAATATTTCTCTAGTGTGAAGACATAGGAAGACTGTTCTCAGTGAATAAAAAAAAATTAGGATGTGGGTGCATGAATGTGTGTGACAATATATATTATCATGACACTCATGGGAGTTAATCAACAACTAAAGAATGCAACTACAAGGAAGTATTAACTTTAAAAAAAGTTTACTAAAACATTGAGTTTATTTCACCTTGCAATGAAACCTAGGGATTCTCAGTGGTAGTTGTGTTTCTAGATACAAAAGCATGTGGACATTACTCAATATTTTGAGAATAAAATATTTTGAGAATAAAAAATAAATTTTACATGAATCATAACATTGCCAATGAATTGTACTATTTTTAATACCTTTTTAGTTGTTGATAGACCTTTATTTATTTATATGTGGTGCTGAGAATCGAACCCAGTGCCTTACATGTGCCAGGCAAGTGCACTACTGCTGAGCCACAGCCCAAGCCCTGAATTCTACTATTTGATACATAAAAATTTATCACCCACAAAACCAATTGTCATTGAAAAATAATTTAAACCTTCTGTGAAAATATAGGTAAAGAGATTAAAAAATACTTGTGATGTAATTAAAATAAGTAACAAAAACTGGCAAAAAAACCCCAGATATCTATAGATTCTAAGACAAAGTTCAGACAATAGTTCAATTTCTGCTACCAAGCTCCTTGTGAGGCCACTAACCCTTTAAAATCTCAATAGAGTCTAAAAGAAAGGAAAAATGAAAATAATAACACTTCAACAACCAAAAAGTTGTTGGTTTAATGAATACACTATATTAATATGGGCAATTTTGGAGGCAAATAATTTTATTTACCCTCAAATATATATTATTTAAGTAATTGTTTCACGCTTATTTGATGTGCTTAAGAGAAAGATTTATATGTTCAAAGTAGGTAATTTACTACATAAAGTGAACTTATGTTTTAACTTCTTTTGAATTGCTTGATATTGTTTTTAAATTTTCACAGGAATTGTTCTTTACTATACTATAAGTCGGACTAATGTACATTTTGGTAGTTATGCATGAAGCATTGGAAATGTAGGTTAACTGACCATATTTCTAATTTATTCCTGAACTCTTTGTCCAGTAAGCCCGGGCCTACACCTGAGTGTGTAACTTGTCTCTCCCCCTCTACCACAGAGTATTGTCACATTCTAGTTCTCTCAACAGGGTTAGCTATAGCTGGTTACTGATTTTAGTTCTCCAAATAAAAAGTTTACCTTTAACAGACAAATATCTGTCACCATTGATGATATTTTTTAACATCTATTATTTATAATACACATGTCAACAGGTTCAAATGTATTTTAACAAAAACAGCATCCACAAGGGATCATAGCTTCTAGTAATGCCAAGCATCTTGTGTATTTCTTTAAAAGTGAGTTCCAGCTCGGCATGGTGGGGCACAACTGTAATCCAAGCAGCTAAGGAGGCTGAGGCAGGAGAATCAGAAGTTCAAAGCCAGCCTCCTCAGCAATTTAGTGAGGGCTTAAGCAATTCAGCAAGACCCTGTTTCTAAATATGAAAAAGGGCTGGGAATATGGCTCATTGGTTAAGTGCCCTGGATTCAATCCTCAGTACCCCCCTCAAAAAAAAAAAAAAAAAAGTGAGTTCCAAGTTCTTTATAAACACACATTTATAGTGAAAAAAAAATCTAATCTTACCCTAGTAATTCAATCCAAAATCCAAAAGCTCTTTTCCATTAAAGGATTCTGTATATTCCTATACCATGTTGAATGAATATATTACAAGATATGTCAATTTAATTAAAGCATGAACATTACTTGTTCATTTCCACTGACAAGTTTGCCACATCAATTTACTTTTAAAAAATGAATTAATCTTAGGGAAAAATGGTATTATTCACAGATAAATATATTGATTTAGTCCTCTTTGTGAATCAAAACAGGAAAGACAATTTATTCAATGTTAGATTTAGAAATTTCTTCAGTCTCATGTCTGATAAATCCTTAAACAAAAGATTCAAACTAAAAAGTTTAAATGAGAGGTCTTCCACTGTCGTTGTGTAGTTATGAATTTCAATGCTCCAGGGAACCTCTGAAATGCACACTGGGAAAAGAAGCTCCAAAGTAAGTCCTCTTTTCTAAGAAACACAAGTTCTATCAGCATGAACATTACCTTAGTGGCAGAATCCACCGAGGACCCTCGTCCCAGCAGCTCCTGGACCAGCCCCACGTGGCCCTCCTTGGCAGCCAGATGGAGAGCGTTGAGTCCATTCTGAGAGAAGAACAAGCAAAACCTCAGAAGAGGAGTCATGATGAGGGACACAGTGTGCCCATGGAATTCAAACACAGAACCCAGAGAATACACAGACTCTGGTGCGTCTGTCTGCCTGCCCGTCTGTCTGTCTCTCTCCTCTTTGTAGTCTCTTTAATCTATTCAGTTCAGAGACTGCCTTCTAGTGTTTCTGATTCCAATAAACAAAAAGGTAAATATTCATCAGAAACATGAATTTGGCAACTTCATTTCAACAAAACATCTTTTTTTTCCTTTAGTTAAGGAAATTAAATTAAATTTAAAAAGTAGAGATTTTTCTTTTTTATTTTATTTTTACTTAAAACTGGCTCAGAATAATGCTCTCATCAACCAGCTATAATCTAAGTGAGGGCAAGTGTATATCATCCTTGCCAGAGGAATCTCTACTTTTGTCTAATGAGAAAATAAAAAGAATAATTCTATATCACTTATTTTGTTCGGCAAAAAATAAAATTTTGCCAAGTTCCTAGAACCAATAGAGTTTTAAATTAATCTTACTTTTTAACAAGTAGGAGAAAAATGTTCTTTTTATAAACTTTTTTAAAAGTTCTTTTTATAAAACCACAGGACAATTTATTTTATTGGTGAATTATAATTACACATAATAGCAGGCTTCATTGTGATATATCTGTACCTGCACATAGCATAATTTGGTCTTCTGCATATCTCTGTACCTCCCCATTCCCTCCCCCCAAATCTCTACTCTCTACCCTGCTGGTCTCCCTTCTATTTTCATAAAATCCTTTCTCCTCCCACCGCCTCTTCTTTTCTCCCTAGCTTCTATAGGACAATTTTTAAAGCAATACAACTCTTCAATGATAACACTTTACTTAAAATACATTTTGCTCTATGGCATTAAACAGTCTTTCTTTAAGCAAAAATTTAAATTTTATCTTATATTATCTGTTAAAACTATAACATCTGGTTCCTATCTATATAAATCTGTAAAAAGTTATTTACCACAGCATTGAAAAAACTCATTTAGCATATTATTACTTAGCATAATCTACAGTCAATGCAATCTTTACCAAAGTATCAATGATATTCTCCAAAGAAATACAAAAATCACTCCTAAAATTCATGATACCACAAAAGACCTCCCAAAACCAAACAATGTTAAACAAACAAACAAATAAAAACCGAAAGGCATCATACTATTTGACTTCAGAATATATTACAAAGTTATAGTACCCAAAACAGCATGCCCCTGGCATAAAAACAAACACATACACTTATAGAACAGAGAGCCCCAAAAGAAATCAACACGCTTTGGCCAACTGTTTTTCAACAAAGGTGTCAAGAACACACATTTGGAAAAGGGTGCCTTTTTCAAGAACTGGGGCCAGAAAAACTTGATATCAATGTGCAGAACAATGAAGCTAGACCTCTGTCTCTCACTAATTCCAAAAATCAACACAAAATAGATTTAAAACTTAAATATAAAACCACAAACTATAAAGCTACTAGAAGAAAATACAAAGAAAATGTTTCATGACATTCATTGGCCAGAGCAGTACTTTTTTTTATTTTTTTGGAACGTACTTCAATAACACACAACAAAAGCAAAAATGGACAAATGAGATTACATCAAACTACAAAGCTTCTTCTGCTCAGCAAAGGAAATAGTCAGCAGAGTGAAAGACAATATTTTAAAAATACAGAAAATATTTGCAACTACATATGAAGTTTGAAAGTAGATCTGATCATACATAGAAGAAGAAACATAGCTGGGTGTGGTGGCCCACACCTGTAATCCCAGGAGCTCAGGAGACTGAGGCAGCAGAATCTCGAGTTCATAGCCAGCCTTAACAACTTAGCAAGGTCTAAGCAACTCAGTGAGACCCTGTCTCTAAATAAAAAACTGTAAAAAAAATAAAAAAGGTAGGGGTCTGGCTCAGTGGTTAAGCACCCTTGGGTTCAATCCCCAATACTAAAAAGAAGAAGAAACATATTAATATATTTGCTGTATAGTAATTATACTTAATGATTTTTTAAAATTTTTTTTAGTTGCTGATGGACCTTTATTCATTTATTTGTATGTGGTGCTGAGGATGGAACCTAGGGCCCCACACATGTGAGGGAAGCGCTCTACCACTGAGCCCCAAGCCCAGCCCTTACTTAATGATTTTGATATAGAAAGTAGTCAGCCTTTTATGTTTCAATAAAGAAAATAGGTAATGTTTGCTTTGGTTTTTTTTTCTTTGCAAAACAGCCCTGCTTCCTCATCCACATTTAACTTTGAGTAGCCAATAAAGTTGTTCTACAAAACATGCCTGTATGGTTTGGGCCCATTTACTGACACCAAATGGTAGAAAGTGAAGAACTTCTAATATTTTTATTACATTCCTAGAAAAATTAACAAATGAATCAAAAAGATAATAAAAACTTGAAAAAGATGGAATTTATTTTGCCCCTTGCATTCAAGCAGTATGAAAATGTTAACGAAGTTAAATGCAGACAGGTGATTCACAAATGAAAATTGGTTTTTGCTCCTACTACCAGATCAAGGAAAGCATTGCATTATAAAGTTGTTTTCTGATCTAATTATTCAACATCCAATCTCTTTGGTAATAGGCAATTATAACTGATATACACCTATTCTGGGGACAAGCAGAATGACCTTAAGGTAGGAATTTAAAGGTGATAGTTAAATCTGATGGTACTTAAGAGCTTAATCTTTTCTGATACCTTCTGATTGCTACATATTCTTCTGCATAGCCATCACTGGCTTTCCCACACTTTTTAAAGAAGTCTTTGGCTCTGTATATGGAGAATTGTGTAAACGTTTTGGAGTATGGATCAGTTACTTCAGTAAGAATCAAATGTTCCAGCAAATGGAAGTTGTCCAGATGGCCCAGGAAGCTAAACGGTAAGGAATGTCACATTTGAAGATGTCTGTAGTTAGTACTAGGCTTCTTTCCTTTCTCTGCCTCCATCAGGTTTTAGAACCCAAGAATTTCAAAGGACTGTTTAGATTATCCATGGTAATGATTCACTTCCTACTCAGCTCCAGGCCCTAGACAGAGCATCTACTCCATAAATACTGCCAGATAAATGAATTAATCTAAAGAGGAAATGTTTGGTAAAGACTACTTTTATAAAAAAAAATTAAAACTATTTAATGCATTTTATATAAAAAGATAATGGTCTCTATAATTTATAAACTTGTTTATATCAGGGCTTTTGTCCAAATGGGATTAGACATTTTTGATTTGGAGATATTATTTTCCAGGTGTCTGAGGCATGATAGAAACACCAGATTTATTCTGCCAGAACATATCTTCTCTCTAAAATCTCATATCATAGAATTCAGGAGTCTTCTAACTTTAGAGGCAAATGATAAACTTGGTTAAGTGACAAAATCTACATGGATGACTTTCTGTATTGATCCAGGAATTTAACCCGGGGATTCTCTACCACTGAGCTATATCCCCAAGAGACATATCCCACCCCACCCCCCCTTTTTTTTTTTCAAATTATTTTGAGACAGGGTCTTGCTAAATTGCCCAGGTTGGCCTCAGCCTCCTGAGTCACAGGGATTACAGGTATGTGCCACACTGTTTGACCAACCTCCCTCCCTCCCTCCTTTCTTTCTTTCCTTCCTTCCTTCCTTCTTCTTTTCCTCTCTCCTTCCCTCCATTCCTTCCTCCTTGTGGTACTTGGGATTAAACCTAGATCTTTTCAAAGCTGGTGATCCACATTTTATGAATGTCCTTTCTAAGACAAGAGGAATGAGATATTAAATTATTTTATCTCCTCTACTCTCTTTTAGTTTAAAAAATGGACCATTTTGATGATCATTTATGCCTCATTAGATAACCAAAGTGATCACTTTAGCTTTGGGGGGAAGGCAGAGTGGACCAGGGGATTGAACTCAGGGTCATACCACCACTGAGCCACATTTCCAGCACTATTTTGTAGGGTCTCACTGAGTTGCTTAGTGCCCTTTGCTGAAGCTGGCTTTGAACTGCTATCCTCCTGCCTCAGCCTCCAGAACTGCTGATGTGTGCCATGATGCCCAGCTAACTAGCTTTTTGAAAAGTGGTCTTATCTGATGTCAATGTTTACTAGATGTTAGAAAAAGAAAGTTTAACCTGTACATTGAAATCACCAACCAGCTGAGGGAAGATGGAGAAGGGTTTCCCATCTAGAACAATCAGAGCACTTCAAACAATTACTCCAAACAGATTCAACTCTGTGGTTAAGCCTCTGGCCTCTGAGCTATTATCAGCTGAAGGAGGAAAAGAAGGAAGCATCTTCACAATATTTGCCAGTAATTTCCCTTCCAGTTTCTTAATTTTAGTATTTCCCCCCTTATCATATCCCTGGCATAGGAAAATTAATTTTACTACAAAAATAAAAAATCAGGACTTTTGCACCCAGACTGTCAGTGGTTAAACATTTACAGACAATATCACTGTTTGAATGGCAAAGATGAAGGTGCTTTGACATTTTGTTTTTAATGTAAGCTGGAAAGACGGCTCCTCAAAAGCCAATTTCTCTAAAGTAGAGTAGCCTCAATCTGTTCTTTATTTAGCTCTAAAATTCTAAAATACAGATAACAGATGGAATCTACAGATAGGAAATAATCTTGTTTATATTTCTAATATACAGTCTGGAATCTACGGATAGGAAATTTTGCTTATATTTCTAATATACAGTCAAGCATTATTAATTATTCACCAATCCTTTATTGCTTTCTAAAGTGGCTTGAAAAATCATCTCCTCCACAGTAGTACCCTGAATGCCACTTTAGAGACTCAAAATAGAAAGAGTTGAGGAATAAAATGTTTTTTAAAAAAGGTGTAAAATGTCTCTTTAATCCCACAAATGACAAATCGAGGTCGAGAGCATTTATAACACTCTGCTCCATCACATCTGGGGATGTGGAAATATCTATTTCCCCTTGCACTCTATAGCAGCAGCTCATCTGAAAACTTCCACTTGCTGAAGACCAGCTTATGAGAGTACCAAACTTCTTATTTTTAAAAAGGTTTTTCAATGTATTTTTTTTTTTTAGTTGCTGATGGACCTTTATTTTATGCTGAGAATCCAACCCAGTGCCTCACACATGCTAGGCAAGTGTTCTATCACTGAGCCACAACCACATCCCCAAACTTCTTATTTTTGTTTCCATAAATATGGGGAAAATTTGTGTTAAAAATTAACCAAGGTACAAAGACATGATTTTCAATCTAGAAACTTATGAAGCCAAAATATATTTTTAATTAATCATTTCAGGAGAGGCTATCCAGTGACATATTACTTATCTTAGTTGACTCCATGGAGTTTACTCTATGTATTCCAAATGTAGCCTACCTCATTTCACAAAAGGAAGCCATTTAAATCTCCAACATATGAAAGAGTTTTCTCTCAACAAATGGCTAACTTTCTTGTAATTAAGTCTGACCCTCTAAATTAAAAAAAAATTAAGGAAAAGTTATCTTTTTGAGGGGAGGCACAAAGTGCCCATTATAAATCACTACAATATAGTCGCATTTTATTGAAAAATCAAAAGTATATGACTAAAATTTTCTTCGTGAGGAAATAATTTAAAAACAAAACTGTTATGCAAATCAAATTCAGGATACGCATGTGTGTTCAAGATTTTGTAATACTAATCCGTACAACTACTGAAACTAGAGTGGCTTTAAAGACACAGATGGGGGAAATTCTAGTTACAAATACTATATATAAATTCTTCTGTTGCCTTCTTTTAACATGCAAACATTTGGGATGGCAGTCATATTTCTAAATACATGTCCATTAGCAGCTTGCTTTATGCTAATGTCTTGGTTTGGGAATTTTTGACTACAAATAATTTTAACTAGAAATGGAATATGCTGTCAGGTATAGTGGTGCACACCTATAATCCCAGCTACAAGACCCTGTCTCAAAATAAAGAATAATATAGAAGGGCCTGGGATGTTGGTCTGTGCTAGAGCATCAACCTCACATGTATGAAATACTGGGTTTAGTCCCCAGTAACACACACATACGCACACACACACATGCAAATATGATAGATAGTTATCAGAAAAGCAACTTGTATCAACTGGACTTAAAATGTTTTATTTTATGATCATAAGCTAAAATAAATTACATGAAAATGGAGAGTGACAATACTATTTAAGGATAGAACTAAGCTGATTTCTTGAGAATAAGATATATAATGTTTTTGGTTAGCCCATTCTGGGAAGTCCTATGGGTAACAATTTCTAAAAATCCAAACTTCCCACAGAAGCCACATTGATGCTTTTTAGCAGAGAGTAATCACTTGATAATACTGGCCCGAAGTTCAAAAGAGGTTGTTGTTGCTAAATATTTTTACTTTGTCTGGTAAAGGAGTAGAAAAAAGACAGACATGCAGAACTGGGCAGCCTTTTTATCTGATTGGAGAAACAGGGCACCCTCTAGCAATTCCCAGTAGTGCCTTCTGCACATGTGGTGTTTGAGGAACCAAAGTCCTTTCCATTTCAAGATGTTAAGTCTCTGCATTCATTAGAACATTCATCATAAGCTTACTGAGTTCTGGCCAAAGTGTATCTGAAACAATTTGTGTTTAACAGAGACATTAACTCTTCACTCCCTAGATTAATATCAGGATTGATGCTCAGTTAGATCACCAGAAAGCAATGTGTCTGGAACACATTATTTCTATTCCCTAGAGAAATGGTTTTACTCGATTATGAAACATGATGACCCGTTTGGTTTTTATGTAAGATGGATATAAGAGATGTCCATCTGAGCAAGATTTTATGGCCTTGTGTTTATAGAATATCTATTCTCTGGATTAACTGTTACTGAAGTCAGTAACAGGAAAAAGTTTTATTAAAAAAAAAGCTATTTTCTTCCTTTTGCTAAACTTTAAAAAAAATCATGTAATTCACTGTCGTTTTTTGCTAGTTTCCAGCAGACACAGGATAAATTCAATATTTATATGAATTAAGTTACTCAATCCTCTAGTTCTCTATTCTTTTTCCTATGTATAGTTTCATTTTTGACAATGTCAAAATCACAGGATATGTGAGCATGTGCTGTGCCACCAACAAGTTATTGGAAAAAAAAAATTAATTCCTTTTGACCTCAAAACAGCATTAAGTGTCATTCACGCTTAGATTACCTATTTTGACACATACTAAGTGTGTCAAAATAGGTAATCCCCTACCTCCTAATTATACTTTAGATCAATATGATGACTGATTCTAATCAGCTACTCAGTCTCACAATACTGACCAACAATTTGGGAAAAAAAACTTAGAAATGTATTATGGTTAAAAATTAAAAATAAAAATTTAAGATGAAATTATAAGAATTAATTAAACCTGAAAAATAGTAGGCTAAGCACTCAGTTAATATTCTTAGTATGCTAGAGGGAATAAAACACCATTTGTGTTTTAACTCTACTAAATAAATAGAAGGGAAGTAGATGAATATAAAGTTAAAAATTTTGCAAAAAACAAGGAAAACCCATGGAACAATTGGGTTAATTAGAGAGAATTGGAAATATTTCCTTTTAGGTGCTAAAAGAGTATTATTTGTTTGCAATTGACTGTGCTTTTTTCTCTTACATCAGTCACTAGTATGGCATTATGTAAAAATGTGAATGTGTAACCTATGTGATTCTGCAATCTGTATTTGGGGTAAAAATGGGAGTTCATAACTCACTTGAAACTAATGTTCGAAATATGATATGTCAAGAGCTTTGTAAGGTTTTGAACAACCAATAAAAAAATAAAAATAAAAATGTTAGTCAAAAAAAAAAACATTTTCTTCTAATTTCCTTTTTTTTTTTTTCCTTCTTTAAAGTATGGCCAACTGCAGGAATAGTAACATGGTGTTGGAAACTCTAAGAAATGCAATCTGTTCTTGCTCTGCTACTAACCAGTAGTTAGAAACAAGTTTTAGGTGAGTAACCCACAATGCCCTCTACCAATATCATATAAACAACAACAATAATGATAACAATGATCGTCATCTCAATGGATGAAAATGTCCATTTAGGCAGTATGATGACAGATAAATAGATGAATACTTATGAGCACCAGTTATGTACTAAACGTGTAAGCTACTTTACATATATTATCTTTTACTCTCATAACAACTCTCTAAAAAAAGGCTGTTGGATATGACTGTCTACCAATTAATGATATTAAAAAACTATTAACTCAAGCTGTATATAGTTTAAAACTGGAAAAGATCTTGGATATCTGGTAAGCTAACATAGATGAGCAAACAGAGTTCAGAAGTGAGTACCCAGCTAAGGTCAACATGGAGAATGAAACCCACTCTCCTAGTCATCACTAGCATTGAAAATGTGAGATGAGTCATAAGAGCCCAGACTTGACATTGAATGCTCTCCAAGGAATATTCTTAGAATGTAGAGTGATGAGATGGAAAAAGTGTAGATTTTACAGGAATTAGCATTGCATACTAATCCAAACCCTCCCTGCCATTTCCCCACTGAGTAAACACTAGTCCCTGCATCTTCAGAAAGGGACTGTGGTCCTCATCTGATGCTCTAGTAAAGCAAAAACAAAACAATAAATGTAAAAAAACAGTTTGGTAGATGGTATGAGGTACCAGTTATTAGTTTTCATATCCTACTTGCCATACACAAAAAATATAAAATATCAATACTGAAAAATTAAAGGCTTTCCACATGCAAATTGAAGTATACATGTGTTGGTGTGTCTTGTACATTTCATGTAAACCCAAGTCACTCTACAAAATGTTACTTCATAGATAATTTCAGAGATTCATTATAATTATTTTTGATATTGGAAAAGAATACAGAAATGGTTTACACTATAGTATCATTGCATATGTTAGAGAAGCATTTGTTTTCTATACTGTATCTATAGAAGAGTACTTATTCAAGAGTGATCTAGTGATATTCTAAGCATAAAACAGAAAAAGTCATACTAAATATGAAAGTTATAGAAACTGTCCTCCTTATACACTGTAGCACTAAATCACAATAACAGTAACGATCCATTCTTAATTCCAGCTGGTCCTGACCATGGTATTGAAATGAGTAAATATGATAATCTTAGGGTGCTGATATTCCTGATAAGGCCTCCCTTCAAGTTTAGTGGCAAAAGACATGAAGCTGTTAAAGAGTATGAACAGATTTGTCATACAGAGATGTGTTACCTACAGCCTTCTATTGAAATATGAATTTATGAGGGAAGCATTTTAGCATGATAATATGATGCATTGAGGTATAGATCCACTTTAGCAATGATCTACACAGGTGTTAGATTCTCTACATGCAGATATAGACTAATTTCTAGCAATAGTTTAAATATCTGTCAATTACACATGTTGAACAGAAACCAACCAAATCAGCTACTATGGATAGGTCCTTGATATTAGTTTACTTAAGTTAATACTGATAAAAAATATAAACTTGAATTTTTAAAATAATCAACAAATATCCACTGAGCCCTTATTGTAACCAAGATATTGGGCTACATAGATCTTTGAGTACCAGGCAAGGTATCACTTTTGATACTACAACTTTAGAATAATGCTATTTCTATATATTGTTAAAATGGCTAAACAGACCAAGTAGTTAAAAAACAAGGTCATAATGCTACTTTGAAACAATAATGAGCATATCAATCAATCCTAAAGAAGTTATCTTTTTTGTTTAGTACTTCTATCTAAATTTTATGAAGCAATATTGTAATTGTTTACCATGAGATTTATGATACTCTAGTCTCTATTTCCCTTGCTGATTTTATTATATATTTTGCATATTGATGGATTTTCCTAAGCTCATATAAAACTAGAAGATGAAACCCTAGGTACAGAAGATATGCAATAAAAATTTTTATAGAGTCATTTGAGTGTTAGTTAAACTTCTGTCACATCCAGAAAAGCCACAGAGTTGTCCATTCCAAAAAGTTGAAGAACAGAATCAAGAAGATTTTTATGGTTTATATGTGAGGTGTTGTGCTTTGCATGTGAGGTGTCCCACTAAAAGCTCACGTGTGAGACAGGGCAAGAAGGTTTGGAGGAGAAATGATTGGGCTATAGCCTTAGCCTAATCAGTGAATTTATCCCTCATGGGTTGGATGGGTAACTGGAGGCAGGTGGGGTGTGGCTGGAGGAGGTGGTCCATGATTATGGGCTATGTATTTTGCATCTGGAGAATGGAGAGTCTCTCTCTCTCTCTCTCTCTCTCTCTCTCTCTCTCTCTCTCTCTCTCTCTCTCTCTCCCTCCCTCCCCCTCTGCTTCCTGATCATCATGTGAGCTGCTTCCTTCTGCCACACATTCACCATGATGTTCAGCCTCACCTCGAGCCCTGAGGAATGGAACCTGCTGTCCATGGACAAAGAGGCCTTTGAAGCCATGAGCCCCCAAATAAACTTTTCTTCCTCCCATAAAATTGTCTGAGTCAGATCTTTTAGTCACAGCAGCAAAAAAGCTGACTAAACAAAGATGCAACTAAACTTACGTGAAGGTTAAATTTTGTGTCAAAATCAATTTAACAAAACAAATATGGTTTTGTATCATAATACGAATTCATAATTTATACAAACTTAGCAAGGATTTGCAAGGTACCCACCAAGTGCTCAGCTCTAGCTGCCAGGTTCTAAGGGAAGCAAAGGCCACATGGCATAGTTTCTGTCCCTAAACAGCCAACACATACTCTTATTAAACCACTGAAAAATAATATACACTCGTCAATAATTTTACTTTTCAGATCTCTGGCTACCTTGCTTTATAAATCTTACAAGTTGAATGAAAGGCCTTCAGTCTAAGCCTTATACTATTAGAAAAGTCCAATTAACTTCTGTAACTTCTTTAATTGTATTAAAATGTAATTTGGATGGAGGCAATTAAAATAGATGAGTTCCTAAAATATTTCAGAAGTAAGAGATAGAGAGAAAATAGTCACATTTAAGGGCAGTGATAGAGAAAACTGGCACCCCAGAAATCCAAGCCCCCCTCCCCCTGGGTTGGGGGCTCTTGTGTCAGAGGCACCCCTAACCAGGACTTCCCAAGAGAAGCCACATCTGTAGATGACACATATACAAATATTTATGAAATACTATTTACAGCTCCATCTTCCATCAGCACAAATGACCTTAAAAAAAGGAATAATCTGTACAATAGGGGAAAAATAAAACTAACAAAATAACCCATTTACATTTCTTCCATCCATTCTCTCTGTATCCATCCATAATTTATGTACACCTTTTTCACCTCTTCATGGTAGCTTCCTTAAACTAAGACAACTTGTTTCCTGTGATGGAATTAAGTATTTATTTAGTTGTGATGATAAAAAAGGGCAGAGCAAACACTGTGTCATCTTTGTCAAATGTGATTTAGCTGTGTCCTTGGCTGGTCTCCAAGGTCTCTGATTTAATAAAGTATAAACTGTAGGTGATTTAGGAGTAAATTTGTTTTATGGGTGACTTTTTATTATTCTCAAGTGTTTAAGGTTTTCTTTTTAATTCCCAAATGATGAATATTTCATGAGCTATTTGCTACAACCTTGTCAATTTAAAAATATTTGCAATAAGACTTGGAATTGGGTAAGTCACTGATCATTTCATAGGGAATTTAGAACAAGAATGCGTTGAAGTACACCACCTTACGTTGTCCACTTCCAGGTCACTTCTCCATTGGGGCATTCCATAGAGTGCTCCAGGCCAGTAGCTCCCTATTGGGCACTGGTCTTTTCCCCTATCTAGTTCCATCAAATGTTTCTATCACATAACCCTCAAATTTAAAGAATGACAGTTGAGTCAGCTTCAGAGAAAAACTAGTTATAATATTTATCCTCAGAAGCTTATGAAGAACAAGAGAGGTTCATTTCTGTAATCCCAGAAGCTTGGGAGGCTGAGCAGGAGAATTGCAAGTCAAAACCAGCCTCACCAACTTAGTGAGGTTCTAAGTAACTCAGTGAGACCCTGTCTCAAAAAGATCAAAAGAATTGGGGACGTGGCTTAGTGACTAAGCCCCTGGATCAATCTCTAGTACAAAAAAAAGAAAAAAAAAAAAAAACAAGAGGAAAGAGTCTATGGGTGCTGAGGAATAAGTAGCTGATGAATGAAAGAATAAGAAACAATCATTATTATAGTTTATATTTTACATAATCATAGTATAACTTAAAGATATATATTATATTTTATAGGTGATAGAAGTCAAGTAATTTACTTCAAAGATCCCTACCACTAGTAAGAGGACAAACAAAAAAACATATACATAGATCTGTCTGATTCACAAATCCATGCTCTCTAAGGTAAAATAATTAAGCCATAAATCAGTGATTCAAACAGTAGGACATAGCAGAGTCATAAAATCAGCATATTGTCAACCAGTATATTTCAAATCATGAACTAGAATAAAAGAAAATAGAATTCACTGTGCATGGCAAGTGTTCAATTTTGTGAAATTTCACACACATTTGCATATATGTGGGTATGTACATGTGCACAAAAAAACTAAAGATGTTTAGATGAGACCTGAGACATGAGGTCATCTTGTGGAAACAACATGTCCTTTCAAATCAAATAAATAAAGTTGGTGCTCCCATAGATCGTGTTAAGAGCAGATGATGGATGTTTAGGAATAGTTTTTATAGTGTGCTTATTTGAATTTTCTGAACTCATTTCTATTTTAACAAGTGTTGCAATGCAAATAAGAAGACTGACAATGAGATGAAGCAAAAATATTCATTTTGTGGATCTATGCCAAATCACTATGAAACCATTCACATTTGGGGCTACAGAGGGAGTGGGGTCTAGCAGAGAATACAACATAAGCAACAGAAAGCCTCAGTTCCTATTCTTTCTCTTCATTACTAAAGGCATAACACAAATTTTATCCCTTGGTACAAAGGAGAAATGTTCCAGTCTGGCGATAACTACTTATAAGATAGCCTAATTTAATGCATGTTAATGTTGTCTGGAATCTATAAAGTAACTAATTATAAGCTATTATTTTTCAGTTAGATTCAAGAGATAATAAAACATAGATTTTTTTAACTCTGTCCTTCCATACAGCTATTTTCTTTTCTTTTTAATATTTTGTTTTAGTTGTAGTTGGATACAATACCTTTATTTTATTTTTATGTGATGTTGAGTATTGAACCCAGGGCCCCACATGTGCTAGGCAAGCATTCTATTGCTGAGCCAAAACCCCAGCCAGCCCCACATACAGCTATTTTCTATTACTGAAAGTTGGTTAAATATGATGAGTTAAATTAGGCATTTTGAGTTCAATATATAATGTTTACCTGGGCTATCAAAGTATTAAATGATGCAGAAATGACATTTTAAAAAGCATTTTTAATTCCAATGAAACCTAGGAAGCAGGTGTGTAAAAGAAGCTTGACCCACTAATAGCCACCCTTATCAGTAATTCAAAGAACAGCTATTTGGCTTCTGAAGTTTTAACTCTCCTAATTCCAGTGTCATTTTCACACAGTCTCATTTTTTTTTGGTTAAATTCATTTTTATGAGAAATTATTAATTATTTTTAGTAGTTAATTTAATATATATATATATATATTAAGGAAAATGGTCATATAAATCTCAGCAAAAGAAAATTATTTAAACTGCTTATTATAATATTCATGTTTTAAAGGGATTAAACATTAAATTTAAAAGTAAGCAGCAAATTATTTAAATAATAGCTAAAAGTTATTATGGCTTATTTTTATGAGTCAAGCACTCTTTAAGCATTTAATTGCATTAAATCATGTAATCCTGAATTGAATATTGAAAATTAGGAACTAACTGGTGATTCTAGTTTTCAAACTGCACTCTTAACTCTCCTTGTCTTAACAAAAACAAAATGAAACCAAAGGAAAAAGATTCTATGGATTCTGCATTATAACCCTACTTCACTTTATTTAGACCTTAACTTCTTATTAGCCTTATATATTATCCTGTGGAATAGAAAATATCTCAGTCTCTGAAAATTATCTTTTTGAAGCTTCTAGACCTATGTGAAAATTAGAGTTCTAAATTGCTATGATGTCATATTGCATATCAAGCTTAGCTAGTCTTTTTTTTTTTCAAACATGGCTTTGTTTTTATTTTTATTTTTTTAATTCTTTTAGTTTTTATTTGAAAAGTAAAAGTGAAAAGAACGGGTTAGAATGGTTGATCCCTCAAGATTTTTACAGTAATAAAATTCTGTGATTCTAAAACCAAATGACAATTAATAAGCATAATTTTCAGTTTTAGAGATACTATTAAAAGAAGAGGTTTTATCTCTGTATATTGATTATTTTATATTTCAAGCAAACCATTTCTAAAGAAGGCATTAAAAATCTGCATTTCGCCCCCCAACACAGAATTTATCAAGCAGAGGCAGCAGTGTGTATCAAAATCAACTAGTAACTTTTTTTCCAATGAAACAAAAGAATTCTGTAGTGGGACAGCCTAAGGTGCCTCCAGAGGCCAAGGGTAAAATCAGAGTGAGAGGGAGAAAGAGTCCAAGGATCTCAGAGGAAAGAAAGTAAGAAGGAAACAGAACTCAAAAAAAGTTCTGAAGCTATTTCTAGTCTGTGCTCTATTCTTCTACTTCTAATGAGACACAAGTGAAGAAACATTTTTGGACATAAGACATAAAACTCAGATTAAAATATGGTACAAAGTTTTAATATTAATAAGCAATCACTTAAATTCAATAAATAAAAATAACTGAATATCAAGAATTCACACAATAAAATAATTATTGAATACTTGTTTTATACCAAACATTCTAGTAAGAACCAAGTCTGTATTTCAAGGTATCCATGTAAAAGTTGGCAATGTTATTAAAGAATTACAATGATTTCTAATCTTCTCCCCATTTTTTACAACATTGATTAAAAATAAGTCAAATTTGTATTCTAGAAGGCTATGGGAAGAGAAAGGAGAGAGCCACTAAACAACAATAAGTTAGCTTTTAAGTGTTGTCTAAATAGCATATCATTTATCTATTTTACATTATTATAAAACAAATTTCTCTAAATAACATTTAATATATACTTCTGAGTTAGACTGAGATACACAAGCTCCTTAGCTACTTCATACTCTGAGCAATTACAAAATTTGGTTCTGTTCACCAAGTTATTGTATTTGTGCATTTTCTCTGTCTATTCTCAATAAGACTTCTCACAGGCAATAAATCCTATTCACAGTAGTAACCTTCACACCTAACATAACACCTGGCACAAGAAAGAGGGTACTTCACTAATGTTTGTATCATGAATGAGCTAATGAATAGTATGTACAGTAAGGAAGAAAACAGGAATCTGATTCATTCATCCATTATGTCAGTAAATGGAATCAGGTTATGGATATCCAGGTTATTGAAAAAAAATCTTCAATAAGTATTTATTGACAAGTCAGGTACAGATGCGTCCATTTCCAGCTTTTGGAAACACTATCAGGAGACATTTACTCCTATAGTCTGAAGCTGGGCCTTGTTAACATATGTAAGTAAGAATTGGACCAGAGAGAAGCATTGTTTTAAAATGGTCTTTGTTAGCCTGGATCTCTGGATGTATTCTTAAGGAACAGAGTTCCATGAGAATCTTTGAATTTTACTCTTTCATTTGAGTGCCAATCTAAAACACGTTAATAGAAGTGTAGTCTGTATCGTCTGAATAATCACATTTACTTAGGTACCATCTACTAATTTCTTCTTCTTTGTCATGTTTGTGATTGTGCTGATTTCAAAAAATCAATTACAGGGAACACTCAATTTTTAAAGCAGCATTTCTCAAGCTGAGGCACATAGAAGTATTCTCAGCAATCTCCCACTCTTAAGTAGAAGAAATACGGCCTTCACAGGTGGTTTGTAAACAGAAAATGATAAGACTTGAGCCTCTGCATCTAGAAAGCAGAGTAGTATGACTTAGTGTTCCTAAGTGTTAGGAATTGTGCTGTGTCCCCCAGAACTACCAATGGTCTGAAAGAAATAATGACTATTTTGATTAAGAAGATTTCTAGCTAAAAAATCAGAAGAAATGAACTTGTTAGTATTTGTCCAGACTTGTCCTTCCAGTTACTCTAGCCTCGGTGAAATCATCATTTGTACCTAACCCAACTTTTGTTAATAAACTCTATCTAATGACAACCACCAAGGTCATAATTTGGTCCCTAAGAAACCGTAGTAGACAACATAATGGGTTGTTGTAACATTTCAGGCCTCAATAGTCTCCCTTTGAGGTAGAGAAACATATTGTAGATTATATGTGTGTGTACAATACAATGATGAGCCTGTAGTAGACTTCCAATAAAGATAACTACTACTTGATATCATGGGTATTATTGCTTCCCACTGCATAAATGTATACTATGACACACAGTGATTTAAGGGGCTGGCCCTGCGTACAAAGATCATTCAGTCATTCATTTACCAAACATTATATGGATACCTATTATTATTCTTTCCAACAGTATACTCTTTTCTACTACACAAGACTGAAGTCAAGTTTATAAATTCTACTTTATAAATTTTTTTTGAGTTGGTTCATGTCAGTCAGAGCTAGACTCCGTGCCTACCTGCTTAATTTTAACCATACTTATATTAGTATATATATTTTTCTTCTTAAGTCCTTCAATCTTCCTGTGTTCCAAGTCCCCAGTGTGTGGGACTTGCATTACTTCCTGCAAATTGATAAATTTTTAATTCTGGATACAAATGGTTAGTAAGAACATATTTCCTTCATAGACAAAAAAAACTCACCAAAAGTAGAGTTGTTAAAAGGGGCTTCAAGGACTATCATTAGTCTGATATCCAAACAAGTTACTCTAAGGGAAACTTAAATAACAAATCTTAAGAAAGTTCTGGCTATTCTGTTAAATGATATATTCTCAACTCCCTGAAAACTTGTTTCTTTCTTTCCCTACTTCTCCTTTCTGCCTCCCCTGGGCACTATTACTGTCTTCCTTTGTTCTTCAAAGCCTCTTTTCCAATGGCAGAAACACCATTCCTCACCCCAGCAATGATTTTGCATATCCACTAAGAGGCAGGGTTTCATTTTAGACTACCCACTGTCCACTCCACACTGCAAAAAGACCTTTCTTATTTTACTGATGACAATTGTGTGCATATGTGTAAGCACACCCTTATGCTCCAAGGTGTGTCCTTATTTATAAACTCTTGCTCACCTGCATTTTAGACACTTACGTCCCACCCTAAGACCTTTTATTTCTGAAGGAGAAGGCCAAAAAGGAACAGAGTATGGAATTAAAAACAATTGCTTATTTCAATTTATGCACATACACAGACACACATGCATGAGTGTCTGTGTGTGTTTTCATTAACAGCTAGGTAGCTCCTGATTATGCTCCCTCCACACTGAAAGCATTCCTTAATGCAGAATTGCCAAATTCACTTATATACAGCTTGATCTCATCATACACATCTCTTGCCTCTGGTTGTAGTTCTTGGAATGAGACCTCTCAATTTGAAGAAGTACCATTTGAAAACAAGATCTTTTTCTCTTCTGCTACTTTCTCCAAGACAGAAAGGCCTTGGAAACACTGGAGATGATAGAATCTGGGGACTCATTAAAATTGCACACACATACAGAGAGAAGCAAAGGGAGTGAGAAATTCAGGGGGCAGAGAGGGATAGATAGTGGATAGGAAATGACTGGAAACTTCTTTTGTGTTTGTTTGGTTTTTGTTTCTTTGTGGTTTTTTGTTGTTGTTGTTGTTTGTTTGTTTGTTTTGTTTTTTGAGACATGGTCTCACTAAATTGTCACAACTAGCTTAGACTCAAAACTCCTGCCTCAACCTCCTTAGCAGCTGGGATTACAAGAGTATCCCACCACACCCAGCCCAGGAAACTTCTATACAGGGAAGAGACTGTTTAGAATCAATGGCCAGCAAAAGAAAGAAAATCCTAAAATATGAATGGGCGAAATCTCAGCCACTGCAGAAGGTCTGGATGATTTCCAGTGACTTGAAGAAAATAACAAGGAGAAGATGATGACTAAGCAGAAATGGCAGCTTGATCTCATCTCACACATCTCTTGCCTCTGGTTGTAGTTCACATCTAAAGAGTTATACTGAATACTCACTTACATTAAGATCTTCCCTCTATTGACCTCCACCCATAGAAGTCAAGGTGGGACTGCAGAACTCTTCAGGCTCCTGGGTAGACTCTCTACCTCTTTCTCCAGACAGTCCCTCTACCATCCCCATGACTATCTGCTTGGGCCTGTTTGGGCTAAAGTTATCACACTTGCTATCCATATCTGACCCAGTCAATTCAACCCTCATCCCTCCAAATACTGAGTACCCCCCTTTTCTGACTGTCTCTTACTACTTCCTGAAACTTTTACACTAAGCCCTTTGGAACATGTGAGCATGGTTATTAGTAACATCTCTCTTATTAAATCTGTTCTCTGAACATTGCTTTTAACCTTTTTTGCTCTAATTGAATCTGAAGGAACTGCTTCTCTGAAGTTCTCTCAAGTGATAGATATGTATACACTCTTTAATCTTTCTATGCATCTGGAATAGAGCTGGAGCTGTATTTGTGCTCCACACTCTTCACTGCTCTATATACTATTCCTCCTCCTCTTTCATAAAGCTCCAGTTGTCCTCAGGGTGTAACCTCTAGCTCCCATTCCTCGTCCCTTGAAGATTTTAGTTTCCAGTTTATGTCCATGTTCTTGACATACATGCATGAATTCTCCAGACGCTCAGGTTCCTGCATTTCTCTCTAGCCAAAGGAATTTTCCTTTTTTCTACCTCATCCACTTGCATGGCCATACTGTAGACTTTTTTTGTTTCCAATAATTATAACCTTCTTCCAGGTTCTCAACTCTAAGCATCTAAACCTCTGATCACCACTTCCTCTCTTGCCAACCTATTCAGCCAACTCCAGTACTCCTTGCACCCGATTCCTAGAATCCATTACTTTTTCAGCATATCCACATTTCTCCAGACTCGGCACAAAATTCTATGTATGCTTTATAATCATTGCATGCATTTTTTTCTATGCATCCTCAGTTCTTTTGTATTTCTCTAGCTTTACCATAAATGGTTGGCTAAACCACATTCTGATTGTCTATAACTGATTATATGTAACTGTCTATGTGATCTCAAACCTAAATGTGACTGAGGAAGAACACACATACATCCTACCTGGACTCCCTTTAATTCCTGATCATGGGCCTCAGGCAGGCCCTTTACGCTACCTGGGAATTACCCCTGCTACCATTAATCACTCTTCCACTATTCTAGATTTTTATTTCACACCTTCTGTCTTCTCAACCTCTGTCATTGCCTCTCCCATCTTCCCTCTTAGCTGATGATCTTGACTCATACTTCACTGAAAAAAATAGAAGCAGTTAAAAGAGAACTTTCACCCCACACCCAGCTCCCAGAACCACACACACCACTTCCTGATCCTTTACTCACATAGCCTTTCTTTCCCTAAATTAGCAGTTTCTAGCAATGGTCCAACTCTCCCTTTCTTGTGCCCTGGCCCTATTGTCCTCACCATCCACTTAAGGATACCAGCCAGTAAGTCTCCCTTCTCTCTTTCTTGAGTCATTAATTTTCTTTCCCTGTTGATGTTCTTCCCATTAATGAAATGAAAATGCTATCACTTCTTTTGTATTGTAGAAAAAAATAAGTCCTCTCTTAATTCCACTTCCCCTTCCAGCTACCTTCCTTATTCTCTCTCTGTCTTTATAGAAAGAGTCCTTAAAGCAGTATTTTGTCTGTGCACTGTCCATTGAAGGAGCCTCAATCCAGAGTTCAACTCACCACTCCACTGAAATTTCTTTGATCAAATAACGAGTGACCACCACAGCCTAAAGCTATCATTCAGTTCCTCAATAGCATTTTAATAGCTGATCATTTCATCCACCTGAAAATATTTTTTTTTTTCCATTTGGCTTCCAAGATAGCCACATTCTACAGGTTTTCTTCCTCCTACATCTCTGGACACCCTTCCCCATTCTCCTTTCTGGCTCCTCATCCTCCTGACCTCTAAAACTTGGAATGCAATGAGGCTCAGCCCCTGAGCCTCTTCTGTTTCTCATAGACACTCACCTGGCACAATGGTTTTGATTACAATCTGTGTACACTGAGTGCACCAAAACTTTTATCTCTAACTAAAACCTCTCTTCTAGACCTCAGACTCATTATCCAATTGCCTACTTGGAGATCACATAGACCAATCAAACACTGTGTTCAAAACGGCCCCAATTATTCCTTTAAACCTTGACACACAGTCTTCTACATCACAGTTCATGAAATCTTAACCCCAACTGTCATCACCACATCCTCTTTTGCTCTCATCCTTCATAAATCCATCAGAAAAATCAGTTTTCCCTTTAAAGTGCACCCAGAATCCAACCACTTCTTACCATCTCTCCTGCCTTTCGCCCTGTGTAAAACACCTCATCTCTCGCCTAAAGGATTATAATAGCATTCCCTGCTTCTGCGCTTGCTCCCATTCAGCCTGAGTGTTACTATTAAAACAAGTCAGTTTGTGTCACTTTGCTAAAAACTGTCTAATCACATCTTTTCTTTTTTTTTTTTTAGCTTTTTAAATTGTTGATAGACCTTTATTTTATTTAAGTGCAGTGCTGAGAATCAAGCCCAGTGCCTCACACACTGCAAGTGCACTTCTGCTGAGCCCCAGCTCCAGCTCTTCTAATCACTTTTTATTCAGAATTAAAGCCAAAGTTCTTAAAATAGGCTACCAAGTCTTACATGACTCAGTGCTGCTTTCTGTCCTCCCCAGTCTCCTCCAACTCCAGGCAGCCTGGCCTCCTTGGTCCTTAAATATGCCACCCTGCTCTTTCTATGGGGTTCTCTCGTCTGTCTTCTAAAGTGTACTCCCCAACAATAGTGTCTCCCATACTTAGCTCCTTTGAGGCTTTGTCTGAGCATCCTATCTACGATGACACAGCTCCCCAAATACTCTCTCCTTCCTTCCTACTGTTTTTTCTCCATTTCTTCATATCATTTATTGCCTTTCCTCATTTTATATCTATATATCTATATCTATCTATCTATCTATCTATATCTATCTATCTATCTATATATCTATATATATATATTGTGTGTGTGTGTGTGTGTGTGTGTGTGTGTGTACGTACCAGGGATTGAACCCAAGGTGCTTAACCACTAAACCACATCCCTAGCACTTTTTATATATTTTATTTAAAGATAGGGTCTCCCTCAGATGCTTAGGGTCTCACTAAATTGCTGAGGCTGGCTTTGAACTCATGATCCTCCTGTCTCAGCCTCCCCAGCTGCTGGGATTACAGGCATGAGCCACAGCACCTAGCCTCTTTTCACATATCTTACCTTTTCTCTTAGTACTTTTCTCTCTCAAGTCGTAAACCATGAGCTACATGAGAGCAAGGTTTTTGCCTAAATCTGTACTGCTCCATTCCCAGTACTAAGACACTGCTTGCTACAGAAGAAACATACAATATATATTTAGATAAGTAGATGTGGGCTGAGGATGTGGCTCAAGCGGTAACACACTCGCCTGGCATATACGGGGCTCTGGGTTCAATCTTCAGCACCACATAAAGAATACAAATAAACATGTTGTGTCCACCAAAAACCGAAAAATAAATATTAAAAAATTCTCTCTCTTTTAATAAATAAATAAATAAATAATAGATACACAAATATTATGCCTAGGATCAGATTGGTTGAAAAAAATGCATAATTATAGTATCTGAAATGTGTTAGGGAGAGTTGTGTGGCTGCCTGGGAATTATGGTCCATGCCTTTCGGTGTAGAGAGTGTTCAAGAGAAATCCCAGAATATAAAGTATTCTGGTCTAATCTGAACCACCACAGAGTACTTTAGAAGATAGCCAAAGAAATAATTTGCATGAAGCAGTTTTAAATAAAAGAAGAGTCACATTTCAAAGATCTTCATAAATCTGTGTAATTGCAAATATGATCAAAACTTTTTAGAGCTATGGACAAGTAGTTAATCAAATGTCTCACTGACCTCATTTTACATCAAATAAATATTAATATTAACACTCAAAATCTAAGTACTGAAAATATAAGACAAGCATTAATCAATCTTAACCCGAATCAGCACTACACAGTATACTGCAAGTTCCAGCATGAATGCACCAAAGAAGGTCAAAGGATAGTACATAATGCAAAAACAAAAGGGCACACAAAGCCAGAACAAACCAAACACCCTTTGCTTTTTCTAAACAAAGGGTCAATAATAAGCATATGGGTAGTTAGCTATGTAAATTATGTATATATCTGTGCCTGATTTAATTGGTTAGACTACTGAATATAGTTCATTTTATGGTCTAATAATTCCATAAATTCAATTCTCTCTCTCTCTCTCTCTCTCTCTCTCTCTCTCTCTCTCTCTCTCTCTTATCTTAGTCTCAGGTTAATAAAATTGGTTTTGTCATTATTTTTAGAGAGGTTCAAACCAGATGGATCCAAATGGTATTTGTGAAAAAAAAGTTTAGTTTCAGAAAAAATATTTCAGTTTAATGCAACCCAGATAAACAGTAACCATTATTAAACTACTATTAAACATAATCTTTCCTATTTTATGAAACTGGCTATGGTAATGCCATTTAATGTTCTGTCATGCCTGTAAGGATCTGTACTATTTTTGCTAAAGCTTAGGTTGAAAATCCATATCAAGAGATTATATTATGGTAATATGGATTGTCATTTTCACTAGTATTTACTGAGTACTTGTTCTGCTAGGCACCTTGCAACCAGATCATTTAATCATCAACACAGGCCCATGACTTCAGTGTTGCTATGGTCATTACAGTTGAGAATACTCAGGCCTAGAGAAATTGATTGCCCAGGATCTCTTACCTGGAGAGTGCAGAAAATGAGAATTTGGATTCCACCACCCATATTTTAACAAGACTTCCAAAAATGTGTTATGGTCTGAGTCATAGTATGTGAGTATATGCTAAAGTCATTGTTGAATTTATCCCTTTGTTATTTTAGGAACAAGAGGCCTAGTATTTTAGGAACATTAGTATTGTCTTAAAAATGGTACATTTACTTCATTTTCTGTTTTTGAGAAAGGAAACATAAGCTTCAACTGATGATTTTGTACCTTTACAACTTAGTGGTAAAAGATCAAGACCAAAACCCAGGACATTTTAAGAAGTATTAATCATTAGTTGGTGTCATATTTGGATTATAGCCAATAAATGCTAAGTGATAGCACTTCATTTTAAAGTCTCTAGAGTGAAACTAATAAATTTAGAGATGATAAAAGTATCTGAAACTTCCAGAGATTTTATTGACTTTTAAACCATCAATACATTTTTATGAAAATGTTATACAATCTATTTTTAATGCTATGATGTTAATCTTGTTTGTAATAGTCTTAGATCATGTGTAATTACTAAATAGATAAAATATTTATAAGTTACATAAATAAAGTAAAAGCTAAGATTTACTCTTTTCTGAAAGTAGAACAAGGTAAATAAATTATGAGTCTAATCTTATAAATAAAAGGTAACAAATATGTTTATAGTCATTAGTAAAAAGAAAAATGAAAACCTGCAGATTTTGGGAGATACTGTGCCAAATTTATGAATTATTTCCATGTCCTTCAAGTTATTACAAGCTACATGATAATTTTGGATTAAATTTTAAAGTTCTCATGGTAGTTATAAGACAAATTTTATAACAAAAAAAAAATTCTGATTCAAATTCAGTTTAAAAAAAATCTTAGCATGCCAACACATGTGATATTTTTGGAAAGCTAGTACAGCCCAGATTGTCTTTCATTGAGAAATACAACAGGGTACAGAAAGTTCTGGTTTGTATGTTACATATCATAATGCTCCTTAGAAACTCAGGCTTAGAAGCAAAATAGAGGATACATTTTCATTGAATATTACACATAATTAGAAATAGCAATACTTTCTCTCTTTTGCCCTCCTGAGTACTTGGAAATTATTTTGTTCTACATTTTACTGGAGTTTTAGGAGAAATCCTGGTGGTGGTGCTCTTTGACTCACAAGTTTTTAAACTACCTTTTATATTAACCTAAGGAGAATAAAGATCTTATATATTAATAATGGTAGATTATTAGTAAGTTTGAGCTTCAAGATAAAGCACACTGCCACTGTATAATTCAAAGGACAGTACCAGATATCTCCTCAAAGAGATAACCTGAAATAGATAAACCTGGACGTGAGAAACAGATGTCTGTGACTCTGAGAATAATCACTTAACCATCTGTGGGCTCAGTTTCTGCATTTGTAAACTTGTGCTAACCCTTAACTCATACCTTTATTTTCTCAGCTGATGGATAAAATATCATGAAAAGCCCCAGCATGAAACCTGATACAAAATAGTTAATTATTTAATATTATTCACTTTATGTCCAAATCTGTTTAATTAATACACATTCCTGAATAGTAATAATAAAGACCCAACACCAGACCTATAGACTATACCTACTAAATTCAGGTGATTAGAAAAATCAATCTCATAGTTTGTATAGAGGTTTTGATTTTTCTGATTCTTAGTGACTCATACCCAGAAATTGCAAATAGAATGCATACCCCTTAGAAAGTCCTTTACCATCTGGGTACAGTGGTGCACATCTGTAATCACAGCAACTCAGGAGGCTGAGGCAAGAGGATCACAAGTTTGAGGACAGCCTCAGCAACTCAGCAAGAACCTAAGCAACTTAGTAAGGACCTAAGCAACTTAGTGAGATCCTGTCTCCAAATAAAAAATAAAATAAAAAGAAGGGGCTGGGGATGCGGCTCTGGGGTAAAACACCTCTGGGTTCAACCCTCAGTACAAAACAAAAACAAAAACAGAAAAATATCTTTTACCATTTCACAATTTAACTTGCATTGCAACCAGGGATGTAAGTATTGTGCATATTGTTATTCCACTTTCTGAATTGAAATGACTTTGCAAAAGTGTGAGACTCCAATTTGAGCCTGTGGGATATAAATTTTGCAAGGATTTTATAATATCATATTGAGTTCTCAGAATAATAAAAGTTCTTGTTTACAGTGACATGTTAGTGGATTGGCGGCCACTACAAAAGAAAAAAAAATGGCCTATTAGCAACACCTTGAGCTACCTTAAAAAGTTAGGTTGATCTATAAATTTGATAAAAGTAAGTATTTACTACCAAAAGAGTATCGTTTCTTAAAATAACCTAAGACCTTTTGCAAAATTAACACGTTTGTTCTATTTGAAGGTGAAGTAAACATAGTTTGAAATGAGATTAGCTTCATTTATCTTGGGTTCCCTTTTTTGGCATTATTTATGAAATTTTTGCCCTAAATGAGCAAATAGCTTCATGGTCCACTCTCTAGTATATTTTAAGGTCAAATTGTTTGAGATTTTATTTGACCTACAAGTTATAAAGCTAAACTGTTACTGTTTCATGATGTGAGTATAAGACACAAATCTGGGTCAGAGAAAAAGGATTTTTAATTCATAGCAATAGCAGCTGCTTAGCATCAGCACTGTCTTATACCAGTTCCCTATGCCCTTCTTCCACCAAAGCTAACTTGGTGGACACAAAGGACCAATGATGGGTGCCTGTGCGTGACAGCAGTGATCTTGGGGGATTCAGGCAGCCTGCTTTGTGTCTAAGAGGGAGGTGTTGCTAATCCCTCAATTCCTCACTGCAGGCATCACCCTGAGAAATGGCCCAGATGAAACCCAGGCCCAGGCCTTTTATTCTTGTTATCTCCAAGAATATCTGCAGGAATGCTCAGGGTCACAGCAGGATGCCTTTCTCAAGGGCAAATAGCTCTCAACATTTTTTCATGAAAAGAGACACACTCTCCTAAAGGATGAAAAGTATTGCTATCAGTGACAATGTTTTCCATGCCAGTGATTCTCAGGAGGTGCAAGAGATGTTCTGTACCCTTTGTAAAATTAGCCTCCAGATGAGATGACCTTGATACAGCCACCTCACTATTCTGGGCATTTGTAGCAAGTTTGGGGGAAAAGGGAAGTGCCATAATCATATTTTCATTTTAGAAAGATCACTCAAGACAGTATAGAGAACTGTCCAGAATGGATAAGACAGAGCTAATTAAGGAGGCTATGTTGACCACGTTGGTAAGTGACCATGAGGTGAGGAGAATCATAGAAGAAAAACCCCCTGGCTACAGGAAGGAGATGAGGGATAAGGAGCAGTTGGGTTGGAACTGACCTATTAGAGGATAAACTAGAGGGTAGGAAATTGGGAGAATAAGTCTGGGGATAAGAAAAGACCAAGTTAAGCTTTTGAAATGTCACATTGGAGAGATTTAATAAATTTGGTGGCTTATAAATTAAATATAACTGGGCTGAATATATACTGGGATATAGAAATAAGCATTCTATAGATGATTTAGAATCAAATAATGGAATTTACCTCCTATTAACATAAAATTGGCCAGGATTCTTTACTTCTCAGTTAGATCTCTGTCAAACACACACACACACACACACACACACACACCAAAAAAAAAAAATTGAGCAAAATGTAGAAAACACCAGGGTCCTCTAGATAATTTATGGTATAAAAGTCTTACTCCAAAATGGCACGAAAATATTAATATTATTGAAAGCAAATAATATAAAAGTATATACTCTAAAGTATTTGTTCAATAGATGTGATGAAGGAACAATTCAAATACTTCATTTAAACCAACACAGTAGTTTCAGTTTTTCTCATTATAACCCACATTTTCAAATTAGCTCAGGTAAAAAGGAAGAAAATTTTTGATTTTATCCTTTTATTTCTCTACCTCAAATTTTTCACCACCAGTTACTCCTGAGTAAAATGCACATTTAACAGAAAAGGAAAGAATTCAGACCTAGATTACTAGAGGATGATAAATGAGGAGTAAAACGTTTTTGGTTCATTTTTCAACTGAGGATGGTCCAGATCATTTTATAGGGAAAATGATATTCAATTGTTATTTTTGATCTGTCTACTTTGCCAACAATATTAACTCTAGAAACAAACATCGGATGCTTGAAAAGTTAGTAAGAGTCAAAAATGGGGTTGCATAAGACCAAGTCCTTGGTACCAGGAAATTCAATGAAAACAAAAAATAGCCTTGGGCTCTGAGTCTAACTCTGGAGGGCTGCTTTTGCATTGCTCTGATGCTGTGCAGAGCCACCACCACCTCTTACCTGGTTGCAGGTATTAATGTCGATACCCCCCTTCAGATACTCCACGACTTTGTCCAGGTTGCCTGCTCTGGCAGCACGCAGGAAGCTTGCATTGCTGTCAGACTGTGGGGTAGAAGAAAAGACCTCTGTGAGTGATGGATAAAGTGAAAACATCCCATTCAGAAAGGCAAGAATGTTTATACTGCAAGTCAGAAAAAAAAAATTTAATACTAACTTTAAAACATTGAATATCATTCACAGTAAAAGGTAACAACTTCACAATATTCCTAGATGTTGTTTAAGAATATAAAAGTCATTGGGAAATATGCTCTGCTATATTAAAGAGTATAAAAGGACATTAAAATGAAAATTATTATTGCTTTATTCCAAATCTTCAACCACATTTAAAAATGAACTTATACTGTTCCAAAAACCACTATTACCGTTTATTTTAGTGTCAGGATTTGAATGACTTTATATTAAGCCTAGTGTCGAGTCAAAAAGAATCAGAGAAATTAAAAAGGAAAAAAAAAAAAAGAGGAGAACCTGGGTTTCTTTCTGTCTGTCTTTTTCTACTGTCAGTTTTCAGATGGGTCTGCCAAAGAACTGAGTATAGGTCACTGAAGAGTCATCAGTCCTCATTATCAGAGAATAATAGAAAGCTCCAAGGGTGCTTTGAAGGAAGGGGATAGCATTCCTTGGCAGGTATGGACTGGGCTGATGCAAATTCTATGATTCCTGTGATTTTGGAAAAACATGACTAAATTCAAACCAGCTGACATAATACCATCTCTTGGTAAAGACAATCGCTCTGGATGGAGACTGCTTTTAAAAAAAAAAAAAAAAAAGTTTTTCATCTTCCCACACTCTTGAAAATCTGATACTGGGAGAATCAGCTGAATTCTCCTGAAAAGTCCTGAGAAGAGTTGTTCCAGGGACAGAGCTACAATCCCCTCAGCTTGATTAATAAGCCCAACTTTTAACCTTTAACATAATACTGACGATCAATTTTTGCTAGGGTCCGGGCCCCTTGCATAACTACTATAATATTTCTTGTGATAGAATGTCACACGAAAGAGAAAATGGTAGCATGAAGAGGAATCTAATTTACACATTTGGAAGTGAGATGAGGCTTTGATGACTCTTACTGCCTTCTCCTCCCTGGGGTACCCTGTCTCCCTCTGTGGAAGCCTGTGCTTTGCAAGGACTCTCAGCACACTCTGTCAGAGCTATTTATTTATGATTTGTGGTGATGTACAGATAGAGAAATGAAAGTATTTTCTCTGGGAGTTTCAAATATGGGATTGCTTGCATACTGCTAAAATGATTTACACATGGGAAGATTGAAAAGCCCTAGGACTAAATAACCTCACATTTAACCCAAACACCACAATGGCTTGTAGGCTTACAAATCAGAGATATTTATTAAGAGTTGAAAGATGTGATGGAAATCTACACATCCAGAGTTCATGCTCTGATTCTTTAGAAATGTATCATGGTGTGATTAATACTAAAAAAGTGTTGTTCTCCCTCCCCACATCCCGGCGACACCTCACGCTTCATCCTTCCTGAAAGCTGTGCCCCTGGCAGAGTGCCCTAAGTAGATCTGCAATGCTGCAGTGACTGAATTGTGACTCATCATAAAATGTGTAATCTATGAAATTATTTTGCTGTTTGCAGCAAATGCTAAATTCCAGGAGGTTTCTTGCCATAGGCCTTACAAGTGAAAGGGCTATGTTACACCAACATCTCACGAAAAAATCTTATCTTTTCACTATAAGACAATACAAATAAAATAATACTATGTCACAGGTATAAAATATGAAAGTATTATTCCTGCATGAACAGGTTTATTTCCAAAACAAATCTATGTGCAACATATTAAAGGTTGTTCCTAGAAAGGACTTCCAATTTGTACACAAATAATTATAGGTACCACTTATTGAGTGTTTACTGTGGGCCTAGAATAAAGAAATCATATGCATTAAATTATCAATACTCACAGGAATATTAAGAAGAAAGAACTAATATTATGCTCATTTATTAAGTGAGGGGAGAGGTTTGGAATGTTTCCAGTATCACTGATTGATTCCGTGGAAGATTTAAGATTTAATTCATGCTCATCAGACTGGGAGCTAGAAATCTCTTTGCTATTCTGTCCCCACTCTTCCAAAGTATCAAAGCAGATGTTACCACGGATTCCTGACTTATGAGCAATAAATGTTTCATTTGGGTTGACCACACTACACCCTCTGTCTACATATTCATTCTGTAAATCACAACACTAGCTATATAGAATGCCTCAGGTAGAGAGAGAATTCTAAGCTGCCATCTCTACCTTCAAATCTATGGGCCATCTACGTGCAACTAGAAAAATCTAGTTGACTGAGATAAACTATCTTGAAACTTATTCATTTGGGAATGAGGAAAGAAATGAAAAAGTAGCTACCATTTGAAAAAGACATTTCTCTCTTTCTCACACTCTCTCTCCACATGCCTAACATACCCAACCTTAGCATAAGAAAGTCAAATAGAGGGAAAGACTAACCCCAGTGGGATGAAGAGACACCTAGAGACACCACTGCAAATCCCTAGAGGGGCTGCAGGGGCTGCAGGCATCGTAGAGCAGCACCCAATACACCCTCTTTGAACTTCCTAGGGATAGGGTAGATAGGTAGGACTGCTTTTGCTGATACATAGTAACTAGACATTTTTTTAAAACTGTTTTTCTCTTTTCTGAATCAAACCTTTATAATGTGAATGCAAGTCAAATAGTTACAGCTAATCCCTGGAATTTCAGCAAACAATGTTCCCAGTGTTCAGGAGGGGCTAGACCCAACGGAAAAGTAATATCCCAGCCATCCTGCCAGGGACCTCTTCTGCAGTTGAGTCAGAGTATACTTTGGTGCACAATGAATTCTTCTAGAACCCCATTAAGGGATTTAGTTTTCCCAAAGTGAGAAAATGCATTAAATGAAAATGTTATTGTAAAATGTTTCAAGAATGTGGATATTGTGGATGAAATTAAAATGAGGTTTCAAAATTTATACATGAATTGATAACATTGTGGTCAAACCTGTCTTCTTACATAGAAATCTACATTCCTCTCCCCCTTTCACATAGACACACACACACATGCTGCCTGCCCTACAATGAGGTCAATCCGTGATTAAAGTTCTTGACAAAAGAGCTTTGGATAAACAGTTAAACAGTTTGGTTATCTTTACTCAATAAAGAGCTGAAAGAAACTCAGATGCTCAGATGGAGAGAGGTGCAGTAGTGTTCACCATTCTATATTTCCCTCTGATTATAAAAAAAAGTTTTTAAATCAAGAATGAGGAAGGGGAAAGTATGTTTTCAAACTACCATTTTCTTTGCTCAGCCAGGAGATTTCGCCTTTTAAAATCTTTTAAGACGAGGCAACAGCAGTCAATACCTTTGGGAGAAAGTTTCAGACAAATGTAAAACTAACCTCTCTCTGCTTTGCTGCTTTTACGACCCTCAAACCCTAAAACCAATTGTGCTTACGCCTATTAAGTCTGACTCTGGACAAGGAATTCAAATGCCAAGTCCTACCTATTTTAATTTGCAACAGATGGAAGCCGTTAAAGCTTGCTCTTTACAACCTTAGTGTCATATCTAAAGCCAAGAAAGAAAAATTTCCTCTTAAAATTTTTCAATTTTGTACTTTTGACACAATTTTGTACTTTTCTTTTTCCCTTTCTTTCTCTCTTCTTTTTTAAAAAGTCTGAATGTTAGAAAAGTAGAAAAACTTTCTTAGCCCCCAGCAGGAGGGACTTGAAAGGCAATGAGGGACACGCATATCCTGGAAACACCTATCCTAAAGGGGCACACTCACAGGTATCTGAGTTTGCTACAAGGGTTTTTAAATTTTATGCTTATATTTCAATAGTAATGGAATAAAGAAAATGAAAGCATATTCCAGTTCATCTAGATGGCTACCCTAAAACAGAGAACAAATATATGATTTGGGTATATGCATTTGTGTTTATAATTCAGTGCATACATAACAAGTGAAGTATAAGTGGCATTCAGAGGCATAATATGCCAAAAGTTTTGCTGTAGTGCAGAGAGGGACATGGCAAGAATGGTGAAAGCATGATAAACCAAGAGTCTGAACAATAGCAAGCAGCAGCAAGTTCATGTCCAATTAATATGTGGCTCAGATGCTCTTTGCATGATCCTGCATGCATTGTTGTAGAAAATCCACAGTGAACATTTTTCAGGTTTAGATTATAGCTTTTAATTCAATTTTAGCTTTTACTGAATTCAGTAACCATCATCTCTATCACAATACCAGTTTCATCTCCAATAGAGCTTTAAAAGATTATCAAATACCATGCCATTAAAATGGACACTAGCAAATCCCTTTAATAGCTCTAAGTTTTATTATCCTGAAGTAGGAAATAAAACTTTAAACTTATTAACAATAGTTTCTACATGTTTACAAAACCAGGTATTCTTTTTATTGTCTTCATTGAAGTCAAATTCAGAAACATTAAATTAAATGTGGAACTCTGAGGTCATATCTTTTTATTATGACACCCAGTATCTGTGAGTCAGTTTTAGACATTTTTATCCACTGTATTTAATTGGTGTCGTTTACTTGAAGACTATTAGTAAAGTTTAATTGCTAGTAAAAATTGTTTTATAGTAGTATGAGAATTTTTGTGTAGTTTGTGTTTTTAATATTTAAGTTACCACTGTAAATAAAAATAACACTGGAGGTCGTAAAAGGCTTGCATGCTTTCAAAGGGATCGATGCATTATTCAAGTTTGAGAGGCACTTGTCTTAAGTGTGAATCTCCCAGGAGTCTAGGAGCCTTTTCAGAAGGAAGCAGAACACTGGGTTATGGCGTACTCTCTGAAACTATTTGCTGGCTGATTAACCTTAAGTAAAGCACATGTTCCTGTGGAATCTGAGGAATTCACTTATTTCCTTAGGAAGTAAGTAGCTATTCCTTTGTAGGCACACACCTGTAATCCCAGTGACTCCAAACACTGAAGCAGGAGGTTTGCGAGTGACAAGCCAGCCACAGCAACTTAGTGAGGCCCTAAGCAAGTTAGAAAGATTCTGTCTCTAAATAAACTACAAAAAGGGCTGTGGATGTGACTCAGTGGTTAAGCTCCCCTGAGTTCCATCCCCAGTAAAAATAATAATAATAATAATGATCGACTTTCGGGAAATTCCTGAGTCATCTGATCTTAGCTTTTATGGTCTTACAAGTTTCCATTTTCTTATCAAAAAAAATAAACATACTTTCTAGAATTGCTAGATGGATTAGTATGATGATTTAAAGGAACTGAACCCGATAGAGGCTCAGAAGACACTTACTGAGCTTGTTTTATTTTTGTGGGTTTTCTTGTAGGGTATAAATGCCAAACGACAATAGCAAATCAATCATAGATACAGACACATGATCTTCAAATGTGAAGGGTGTTGGCAGTACTCTCTTGCAAGCAGGTCATAACCAAAATAGAGGACTTGAAGATACTCCGTGGTGTAGAGATGTGAAAGGACAAAAAGAGAACCAGAATGGGTAGGGTCTGTCGCCAGCGCTGATGCTGAGGATTTTGTAGAGCAGGACATCTGAAGGTTTTTATTATATAGTCATGCTTTTGTGTACGGACTACTAGATTGTTTGATTAATTCAGCTCTTTCAGTAGCTTCAAAGTGTTATTGCTACTTTATCAAAAATCAAAAATTTGGGAACAATCAAAAACTGCATGGAATATTTTATGTGCCAGAAAACACTTCCTACCATAAGATCCACTGATAATTTCTATTCAGCTGCTACCAGTAATAAAAACTCTATAAACCCCAAATTTATACTTTCCAGTTCAAGCATGCAGATGGATGACCCTACATTTCTAGGGTCACAAACAGGTCTGTGAATTGCACTCGGGCAGATTATTGACAGGTGCTCTAATATTCAGAGTTAATGCTAAGAGCCAAAAGAGTGTTCTTAATCCAATGACCTATGTGTTAAGAAAACTGGATCAAACATAAAAGTAAGCCCAATAATCACTTTAGATAAGGGGGAAAGGCAGAGTAAATTCAGATGTTTGCATTTTTACTTCTAAAATGTAACATTTGAGATAATTCTAAACACAGAAAATTGAGAATTAAAATCAGAACAATATCTAAGTTTCAGTAGAAAAATTCCTCTTGCATGTTAAGTATCTTTGTTCTATTAGATGACTTAAAATTTTCATTTTTATATAGACAATGACTTTTCTTTAACTCAGTATTACATGTTGACATTGATCTTTGCTAGCGTACTAGATAAATCACTTTACTCATCAATGCTTTCCTTACAATACCAGCCACAAAAAGTAAGAGCCACCTATAACATACCAGTTCTATCCCTTTCAATGCTAATGCATTATTTTGCAATACCATATGGAGATTTAAGAATCCCCTATACAATTTTTAAGCTTTGAAAGATATTATATAGCAGTAGGAATGACAATGTATGAACCATAACTTCATGTATCATTGATCTCACAAAGAGAGTACTAATCAAAACAAGTTAGACACACACAAAAAGACATCTTTTTATTCCACTTACTAAAATTTAAAAAATGGACAAAACTAACCTATAGAGTTAGAAGTCAGAATAGTTTCTGGGAGCTAGTTTTACCCTCTAGTTCTGAGAGTTGCTCAAGAATTGTGTATGTTGTGAGCAATATCAGGATGAACATTTATAATTTATGCATTTTTCTGTATATTTGCCACATGTAAATTAAAGATTACTTTAAAAAGATAGTAACCCTAAGAAAAGTAAGGTATTCCTAATTCATACAATGTGACAAAAATTCACCAAAGAGTAAACTAACTAAAAATCAGTATGCAAAATCAGTATCTTTTTCTCATACTAGAGACAATTTTTCTGATACAGACTATTTACATTCTGCTAGACCTTCAGTGAAAACTGTACTGCATAGATTAAAGTAACCACACAATCTAAAAGACAATGAGGATTACCAAATACACACAATTTGGTTCTTTGGCTTAAAAAAAAAATGTTCACTAAGCATCAAACCATTAGAAACTTAGTAATTAATTGCTAACATCCATTGAATCTGTATTTATAAAAGGTTCACGATTCTATTTGATCATACATGAATTATTCTCTTCATGTAACATTAACAAGTTTATTCTACCTTAATTATGCTTCACAAATATTATACAAATAATACATCCCTGGTCTTCAAAATATTTATTGCAAATCCAAGAAGACCAGCTCTGATTCAGAGATCTCAGTTCAAATCTTCTGGAATAAATTTAAGTGAAGTCATTTGTCAGAGACAATTTTATACATGAAAAAATTTCAGGACACTTACTTTTCTATGGTACTCGCTTTTCTACATTCAATCAAAATATTAATAATGTGACAATATTCTTCCTGAATGAATGAAAATTACTACCATGGAAACACACAAACACACACACACACACACACACACACACACCCCACACAGACTTCAACTAGTAGAGAAAATACAAACCAACCCACCAGAAAAGATTGTAGTAATGTACATTTAATGACTTTATACTCATATTCCCTATATTTTGAAATTTTAGAGGGTATTTATGTATTACACACATACATACATATACAATCATTTTTAGAGAATAAAAGTACAGAAGAAATATGAACTCTTCAGCTGCGATTTCATGGCACAAGAAAAGTATAACTCAAAAAGAATCTTTGTTTTGCTGACATTAATTTGGCTTTATCAAACCTATTGCCAATCTCATTGCTAAAGATTTGTAACCATGAGGCATACCAGAACTTTCTCTAAAATAAGAACTTTCACAAAGATGGCTGGGTAATTTCCTAAGTGCTTACAATATATCTTGCCCTATTGAACTTTAGAGAGAATTTCAAATTTAAGCAGCTTCTCAGAAGGCAGAAGATCAATAGATTTTGATTGCTTGTATTTTAGGCACTATGACTCCAAATATCTCCAGAACTCAAAAGTTCCATCACCAAATACATGTCAATATTTTCTGACTTTGAATGGGAAAATGTAAGTTTGAAGATGGAAATATTTGTGGTTCATTTTACAACATTTATGAACATCTAAGAAAATTAGGGTAATAAAGGAAACATTTTTCTATAGGTATAGGTCAGATGTTAGAATAAGTAAAACTTGAATTTAGGTTCATCTTTAAACCTAAGTTAAAGAACTTTGCTATTTGATACCTCAGATTTTTTCAAGAGATAGGCATCTTTTAGAGGCCCCAGTTAATGAACAAATTTAAGGCATTATTACTTTAGTTAGGTAGGCATCTCAGTGATTGCTTTAATCACTGAATTATTTAGCAACAGTTAATATTTAGCAACAGTTAATATTCACATATTACAGTTAATATTCACATATCACAGTTCCAGAAAATGGTATATTATTTAGGGAACATGATTCCATCACTTTTGTTGCTGGTTTTTCTTAAAGTATAGATGTGGCATCCTGATTTCATTCCATATGCAACCCCTAACAGTAATTCTTGAACCGATATATTTGCAAAGTTCTACCTACATTTTATCTTCATAATGGTGACCATGCAAAAGCAATTAAATATTACATAAGTCGTATGCTGAAGGCTGAGGATATAGCTCAGTTGGCAGAGTGTTTGCCTTGCATGCACAAGGCCTTGGATTCAATCCCAGCACCAAAAACAAAAAAGTCCCATGCTAAATACTATGGTTTCCCTATAATATTATATAATATTTTCAGTACCTAAAAAATATGGAAATCTGTATTTCACATATTAACAATAAATATAATGGAATTTAGAGGTCCACATTCGACATTTAATAATACAAATCTATGTTCAATCGAATTCAATTCTAAACAGTTCTCAATTGTTGCTTTAGTATCTCTAACTGGTATTAGTTGTGTGGATGATAAGGAAAATACTATTTTTATATGCAATACATATCCCAGACCTAATGTTGCTACTAATATCCAACTAGCTGGACATTTCTTGAGAATGTTCCACCTACCCCAGAATGCCTCAAATGAATACAGGCCAAAACATGGAAGAACTTATCAAACTTTCATATCGTGTACACGAATTTACAAAGGAATTTCCTTTTGGATCATCACTGATCTTAAAAAGAGTTGAATAATAACCAACTATGACAACATTTGGGTCAGGAGGAAAAAGACAGAGCTTTGAAATCACTTCATAACAGTGATTCATTTCATTCCTTAAGAAATCTCTGCACATGACTCACAGTACAGTCATGGGAGGGGGAGAGTGGAAGTTCACCAGATTGGACAGAGGGGAATGGAGGGAAGAGAGAGGGGACAGGAATGGCAAGACAGTAGCTGCATCTCATGTACACCCACAAGAATGGAAAGTTATACTCCATGTATGTGAAATACGACAAAATACATTCTACTGTCATGTACATTTAAAAAGAACAATTTTTTTTAAAGAAAGAGGCAAAAAAGAATTAGGAAAAAAAAAACAAAAGAAAGAAATCTCTGCAAAACTCCTCGTTCCCTAATTAATCCAAGTGTTAAAATATTAAGGACATTAGGGGAAAAGATATATTAGAGTTCATCCCATTGTATTACTTAAGGATCAGGATAAAAGAACCTGAATTAAGTTTTAATCTCCTTTTAAGGCTTTTAGAACTGTCAGGATATGAAAAAACAAACCCAACCAAGGGAAAATATCTCTCATCAATTTTTTATTTCTGCTAGGCATCCTACAGTGTTAATTTTCGATTGCCCCCCCTTGAGGTAGGCCCTGCATTTTTACCCCATTGGTCTGATTATTCTTCAGCTCCAGAGACCATCTGCTAAGAAGCAGACATCACTCAATCAGAAGCAGCTTCCTGACACAGCACAAATGAGGCACTGACCATACCCCAGGAACCACATGCACTAAAAAATAGATAGGTGCTTTAGCATAGAATTATTTAGGACTGAATAAAAAAATCAATTCTTCAAATGAAAGCTTCTCAATTTGGTTTGTTTTATAATAAGACCTCTCTTTTAAAAGAACTTGAATATATTTTTCTATTTTGATACATTTCCTAACATTGTTGATTTTATTTGGCCCATCAAGATGCACATGGAAATATAGAAATTCTTTTGCTTATTACAACCTACTACACAGTTATAATTGTCAGTCACATTGATTTTTTTTTGCTAGGGCATATCTCTTAATTACAGTTGAACAACCACACACGATAACAACCTCATTTTATTTGTTTAAATTTAATTCTGAACTCATCTACCCATTGATTAAATTAGAGTGAATGTATCACTCAATTTACATTTTCATTTTCACTTTTTCTAGCATATAGGTTTTGCAATATTAACATCTATTCCAAAATAATATAAGAATTAAAGTCTATTATTTTCTAATATCTTTTCTTGTCCCAAGGCAATATTTTAATTTTGGGGAATAATAGGCTCAAGAACTCTGCTTATGCCACCCTTGGAGTTTCTACTTCTTTTTGAAAAGTCTTTCTAATTACTGGGTATCAAGAATTCTAGCGTGATAATTATGTTGTTTATTAGAAATCATTTGTGTATCTCTAATCCTTTCATTAAATTGTCATCCAGAAGATGTAGAGAGTCCATTTTTTCTAATGTACACATAATTTTTGAGAATGTTTCCATTTACCCCATTTTTCAAAGTACGTGGGCACAAAAGGTCATGCACAGCTCCCAGATTCTTTTGCACATCTGTGATGAACTCCATGGACACAGAATATAAACAATGATCTTTATTTTATTTACTTATTTTTGGTACCAGGATTGAAACCAAGGGCACTTCACCAATGACCCACATCCCTAGCCTTTTTTTTTTTTTTTTTGGTATTTTATTTAGAGACAGAATCTCACTGAGTTGCTTAGGGCTTTGCTAAGTTGCCGAGACTGGCTTTGAATTTGCAATCCTCCTGCCTCAGCCTACTGAGCTGCTGGAACTACAGGCAAGCACTCCCAAGCATGGCATTAAACAATGACTTAAGAAGGCAAAATTTCAACTCTGATAAGTCAGCATTATATAAATTCAGTATGTTAAATAATTTTATTTGCCTTTTTTATTTGTCTTTTTATAATTTTTAATTCTAATTTGTTATTATGACAGCAGAATGTATTCCAATTCATATTACATATGTAGAGCACAGTTTTTCATCTCTCTGCTTGCATACAAAGTATATTCACACCATTTGTGTTTTCTTCATACATGTACTTAGGGTAGTTATCTCCAATTCATTCAACTAGCTTTTTTTACCCCCTTGTCTCCTCCCTCCCACTCCTTCCCCTTTGCTGTATCTACAGTTTGTCTAATCTTCCCATGCTCCGCCCCCATCCCCACTATGAATCAGCCTCCTTATATCACAGAAAACATTCAGCATTTGGTTTGGGGCTTGGCTTACTTCACTTAGCATTATATGCTCCAACTTCATCCATTTACCTGCAAATGCCATAATTTTATTCTCTTTCACTGCTGTGTAATATTCCATTGTGTTTATATACCACATTTCTTTATCCATTCACCTACTGAAGGGCATCTAGATTGGTTCCACAGTTTAGCTATTGTGAATTGTGCTGCAATAAATATTGATGTGGCTGTGTCCCTGTAGTATTCTGTTTTTAAGACCTTTGGGTATATAAACCAAGGAGTGGGATAGTTGGGTCAAAAGGTGGTTCCATTCCCAGTTTTCCAAGGAATCTCCATATTGCTTTCCATATTGGCTGCACCATTTTGCAGTCCCACTAGCAATGTGTGAGTATGCCTTCCCACCCCATCCTCGCCAACACTTATTGTTTTTTGTTTTTTTTTATTATTATTATTTTTTATTGTTGGTCGTTCAAAACATTACATAGTTCTTAATACATCATATTTCACAGTTTGATTCAAGCGGGTTATGAACTCCCAACTTTACCCCGTATACAGATTGCTGTATCACATCAGTTACCCTTCCATTGATTGACATATTGCCTTTCTAGTGTCTGATGTATACTTATTGTTGTTTGTATTCTTAATAGCTGCCATTCTGACTGGAGTGAAATGAAATCTTAGAGTAGTTTTGATTTGCATTTCTCTACTTGCTAGAGATATTGAACATTTTTTCATGTATTTGTTGATTGATTGTATATCACCTTCTGAAAAGTATCCATTCAGTCCCTTGGCCCATTTATTGATTGGGTTATTTGTTTTTTGGAGTTTAGCTTTTTGAGTTCTTTATATACCCTAGAGATTAGCGCTGTGTCTGATGTACAAGTGGTAAAAATTTGCTCCCAAGCTGTAGGCTCTCTATTCACCTCACTGATTGTTTCTTTTGCTGAGAAGTTTTTTAGTTTGAATCCATTCCATTTATTAATTCTTAATTTTAATTCTTGTACTATAGTAGTCTTGTTAAGAGAGTAGGGACCTAATCCAATATGATGGCGATTTGGGCCTACGTTTTCTTCTATTAGACACAGGGTCTCTGATTTAATTCCTAGGTCCTTGATCCACTTTAAGTTGAGTTTTGTGCATGATCAGAGATAGGGGTTTAATTTTATTTTGTTGCATATATAATCATCTCAATAGACACAGAAAAAACATTCGACAAAATACAGTACCCCTTCATGTTCAAAACACTAGAAAAACTAGGGATAACAGGAACATATCTCAACATTGCAAAAGCAATCTATGCTAAGCCCCTGGCCAACATCATTCTAAATGGAGAAAAATTGAAGGCATTCCCTCTAAAAGCTGGAACAAGGCAGGGATGCCCTCTTTTACCACTTCTATTTAACATAGCTCTTGAAACACGGGCCAGAGCAATTAGACAGACAAAAGAAATTAAAGGATACAGAAAGGAAAAGCAGAATTCAAATTAGCACTATTTGCCTACGATATGATTCTATACCTCGAAGACCCAAAAAAATGCCACCAGAAAACTTCTAGAACTAGTAAATGAATTCAGAAAAGTAGCAGGATACAAAATCAACACCCATAAATCAAAGGCATTTCTGTATATCAGTGACAAGTCCTCTGCAAGGGAAATGAGGATAACTACCCACTTACAATAGCCTCAAAAAAAAAAAAAAAAAAAAGGAAAAAAAACTTGGGAATCAACCTAACAAAAGAGGTGAAAGAGCTCTACAACAAAAACTACAGAATGCTAAAGAAAGAAATTTAAAAAGACCCTAGAAGATGGAAAGATCTACCTTGTTCCTGGATAGGCAGAATTAATATTGTCAAAATGATCATACTACATACTTGCATTATACAGATTTATTGCAATTCTGATCAAAATCCCAATAACATTCCTCATAGAAATAGAAAAAGCAGTCATGAAATTCATCTGGAAAAAGAAGAGACCCAAAATAGCTAAAGCAATCCATAGCAAAAAAAGTGAAGCAGGTGGCATCACTATACCAGACCTTAAACTATACTACAGAGCAATAGTAACAAAACATTATGGTATTGGCACCAAAATAGACTGGTAGACCAATGGTTCCGAATAGAGGACACGGAGACTAACCCACATAATTGCAGTTATCTTATATTAGACAAAGGCTCCAAAAACATACATTGGCGAAAAGATAGCCTATTCAACAAATGGTACTGGGAAAACTGGAAATTCATATGCAACAAAATTAAGTTAAATTATTTTTACAGTAATTTCCTGACCCCATAATGCTGGCCAAATGGTATGCAATAGTGTCAATAAATTTAATGTTAATTAAAACAACAAAAAAAGAATGTTTGCACATGAACTCTCTGAGAAAATTACTTGCAGGTTTGACTCACTAAATTAATTTGATTAAATTATTCAAAAGACCTACATGTAACTGGACCTATTTAAATATATATGTATGTATATATCATAGCTTTCAATTTGAAAAAAAAGAAAATGTTTGTCAAACAAATAATTTTGATAACAAATAGTTAAAATAACTTAACTAGGCTCTGACAACAGGTTGTTTTGTTAAGAATCAGTCAATTATTTTTGAAGCTCTTGTTGTATGCCTGTCATTATGCTAGATGTTAGGACTCAAGAAATAAGATGATACATTCCTTCAAAGATTCATATTTTCCTGTTTACACTTAGATTACAAATCACAGCATAGTGTTTGATAAAAGTTTCATGTGATGTCAGTTGCAAAACATAGCTGGCACAGGGTCCAGCAGGTTCAATGTCATGATGTACAGAACTCAGAAGGGAGAAAACTATAAGTTGGTATGTGTGAGTTACAAAAATCATGGAAACGGGAAAGAAGTAAAATTTTGAAAGTCAAGGAAGACCCAAGCCAGGAATGCTCTGTATGATTAGAAGATTGTTACCCTGTAGGTGAACGGATAGGAAGAGAAAAGATCAGAACGTTATTTTAAAATGGTCACTCCAGTAATATTTAGAGTTGCAGAAAAACATAGAATGAGGTTCCTAAGTCACACTGAGACTACTGAAATAGTTTTGGCAAGCAATGCCATCAGGGAAAAGTCTGTCATATAAAAAGGCTATATCTCTTGCAAACCTGGAGACGTTTAGCTTTGGCATACAACACTTTTAATCAGGATTAGGAATTTGGGGGAACAGAATACCCTAAAATTGAAGAAGAGAATTATTTGGTTTTAGACTGATTAAATTTGAAGAACTATGACTGAGAATCAAGAAGTTGAAAATAGAAGACTAAAAGGTCCAGGAGCGATTCATGGACTAAAAACATAGGTCATAGAGAGACATCTGGAAGTGACTCATATTTCTGCAGATAATGGATTTTTCTTTCACTCCTTACACTGTCCTAGAAACTGCTAGGGCTATGGAAGCAGCTGCCTGGGGAAGAAAATACTGTCAACCTATCATGAAATGCAGGAATGCTGACAAAATAGAAACTGTTGGAGTCAGGGGTGGGGGGGAGGGGAGAGAGAGAGAAAGAGAGAGAGAGAGAGAGAGAGAGAGAGAGAGAGAGAGAGAGAGAGAGAGAGAGAGAGAGAACACATGCATATGAACACCAGTGAAACTAAAACAGAATCCTGTACAGGAAGTTTCTCATGAGCTCAGACCTTTAATACCATGTGGCTGATATTTCCCCATAAGACGAGGGGCACAACTGGGATGTTGTTTTATCCTCAGTGGATAAAATGCTCCTCAATGTGACCTGCTACATTTTTAAAAATTTACCCTTGTGCTATGAACTGCAATTGTCAAGAATGGTTTGAGCAATCCAATTTAAACTATATGCAAGGTACAGGGTTTGTGTAATTTTACACTGAAATGTACGAGCTAGGATGGAAACTGGCTTAAAAAAGGAATGTATCTGGTGAATTACAGTACACAGCACATGCAGTGGAAAAAAGATTAGGAAATCAAGTATGCGTAGCTTTCACCCTGCACTGTATTCCCCTCCTCCATCTTTCCCTCCTCTCCCCTACTCCCCACCCCGCTGCTCCCCTATCAACATTGTAGCTTAAGCTGCAAAATCCTTTTGTTGGAACTCAGTCAATTAAAAAAAAAAAAAAACCTAATAATATCTGAACTCCTTCTGAGGTGGCTTTCAAAATAAATTCTTGGTTTGTTGGGAAGCTTGAGGGATAGCTTCTTAGGACAGCCACCAGAATCTACCTCAAGTTTGACCATGCTCCTTTTCTCTGAATTCCCTTACCACCAAGAGCATTCACTTACTCATAAATTTTTGTTGGCTACTAGTTACAGGCATGATACCATGCTGGCTGTTGTGTTTAGCTGTAGCAAGGTCCCCAGTTTATCTGTATGTATGTCTATGTCCCCTACTGGCCTGGCCTTGCAGGGTAGAATATAGACCACAATTTATACATCGTTCTGTGTCCACTGCCCAACACAGTATCTGACACAAAGTAATCATATATATTTCCCAAAGAAGAGGAATTAATGACTACTCATTTTTTTTAGAATAAAAAAGTAATATTTCAATATTCACAGTAGTTAGAGTAAGATTAATCTCCTAAGTAAAAGAGACTGTTGGTATGCCTAAGTTGTTGACTTAAAGAGGAGGAGGCTATTTTCTTTAAGAATTATTATGCATATAAAATCTACTTCCCTTCAGTCATAGGGAACCTACATACTTAATTCCCCTTTTCCTTTTTTTTTTAAACAAATATTTCCCTCCAACAGGTGAGTGTGTGTGTGTGTGTGTGTGTGTGTTAGAGAGAGAGAGAGAGAGAGAGAGAGAGAGAGAGAGCAAAAGTCATGCAGCCTATTTTTAGAACAAAATTTTAACTCACTTGAAAGCAGGAACCATATCTTAAATTTTTCAGATTTACCATAACCTAGCTCAATGCCTAAAATAAAGATGACTATGATGGTAAAAGAACTTTGGGAAGAAAAGTATCATATGTTTTACTCTTAAGTAAAGCTGGAAACAGATAATATAAAATACAAGTGACAACCACTTTAATTGCTGAAAAAAAAAAAAACCCAAAAAAACAGAAAATTGCTAAAGCAAGAATTTGGTAACTTTTATATATATAAAAACATTCAAATTATTTTTCACAAGGCAGAATTAACTATAGCCAGAAAAATATTGTTCATCCACCAAATTTAACTGGGTTGAAATATAATACTTTCTCTGTTTTGATTAGGTTTACTATAGTTTTCTGTTGTTTTGATTAGGTTTACTATAGTTTTATCCAGTATATTTTGTTTTAAGATTAAAGACTTGCCAAAAAGGACATCAGGCAAACAAGTCTATTCAACAGTTTTTACATGATTTATATACACCCATGCAGTTTTAGTGATTACTTATTAAAAATGTCAAATGTTTTCTTACAGAATAGAGAATGACATAACACATCATACTAGGATTCTATATGCTATCTAGATTGACTTTTTCTTTTATGTCATTTATCTACTCATAAGATTCTATAAAGATGTAATTTGCTTTCATGTACAGATATTCCACTATTCAACTAGACTCTCAGAACCTTGGGGGGATGAATAATATCTGCACTCTTTATATTTCTTTCTTGTATTTTCTGCTACAATATTGATAACTTAGTACAGGACAAATATATTCATAATCTTATTTAATCCTCATAAACCTCCCAAATGAGCAACTCAGGCTTAGCAGATTAAGCCTCTTGTCCAGAGATTTGGGGGTAATAAATGGCAGTGCTGAGATTGGTACCCAATCAGTCTTACTAAAGAGACTGCCATTCATTACCACCATTCATTTTCACTTTCCCAACTCCCCCTAAAAAGTGTCGAATACTTTTTTCACTGTTCATTGACTTATAAGGGTTGTTGCTTCTTCCTGCCCAGAGCAAACCTCTGGCGATAATGTTCCTGGCTCAGAACTCAGATTTTGATCCCCCCTTGGTGCCTAAATCTGTTTCTTGTATTAGGGAAAGGACCAGAAGTTTGAACTTACAACACTGATACCTCCAGAATATGAAGGTTTCTTTAATATTTCTAACACACAAGCTGTGACTTTCAAGGACATAGTTATGTTGTTTCAAAGTAATATTGTGAGACAAGAGCAATGTCTCTATCACAATTGTCACTACTGACATGCAAAGAAGAAAACTTTCAAGCTCCACAGAAATGGTAGGTTTCAAAGACAACATTTGTTCCTCTATTTCTAAAACAGCATGCAGATTTTTACTCATGCATACTGACATATTTCCTTGAGTGGGATTTAAACTTGGACTGTTTCCAAGATGCTTCCAGAAACTTTCTCAGCTGTTCTTAATCAATCACTACACTTGTTGTTTAACCATTGATTACACCTTTAAGAAATGATAATGGTAAAGTCTCTCTTCTTGGTAAAAGTTAAGTACTAAAAAATGTACCCATAAGTCCTCTCTTCCAAATTGATTGGAAGTCTAAATACATGTGATATGTAAATTTGTTATGAAACCCAAAGAAACATAGAAATATGTATATTCCACTAGAGCATTTGCCTAAAACTACACATATTTCTATGTTCTCTCACTCCATTTTTGCTTTCCCTTCTCTTATAAAAGACAGGGAGATCGTTTTATATGCATATGAACATACACACACATATGCATGTACATACTTACACATCCACATATATATTTATGTGCAGTCTCATAGTAGAATGCTTAAAACATGAATATTAAAAATTATGGCTGTCAACCATGATCCCATTACCTAAACTCAACACTGAATATTTTTGTCAGTTTTATTCTAGAATTTTCTGTATACACAGTAATATGTGTATGTGTGTGTAGAAAATGCTTTTATAAAGTTGGGATAATATTCTGTCTTTTGTTTTTAAAAACTAATGTCACAAAATAAGTATTGCCTTTACCACGGAAACTTTTAAAACATAATCTAAATCTTGTAATGGCTGTGGATGGACTATCATTGTTTTTAGATTTCCCCAATGATTTGTACAGAACTAGTTCCTTCCATTTTCATTATTTTATGTTATTATAAAAATTTTTGTACATCTTTATCTCAGTCTCCATGGTGTCCTAAAGGTAGAATAATCATGTCAAAGGATAAAAATTCTTGGTATATCTATAAACCTTTCCAAACTGCCCTTCAACTGAATGCAGAAGGACATCCCAACACAATTCTTAAGCTCAGATTTGCTTTGCTCAATTCATATGTTTATCATCATGGTTTTGATTTTCCTTTGTCATTCTTGAAGATTTCAAAAACTTAGGCATATAGTTACATTTTTTCCTTCTTTGATTTGTCTATTCATATATTTTTTGTCCTTTCAGAGTTTCAAATGTGTTTTTAAACTCTGCATATAGATCAGATAACATTGTTGTGGGTTTTTTGCCAGTTTTTAGAAGTTTGTTATATGAAGTAAAAAGTATAAGCTATATAAGCCAATATTTTTATATTTTATTCCATTACTTTTATGCTCTCTAATGCTGAAGTCAATGAAATACTTCTCTTTATTTTCTTCTAGATTTAAAAAATTTTTTTCTTCTCTCCCTCTTCATCTAACTATTACAATTTCCCGAATTATTTGTTTGTTTGGGAGCAATCTTACTTGAAAGTTTTCAAGTGTCAAAAATCTTACAGACCGCTGTTCATTTTCTCTAATGACGCTTTTCATTCTCTTTTCTTAAAGAGCCAACATAGCAAATAGGCTTAGAACTAACTTTCTAAATTATGGTTCTGTGACTTAGCATGACCTGTGTGACATTGAAAGACTTAGTGAATTCAAGTCTTAGCTTACTCATATATACGTAAATCCATGAGAATAGTGTATTGGGATACTAGTCATTTAATAAAATATGTTTTAGTACTTGATTCACAAAGCTATTATAAGGAGTAAACAAAAATTATATTCTAAAAATGCTATACAGAGCAAAATTATAGAAATTGGTAGAAAACAGAGAATAATAAATTATAACTATATTTTTAATATTTAATATGGAAGCAAGCATACAAATTCTTATATTGTATTCACATATACCTTTTTTTATTCCTTTCTTATTTTCCACCTCTAAGTCACTGATGATGCTGAATATGATAGATCTGGTCTCAAGGTCAGATCACGTGATTAAATCCAGGATGGACCAGCAGGAAACCTACCATCCATAACTAAGTTGACAATGTCTATGACGAGGCTATGGCACATTGCTGTAATTGCATGGATCACATTTAAAATAGGAATGGCTATTGGCATGTCTATCTGGATGGCTCCTTAGTTCTTTATAGAATTAATCATCAATCACTAAGGAAAAGATTTGTTCTATGATCTGTAGTTATATTTCATATAACAGAAAAAAATGTAGACTTATAGAATTATTTACTTTTTTGAAAAAAAATTTATTTAATACTTCAGATAATAATTAAAATGTAATTAAAATAATTGTTATGTAAATTTTTTAAATATATGGAGTATTGCATATTTGATATTTTGCACTAGTTGCATCAAATTAAATAAATTAAATAAATAAAAATTAAATAAAATTTGGCCTGAAACTGTCTCAGTACTTTGACAGCAACCTAAATACTTTTTTAGTATGAAAACAAATTGCAACTTTACCCAATCACAGGCTGCCAATTGATCAGATCATGTCCAGATAAGGCAAATGCCTCATCACACCATGCTCAACTAAGATAAATGCAGAGCTGAACCAGTCAAGCTGTTTCTGCAGGTCATTTCCTTTTTCTGACTATTAATTGCTGCCTGCCCATGTTGCTAAGTGGAGCTCTGGTTCTAAGTTCCGCTTGAATCATGAATTGTTCTTTGCATAAATAAACTCTGCTAAATTTAATTTGTCTAAAGTTTGTCTTTTAATTGTTGATGTTCTAAGAACTTTTAATGAGTCCAGAAGAATTCTGTTAATCATCTCTCATGTGCTACATGACTTTTTAGGCAGAAGTCTGGAATCCAGCCAGGATATTGTACTGGACTTCAATTCCAAGTGAGTAACAGATCATTCTGAACAATCTTGCTGCTCAAGCTGGCTGCTCAACAGTGGAATGAAATTCTGCCTTTTAAAAATTGGGAACACACTTCCATAACAACCTCATATAGTCCCTCAGTGACCAGATTTCTGATGGGAGTTGACAAGGCTGAATAATGAATAAAAGAACACTCTCTACATAGGGATACAGTGATTATTAGTTTTTGAAAGTAGAACTTAAGTACAGGAGTTTCAGACTCCCCTGCAATACAGGATAGACACTTTCTTAATTTTAAGGTGATGCCTAGGAACTGCAGGAAGGCCTGTTTGCTGGCAGAACATCCTCTGTTCTCACATGTCCTGTGTGGTCTTTGCTTCTTTAACTGCTGCCAAATAGAGTGTTGGCAACTAGTTGAACCAATCTGGACAGAAAAGACTTAATAAAATGTGAAGGACTTTTTTTTTTTTTTTCACTCCTGTGACCTTATGTGCTGCTGTTACATATTCAGACCCATCTCTTCAGTAAAGTCAACTTCTTATGACATAAAGCAGGGGCCATCACACTTCAGAACTTAGAGATCATGCTTCATTTTCTTAAGTAAATATTCTTAGCTCCCACCACGGAGATTCAAGAGGCCTGGAGTGAAGCTTTGCAATTTACATAAAAGTAAACCCCCTCCCCCAAACAAACAAACAATAACTTAAAAAAAAAAAAAACTAGATGATTCTTCTGATTGGGTGGTTTACAGAACTCTTTGGGAAGTACTGACATACAGGACTGACTAGAACTTTTATCCCACGCATTCATCACACAACCCCAAATATACTCTGTATATTACCACTTATTATCTAATTTAAAAAATGTATGCTGTTACAACAAATAAGCTGAAAGTCATAAACTACTTTTAAAAGAAACAATCAGGTATTATAGACATATAAACAAATTTTTGAAACATAACACCTATTAACAGAAAATTGTTGAATGTCTTTTATCCTGAAAGGCATTATTTTCCTTTTATCATTCTTGGGGGAAATCTATAAGTAACAGTCAATGGTTTTCAAAAAGGCAAGAGTTTTACCAAATCTATATTTTGCTGCCTTACCAGATGTTTTAGTGTTTTTAAAATTTCCTCCAAAAGGTCAGCACTCTAGAAAGATATTATAATCGCAAATTCAAAGAAGCTTCAGCTCTAGTTCCAATACCTTGTGAGAAATCTAATTTCTTGTATTTTTTCCTTGATAAAGAATTCTTCAATAGACAACATACCAATCTTAGAGACCTAAATTTAAGTACATCGTGTGTTTATTTAATTAAAGAGTTGTTAGAATATAGAAATTGCTACAAAAATCATGTAGAATCTAAGCTTTACTTCATAGCCTCCTTTGTAACTCAGTGATGACTGAGGTAAGTAAAGAGTGGAGAGAAATTTGAAATAAACGATATGTCAGCAACATTAATAATTCATCAAGACACGTTCAATGTACAATTTCTATTATTAAACACTTAACTCTCACATAGCTTTTAGATATAATTGACTAGCTTTAAGACACCAGTGAAATGACTACCCTTCAAATAATCATTGCATTATTTTTACTTCTTATAAGCAAATATTAAAGAAAGCTACGAAACAAGTTATATTACAGCCACATAAGCTTTCACAAATTTGACATAAACATATGCTTTTAAATGTCGAACCTCTGAAATTTTGACAATCAAATGTGATATAATTTGGTTAAAAGTTCAAAGAGAAACCCTTAAGTAAAAATGAAAGAATCAGAAAACAAGTATATTTCTTGTGGTGTAATAAATTTAACTAGAGGGACATTAAATCCAAAACAGCAACTGAGAGTGAGTAAGAGTCACAGCAGATGTCTGTGTGGGAAGGAAACAAAATAATGTTGAGAAGGGAGCTGGTTCCACAGTGGCTTCTCAGCTCCATTGTCACACATGTACCCTTGAAAGCCACTGAGGGTACAGTGGAACATATCCTATAAGATGCAGCAGAATAAATATTATTTAAAATAATAATACAGCTCAAATAAATAAAAATTTTGGTTTGGATGTTCCTCACTGCAAGAAAAATCTAATAGGAATATATTAGATTTTGTTTAAATTATAATTATTTCTCTTATCACAATATAATCTGAACAAATTTTCCATAAAATGTGACTATTACATTTTACATAAAATTGAGTACAGAAAATTGATAACAATTCAAGAAAATCCATTAGTTTCTATTATAAATACATTAATATTTTATAGCAGTCATGTGTGTCATTTTAATAAAGTCACATTCCTTTCTGCAACAAAACGTTGGAATTAAAACTTCTTAGACAACAAGGTCTTTAAGTGTTTTTAGAAATGTTGTTTGTACTTCCAATACCTTTTCACTTTTCACAGTCTCATACTCTGGGGACGTGTCAAGTGCAGCTGGAAAATGCCCACAGCTAGATTTGTTACCTTGAGTCATTTCTGAGTCATCAATTCATTTATCTTTTCCACAAATTTTATTAAGTACTTAGGAGAGGGTAGACACTTTGTTAAGCATGTCAAAAAGAATAGAGTTTGTGGCATACAAACCACAACCTAACTGACTCTCCTAAAACAGTTTTTGATTGCTGGTCTTTCCCTATAATATAGTCCAAGTTCTAAATCTTGGCTTATGAAGCTTTTGATAATCTGATCCCATGCTTTTTACCCAAATGTCATGGGTTACAAACATGCCCTATAGAAGCTAGGTATTATAGACATGAGATTTACACAGTGGTTCTCAATCAGACACATCACTCCTTACTCCAAGATTCCATATGTGATCTACCATGCTTTGAAACTCAGGAGTTCCATAATACCCTATAATACCCTGTCCTTTCTTGCAACTCTGTGACATGATATCGGAACTCCAGCTTTGTCCATCTTTAGGTTGCACTTCCTTCAAGCCAAGGTTGCATGTCTCAGTTCATCTTGGTAAGTCCAATGCCCGGTCATTAAATCCTTACTGAATGCACAAGCATCAGTATTTCCTATTTCTTCCAAATAGGAACCCGGGTTATAGTCTGCTTCCAGCATCTACTTCAAGCTCCCCTTTTCCATTAGCAAGTGGAATATTCAAAATATTCAACAACTAGAAGAGTTCAGATGCCAACCAATCATAATGAATACTGGCTATAACAATCAAGGGTCAGGGTGGTCCCAGAAGTCCAGACATTATGCCCTTGTTTGCTTCTTTGAGTGATGGGGACAGGCTGGGAAATCCTGGGGATGGAGGTCGCTCAGCCTCACTAGAAGGGACAGCTTGGTGAGCTCAGAGCAGCAGCTATCTAGTTAATTAGCCTGCATGGAAGCATTTCAAACTGTAAGCAGGTGGCGCAGCTCTTCTGCCACAAATGGCTGAATTTTCCTGTTCCAGAGACATTTCCTGAGCACCATGGCCCACTCTAGTCCTCCCCTTCTTGGGTGTCCTATGAGACCCATTTTATCATTCATGTTGCCACTTAATTCTGTGGTGTTTGATAATTAATTGATTACATGTGGATAAGTTCCATTTCTAAAATTAGACTGTAAGCTCCTAGGGACCAAAAGCTATATCTTCTTTCAATATCTCTCTTCTCTCTCTCTCTCTCTCTCTCTCTCTCTCTCTCTCTCTCTCTCTCTTTCTCTCTCTCTCTCTTTTATATATATATATATATATATATATATATATATAAAATTTTAGTTGTAGTTGGACATTTATTTATTTTTATGTAGTGCTGAGGATCGAACCTAGTGTCTCACACGTGCTAGATGAGCGCTCTACCACTGAGCCACAGCCCTAGCCCTCAATCTTTATCTTTAAATCAATCATCCAATAGTTACATAACCACACTCTATGCCATTTCATATTCTTTGAAATGTTGTAGCAAAATGATTTCTATTACACTTTTAGTTCTCACTGGAGTTCATATCAAAACTAACTATATAAAGACAATTTCCTTATCTTTTACATAACTGCTTCAGAAGATAGTACACCCTATACCATTTAAGGTATTTTATTTCTATCATTTAGCATATAAAACAGAGGAAAATGTAACTCTTGACATCACACACACATTTCAGTAAATAGTACTATCTTTTGTCATTGCTTAAGCCAGAACACCCATTCTTTTCTTTTTCTTTTAAAACTTCAACACAATTCTTTTACAGAAACAAAAATACATTTTGAGTCTGATCATGTCTCATTTTCATTGTTAACATCCTAATCTAATCTGCAACTGGTTTAATTGGTCTCTCTTCCCCTCTTGCTATAGCCACAATCCATTCTCCATTAAAGTGAAAGAGGAAAAAGGAGAGAGAGAGAGAGAGAGAGAGAGAGAGAGAGAGAGAGAGAGAGAGAGAGAGAGAGAGAGAGAGAGAGAGAGAGAGAGAGAGAGAGAGAGAGAGAAGAGAAGAGAGAAGAGAGAGAGAGAGAGAGAGAGAGAGAGAGAGAGAGAGAGAGAGAGAGAGAGAGAAAATCTTTTCAAAGCTTAAGTGAAAGCCCACCATTTATATCCTGGACTGGAATCCTCAAGACTTCCCACTATATTTTGAAGGAAAACTAAATTCCTTTACCAAGACAAATGACATTTAGAAAAATACCCCAAACTTCTGGCATGGTTGAGCCATTTCTCACTCTCATACCTCATTGCCACCCTTCTCTTTGTTCAGGATGCTTCTGACACACTTTCCCTTGAATAAGGGGCCATCTTTCAGACCATCTTTCCCTTAAACAGGCTCAGCACACCCCTCAGATAAGCAGGGTGCCTCCTTCCCTTACATTTTTACAGTTTGTTTCTCTTTACTATAGGAATTTAGTCTTCTTGTCATTGTGTGGCCAGCACCTATAAGTACACTTAGCTCAGTAAAGAGCCAAGTGACTGTGTTTTGAGTCAGCCTAACAGAAGTACTGAATTGTTTTCATCATAACATTGAGACTCATTATTCATGGTCTGAGGCAATAAACAAATTGATAGGATAAAGATAAAGCTGATATAAAGAACTGAAAATCCTCTACTACCATAGGGGAAATTATTAAAATAAATAAAGCAAGGAAATTAAAAAAAAATCTCTTGAGTGTAAACTGATAAAAAGAGAAGGATGGTAATTAGAAAATCAGCTAGGATAGATAATTTAACCAATGTTTATGATGAAACATCACATTTATTGTTTTCCTTTTGGAAGAAAGCAAATTAATTTGATATGATAAAGCTACTACAATAAAAATGATCCTAATGTAAGAAAAATGCATAGTACACCTAGAACAACATGCAAGTTTACAAATGTTGCCATAATAAAAATATAAGCCAAGAGAAGAAAATAGAGATGCCTTTCTGATACTGTTCTAGATTGCACCTTACAAGAACACAGTTAAAAGTTCCTCTCTATGCTGCCCATATGGACACTGAAAGACCTCACTGACTCATGTCCCAGGCAGAACTACCATAGGATCCAAGGCACTACTTTTTTCATAAGTGAAATTAAAATATATACAACAGTAGCCGCATAAATTAAAATGGAAAGGTATTTGAGAGATGATATAGTTTTCCCCTCTGTGATTTAAAAAAAAAAATAGAAGCACTCCCAGAACATATTTTGAATAAAAATTTAAAAACAGCTAAATTTTGTTCTTGATCCTCACCTGAACATTTCCTCTTTTTGGAGCTGCCAAGCCAATTGCAATAAAAGCAGATCTTTGAGTGCTTTAAGGGTTAATGAAAGAGGCAACCACATCTCATATGCTATGAGAGTTACATTTTCATTAGAAAGATAGACATTTTCTCAGTGGATGTGGAGTAAGATCTCTGGGGATAGGAATTCAGTAGGGCCCTTGAGGGTTTGGGTGAAGGAGGGATGGGTATGGGGACACTCACAATGGTGAATCTGAGTTCAGGCTCACCCAGTTATTTGGAATTGGGGCTGAGGAGCTCTGCACAGAAAGATTGCTAATGATTTTTTTTCTCCATGCAAATCCTGCTACTAGAGTCCTTGTTGGATTGGTAAAATGAAAAATAGAAATTACAACCAAACTTTGAAATATGTTTTCAAATTGCTTTCCAAATAATTAGAACCATTTATAGAATGTCTCAGAATGTTTCTCAGTCTCAACAGTCTTCTTAAGATTGAACATTGTTATATTTTGTATCTGTCTTAAATTAATATTCAATGTAATTTATCATGTTAATTTATATTTTTACAAACTAATAAAAATAACTAAAATCACTATTTTCAAATTTAGTAGTTAAAACAATTGGCAGTAGTAATAAAAAATTAAGTCATTATGGATATATAGCCCATTTTTTTCATATATAGGCCCTTATAGGCCCATTTGTTTATCTATAATTTCTGGCTATTTTTACTCTTCAATAGCAGAGATGAGTAGCTGGCAACTAAGATCATGTGCTCCACAAATTAGAACATTCACTCTCTGACCCTTCACAGTTTGATGAACTCTACTCTTGATTTAAACATTGATGTGTATATACATTATTAAAATAATATACTATTATTCATTATGGAATTTTAAAATTTTTTTATATTTGCTGCTCATCTTTTTTCTCTATATTTTTAATTTGTTTTAAATTTAAAATGTATCATGTTGTCAAAATGATATCCAGTTTCATTTCTTAAAGTGTTTTTCTGTAATTTCTGTTTTTAGTTATATAATTATCTGGAATTATTCTGCTGATTTACTTTATCTTTCTTAAAGCTTACATGTGAATTTTCAAATGTGGATGTACAATAATACTGTTCAAGGAGAAGTTATTTTTGTTCACTTATATCCAATACAATTTCTGACTGATTTTTTTACTCACTGCTACAGTAATCTTTACAAATAAGGTCAGGTATACACAACTTTAAGTAAAATGTATGAAAAAGAGTTAAATACTAATTTATATAGAGTTCAGTAGTTTTAGTATTTTCAGTTTATATTTTGTTAGTTTTTGTGATTATGAATAAAACTGGAAAATGTATTTGAGACTTTTGACCCAAGAATATAATAAACTCCATAAATAAGTCCTGAGTTTATTTCCAGAAGGAAAAAGACATAACAAAACCTCTGTCTACTTTTTCCCTCAACAAAAGAATATCCTAGGCCAGGCCCAGTGCCATAGTGCTGTAACCCCAACAACTCAGGAAGCCAAAGTAGGAGGATCACAAGTTTGAGGCCAGCATCAGCAACTCAGAAAGGCTCTAAGCAACTTAGGGAGACCCTATCTCAAAATGAAAAAATGAAAAGGGGTGGGGAACGTGGCTCAGTGGAAGAGTGCCCATGGGTTCAATCCTCAGGACCAAAATAAAAAAAATAATCAAGATGTTTTTAAAAGAATATAACAATTAAAAGTTACAAACCTCTTAGCAATTATTTGTCATCAATTGTGACAAGCATGAATGCTGAAAAATGTGTAAATTAAGCAATGTATAAACAATTCAAGGAGTAATTTCAGTCTTACAGAACACGTAAAAGAAAGAAAAGATGGTAGATTTCTTAAGTTTGAGAAACTTAATCTGCAAAAAAACCATTTTGCCTAAGTCACCCCTAATATTGACTTAAACATCATTTTCTTTTTTTTTTTTTTCCTGTGCCCCATAGCCCAGAGTGGACAAATTGTAGACAGAATATCACAAACCAGAAAATGAGCCCACCCCTTCCCTTCCTCCTTTTCCTTCTTTGCCTCCAAACTTCCTTTCTGGCCCCTAACTCAGATGTCAGGGATATGTCTAAAACACAACAACCAATCCTAACCCAGATTTTCTTATAAATCTAAGCAGTTATTCCGGGCCTGACAGAGCTACTTTTTGTCCCTCTGGAAAACTATCAAATTTGGTTATCATTCTTTCTTCTGCTCCTTAAATTCACTAATAAAATGTTCTGCTTTCTTTCTAGAAGTATGATATCATCACATATCTGCAGAGCATGTCAAACTGTGTATCTTTCAGGGTGAGTTAATTTTTGAGAGAGTGTTCCATGTGAACTGTTACCCATCTTCTGTAGCAATTTTTCTCTCTTCCAATAGAAATTCCTCTCTTCTTACTTCATAGCTGTTCCTGAATCTCCTCTAATTAACATAATGTCACTCCAATTGTACTACCAAGTTTTTGTATCTTAAGAAAGACTTTTTACTTTGTTTGATTTTCCAGGGAGGAAACTTCTTACAAAATAAGGGATATATTTGCTTCATGGCTCCCCAAAAGAACCTAATGTAATCAGGTAACTAAATATCATCAATCTTGATAAGAGAATGGAGGACATAAAGAAAGTTAGAGAAAAATCAAAAAGGCATGAGATTGAGTTCGTCTATGTTCACAACTTTTTGTATCCCAGTATAAATTCTAGGAAATTATGACCCATATGATTTGAGAGACTAACAGTCATCTCCAATGTAGCTAACTCTTGGTTCTCACCCTCAGAACTGCTACTCTTTGAATCTTCTTCATTTGGTAATGAAGAAATATTTTTTTCTAGTTGTCCAAACAAAAATATTGAAATCAACTTGACTCTTCTCTTTCTCTTAAACCACACGTACAATCTGTCCATAAATTCTGCATACTCTAACTTATTTATCCTGCATTCTCCTCACCTCCACCACCATAATTTTGGTCTGTTTGACCACATTCTCTTCCCTAGATTATTGTGGATATCTCTTAATTGTCTCTGTTTTCATCCTTGATCTCCCACATTTTATTATCTACATAGTAGCAACAAACATAAGTCACACTGACACTTCTGTGCTCAAAACCAGTGGTCTCCTATCACTAAAAATAATCTCTTAATATGACTAATAAGGCCAAAGTTTATTTGGCCCCAAATATCTGTCTTCATTTTCACTGCTTCTTCCTCCATCGGGATGCTCCAGGTTCAAGGGTCTCTTTGTTCTTCCTTGCCTAGATCATGTCATGACTCCGTCTCTCACTTTTCTCTTAATGATTTTTAAAAGGTGGAAGAAATGGAGTATATTTGGCAACTTAAAAGCACTGAAGGAATTATTAACTAACATTGTAAAGGATGATCTAAACTCTATTTTTTAAATTTCATGAACATAGAAATTAAATTCCTTTCAAACAAGGTGATTATTTCATAGAGAATATGTTTACATACTGCAACAGGCAAGTTTGTGGAGACTTTCACCTTTTTTACCCCCTCAGTTCAGCTCCATTAGAAGTGACTGATGTGAGAGATCGACAGTGGATGTCCTATGATGTAGTCATTTAAACTATGATCTGGAAAGAGAAACTCACTGCTCCTGGCCACAAACCTGCCTGTAAGGTTGTTAAAGCAGGTAAGTGGCTTCCCTTGCCCGGAGGGACTGCCTCCCTGCTCACCTTTCAGATCTGTTTTTACCAGAGGTGACTTCCAGAATGGAAGTTCTTCACTCCATTACTTTATGTTCACTTCTGCTGTCTGCACACATTACTCTGCATGTGCTTTTATTCACAAATTCTAAGTTTGGGTTTCATTGTCACCATGGTCTAACAAGTTCAATGATGCAATTCATCTAGGAAAGAAAACTACCTCACAAGCTTTATAGACCCTCTAGTCAGCCCTGGAAACATCAGACAATTATAAGACAAGGGCAAAGCCCTCACCTTTTTATACTCAGAAATTCTACATATCATAGTGTTATGATTTCTGTCTGAAATACATCAACTTGCAATAAGGTCAAGAGGCTAGATCAGACAGATCAAAGATAAACTTTATTATCCAGCAAATCTAAAAATCAACCTATGTCAGAAAGAAATTCCTAGGCAAAACTTTTTTCAAAAATCACAATAAACCTTTGTTTTCATTTTTAGGAATGTGTCATGCTAGTGAATTATTAAAAACTTGAAATATGATTTTAAATATTTGATTACTGAACTTTCAAGCCTTTTCACAAACTGTCACTATCATAATTGGAATGGTATTTAAAGGTCTTCTCATTGAAATTAGTCAAATACTAGAAGTAAAATGTCCTTATAGGCTGAAATTGGGATTCTAAGCACATGCTTAAAATTACTGTGTGCTCTAGTGAAAAACAAACTGTACATGAATACATAAATAAGCAAAAGAATTTGGCAGCCTGAATATGAGTGAGTTTCTGCAATATTGCTGAGCATCACTGTATAATATAATAATATACAGGTTCAGCTCCAAATTAAAGAGACACTGTCATTGCTCATCCTCAAATGCCAGTTCATAGTGAGTGACAGCTCAGAAGAAACCAACATGTGGCTCTGGGTAGTATTAAGAGGAAACAACAGTGTGCCACTGAATCAGAGGCAGTCAGGTGGTTGATCACATTGGTTTTTATTCCAAAACTTCCTTCCAGGAAGTTGAGAGATTTGACCAATGGGCTCCACTGTTGATTCCCATGCTACCATCCTCCCTCCCTGCTCCCTCATCGGTGGCCTAAAACTTACCCGTACCCCAGGTTCTTTGACGTCCTCACTGTTATAGCCATAGTAGTCTGGAGTTCTGTCCAAGTCCTGCATGTTGCCTTGGGCTCTGACACTCTTATCCGCATGGCAGGAAGAGCAGAGAGCTGCATTCCCCATCTCAGCACTGGGGCTTCAGCTGTCAGTGGGCCCGTCCTTGCCCTCTGCACTCTGTCCAGGGCTCCCAGGGGTACACTAACATGGACAATTCATCCAGATGATCCTTGGCTCCTCTGCTCAGTTCCCCTACACGCCCCTCACCAGTCCTCCCCATCTGCTGGCTGGCTTGATCGAGTCAGAGAACTCAAAACCCCAGCAACTGCAGGCTGCCTTCAGTGACCATTTCCAGTTCAGGCACTGCCAGTCTATTTTTACACCTACCAGGCCAGCTATGCATGTCAATGGAGTGAGGGGGGGGGGGGTGAGGGAGAAGGAGAGCAGGGGAGGGGGCGGTGTTGTTTTGTTTTTTACTATGCTAGCAGCCTGCCTCACACATGGACTTAAGTTCCTGCTGTGTAAAATGTCTCTGCATAAGAGAATTTTTGCATTACTCAATAAATTCCTTTGAATCCTTTGATTTTCCTCTCTGCTGCTCTTTCACAGAATACTAAGTCTGTGAATAACCTTCGTTTCTTAGTATTACAGTTAAAAAATCATTTTTAGTTGTTTAAGTTGCATTCACAGAGTTGACGTGTACTCTTTTTCATTATCATTTACAGAAAACAGTTAGCCATCCTTTTAGCATTTAATATTCATAGGAACTATATCAGTTAATATAGCTCATTTATACCTGTATGGAGGTCTCCTTTCCTTTCTTTCTCCCCCCACCCCCAGGCCCAGTACTGCAGATTGAAACCCAGACTCTTTACTACTAAGCTACAGCCCCATCCTTTTTATTTCTTTGAGACAGGGTCTCCCTAAGTTGCTAAGGCTCGTTTTGAACTTGCAATTCTCCTGCCTTAGCCTCCAGAGTCACTAGTATTACAAGCCTGTGCCACTGTACCAGTGAGATTTTTGATATTTATAAATTATATGCAATTTGTCATTATTCATAAGGGTCACAAAACAGAGAACATTTTCACTTTAAAACTTTTAATATTTTAAAAACATTTTCCCAACCTTACAAAAATAATTAAGATGACTTTCAACACCATACATTGGAATCATATTATAGATTTTTGAAATAAATTGGTTCCCACTGAGATGAGCCCATCAAATACACACTATACTAAGGAAGCCAACTGTGGTAGAAATCAGGTTTTGTTACAGACTGCTATGGGTGTCCTATAAAATTTTATTTGAATATTAGTCCTGTCCTTTCACATTTGTTATTTATTTTGTGTGTAATATATCTTCTCTTTCAAATAGCTTAAAACTACTAGGATCCAGACTTAGATTTTTGTATCATCCATCCATGTGTTACATATTAACTACTGAGTGATTAAGAAATGAATTGAAAACAATCATTTGAAGAAAATAGTATGTGAAAGATATTTAGACATTAATCATAATACATTTGATCACCTAAAATTTACCTTTGTAATTTGGCATTTATATCTTTGCAGGTCTTTCAGCTGCTAAGCAAGCATTCTACCATTGAACCACACACCCCTACACACACACACACACACACACACACACACACACACACACACACAGCCCTGTAATTATTTTTAGAAAACTAAAAACAATTTGTTGTTTTTAAAAATAAAATTAAAAATAACATTCCTGAAATTCCATTCTCAGGATTTGAGTTCATAAAGCTCGACAAATTTGAAGGAGAATGGCATATTTGGGTTGGTTTCTATAGGATCTCAAGCTGCTTTTTAACCAATCTGGTTTTGAGTATCTATTCTAGTGTTTAGGATCCTAGAGTATGTGACTTACTATAAAGATCCTATCCCCACCCTCCAGTTTCTGAGAGGCATCACCAATATTTAGTGGGATTATTTTTACTTCTCAGGCATCTGTTTAAACCATCTTTTAAAAAAAATACTGACTGGGCCAACAATATTATCACAACAAGGGAAGGAACAAATTCTCCTTTCATATCCAAGAGGAGCATAATCTAAACATTTTGGATGTTAAAACATTAAGTAAAAGTATGCATAAAGACAATGCTTCCATACCAGCAATAAGATCAGGCTGTTGGCTGAGATGGATGAAGCAAAACCTTTCACATTGCCTAGATCATATAGAAGAAGCTGTCAATTTGTCATAACATGGTGATTTCTCATCAAATGTTCCATATCCTTCATCTGTGTGATGTAGGAATTACCTAAGCTCTGACGCTTAATGATATATGTTTACAAACTTTTCTAGAAAGATGTGGTTTTACTCTCCTCTCTTCTTCTCCAAGGTTCTTACAGATTGGAGAAGGTCTATTGTCCACAAACTCTAATAGTGGGTGCTGCTTCTTGAACATATGTGAGCTATTTTATTCACAGCATCAACTGACATTTTTCCAGCTGCACTTCCCTTATACTTTCAGAATTAATTTACCATCTCTAAAGCATAACAATACAACATTTGACAGAATCCTTAACTCAGACTTACGTAACTTAAGACGCTAGAAGCAAATTCCCTACATCTTCATGGAACTGAGATCTGAAACTCTGTACTGACACATGTGAAAGAGATATTTAACCTCTGCAGATTAGAGAAATGTCTCTAGGTGCTAGATGAATAATTCTGCTATGCATGAATTGTTGCCTCTTTCTGTCTCATTAATACGTTACCCATTCTACCTCCACGCCTTTGATTTTGCTTCTTTTTTTAGTCAAGCATGCACCTCCCCTCCTCCACCATCTTTGTTCATTGTCTCCTTCAAAGTTCATCTTAAAATTCACTTTCCCCTAAAAGTCTGCATCACCTCTATATTAATCCCTAAATTTTTTCTAATGTCTTTTTGATGGGACTCTCCAGGCAAGGTGGCAGGAGTCATAATCCCAGTGACTCAGAGGCCAAGGCAGGAAGATCACAAATTTGAAGCCAGCCTTGGCAATTTAGAGGAAACCTCAGCAATTGAGCCAGACTCTTCTCAAAAAATAAAAAGGACTGGGGTGTACCTTAGTGGTAAAGTTGGGACTATTATCAGCTCCTCTTTTTGCATGATATGTCTGGTCTCTCTCACTGACTTCCTCATAGACCTAACTACACACTCGAGGACTAAATGTTTGCTAAATAAATGAACAACAGCAGCTGCAGATAGATGTACAATTCATAACATCAATATTTATCTGGACTATGCTGGTCTGAGCTTCTCTCTCTTATGCATTAACAATAACGATGTCATTTTAAATATCTTTAAGCATGACAAATTTTAACTCCCTTTACTGATTTAAAACAAAGACTCCTTTTAGTGTTTGATACTGTTCGAGATGACTTTTCCTAGAAAAGAAATTGTAGTGCTTTATTAAGAAAGAAAAAAATAACTGACAGTATGAACTAAAAAAGTAATAGGCTGGCAACTCCTAGAAGGAATTTTTTTTTTTTTTTTTTTTTTTTTGGAGAGGGGAAGATACAGGGAATAGAACCCAAGGGTGCTTAACTACTAAGCCATATCCCCAGCCCTTTTTTAATCTTTATTTAGAGACAGGGTCTCACTAGTTGTTTAGTGCCTTGCTAAGTTGCTGAGTCTGGCCTTGAACTCGTGATCCTCCTATCTCAACCACCCATGCCACTGGGATTATAGATGTGCACCACCCTGTCTGGCCAGAAAAATACTTGTTTTCTAAATAACTGGCCATTATGCTTGTTCTGCCCATCTCTCCTTTCTTCTTTTCAGGGAAATTCTCTCATACTTTCTCCAGAGAAACTTGAATATACTATTCATACTCCTATCTTTAGGGCTATCCAAAATATATCATGTGATGGTCCCCAAAGCTTGCTGCTCAGGGCTGAACCAGATTGGGCAAAAGGGGGAAAATACAAACCCTGGCACTTCTGGGATGGCTGAAATTTTCTATTTTCTGATTGAACAGATTTAAGTGAAAAATTCAGAAGATATTAGTAGCTATGAAAACAGAATTTCCAGTGAACAGCTTCCTAGCTATGATCACTCCAAGCTTTGCCAATGATCTAATACTTCCTAATCAAATGCAAAAGTGTGAGGGGTCCATGGGCACATCAGAAGTCAGAACAATCCTAGGTCTGGGGGTGTAGCTCAATGGTAGAGCACTTGCCCAGCATGTGGAAACCCCGAGTTTAACTCCCAGTATCAAAAAAAAAAAAAAGTTAAAACAATTCTTGTTCTCCCTCCCATTGGTTAACTAACAGTTAAGATCCAGATAGGTTCTTCACAAAAGTTTGGGCAAAGTGATAACTTATATACATGACATATTGTCAAATTGAAGCCAAGGTTACCAAATGCTGTGCAGCACTCATGTCTTAATAATAAGCCTGTAGATGGTTGGGATCTCTGTGGACATCTGACAAGGGATATGTTTTCTGCCAGGGCAGAACAATGTCACCTCTGTTCCTCAAAAATGCTTCAAAGTCATTAGGGCAAATTACTCAGAAAGCAAATATTTGCATGTTTGACCACACTTAGTGCAGGATACATGAACTTGATCTACATCTACAACTTAGAAAGTGAAATTCAAATACCCTATGATGTGGCATATTTGCAATATCTTCTTAAATTCCCAGGCATTTACTGTCAGGACTGGGTCTGTATTGCTGTTTCAAATCCATCGCTAGAGAAAAGCAATTAAGGACTGGGAACAAAGGCTGGCTTCTCAGCTGTAATCTTTTGAAAGTGGCTGCTTAAGTCCTTAAAACAGCAAATCTGAAATCCATTCACTGCTGTTCTAAACTTCACCTTTTAAGTAAGAAGTTATGATTACAGAATCATCAGGAAACTAACAGCTTGGAGAAGAAGTAACTGTCTCAGTTCCGTAATTTAAATTCTGCAAAGGTAACATAAAAGAGATCACAGCTACAGAGTGAGATCACGGCTCTTGATAGCGGAGTTTTCTAAAGCTCTCTTCGCAAGGTGTAACTAATACCAGGATTTGTATTACCACTAATTTACCTGTGTGGACTTATGTAACCGTTATCAAATTTAGTCTTCAATTATCTATCTATCTATCTATCTATCTATCTATCTATCTATCTATCTATCTATCTATCTATCTATCTCTTTAGGAGTTAGACCAGATGATTGCTTCAGGTCCCTTCCAAGTCTGCAGTTTCTTGCTTCTAGGACATAGAAATTGTTAACATTTGAACATACACCTAACTTGAGGTGAGAGTCCAAGATGACCATCTATTTAGACAATTAGATTGTGGGGGCGGGGAGGGTAAAAGAATTACTTGGTACATTGCATCATGCTTTCTGCCTCTATGGGCTGGCTTTGTTCAGTCTTGTTTCTCTGGCAGACTCACGAGGAAGATGAAAGGACCATTGTGACACACGACAAACACTATTGGTATCCAGGAGCTCTTTGCCAAGGTAAGGACCCTTATGCTCTTTCTTTCCTGAATATTAGCTCCACTGATAAACTTGTAACATTTTGGAACCCATCTCCTGCCACAGCTTTCTACATCCCACAATTATATGACTTCCACCTGGAAATAATCTTACTCCAAAACTGATTTTGCAGGGCAGTTTTATAGAACTCAGTAAGATAGATCTTTGCAAACAAGCTGTATAAGATAGCAGGGGTCTTACTTTCCCTTAAATATGTTCATAAACATGTTTTTAAAGAGTGAGTTCTATCACATTGAAAATGCTGAAAAAAATAGTTCATCACAAATCTACAGTGTCAAATTAGAAAGAAAGCTTCACTCAGAACCATGGGATTTATTTTGTTTTTCTCTTGAGTTTAAGAAGGTTATTCAAGAACATCACACAAATGAAAAATGCAATGTAGATATTTTTTTTCAATCTAAACTAAACCATGTTTAGTTACACACTTGGTATTTTTCAGTTCATTGTTAATAGAAAAGTTTTATGTAACCTTTGCTGAATTTAAAAATCCATGTAAACAAAGGGGAATGAAGGGAAGGGAGGAGGCATAGGAATAGGAAAGACAATAGAAGGAACCAGACATAACTTTCTTATGTTTATATATAAATACAAAACCAATTAAACTCCTCAATATGTACAAACATAAGAATGGGATCCTAATTAGAATAAGTTATACTCCATGTATATAAAATGTTAAAATACACAGTACTGTCATGTACATACAAAAAGAATTTAAAAAAAGAAAACAAAAATCCACGTAGATTATAGCCTGTACCCTTACCACTTTTTACCAGGATAGCTTCAATTCTAGACTCACCGCTTCAGTCAAATGTATTTAACTAATTAACCTAAAGTGTGATTATCCTATTGCATGCAAAATTCTCAATGCCAACATCATCACATGAAACTAAGGATGAGTTCTTCCAACTTTGGGAATCACTTGCTTATGGAAATAAATTTGGAACATTCTATGCTATAACTTGGGCAGCATGCTCTCTTCTTCCATGTTTGAGTACATTCAATATAATTTATTTGGCTAAAAGTTATGCACATAATGATTTTTGTCAATTGGATCTGTTATATAATTGATCAATCAGGAAAACTGCATGATTTATGCTACACTGGATTCCCAAGTTAACACATGGCATAACTTTTCTAATCGAGGTCAGTATAAATGACCTTTACTGTTTATGCTTTACACAAATTAACCAAAATGGATACTGCCGAGCTATTCATGGCCCACAAACATCAATTAACCAATTTAATTTTACATTCCTTCCAGCTATTATTTTCATTCCAGACTGCTGCCTCTTGACTTCTGGCAAATCAAGGACAATTCTTTAATAGACAGTGTTAACAACTTGTGAAGTTTTCTAAAGCCTACTCCACATAATGCCCAGCACAAAAAGGGCACTCATAAATGTCATTGACTGACATTAAAGAGACCATGAGTCAAGAAATGTAGGGTGTCCAAAGCCAAAAAGGCCATTTGACTAAAATTCTATGTTTTTTCATATTTAACGGGATTTTGAAAAGCAACATTAATAAAACAATTTACCCATTGTACACTCCTACTTTTTCTGAAGAAAAAAAAATCTGTGTATTCATAATACTTAGAAAATGGTCAGCTACTGAAGCAGGGGCTCCCTACAAGCTCTGCATGAAAAGAGGGGCAAGTGATTAAAATTGAAAGGCCAGAAGGGGGCTCTGTGAACAGTCTGGCTTTGAAACCTAAGTGAGTTTTTCGGGTTTTGATTTTTTTTTTCAGTTTACTAACATTTCTTCTAAGTTTTCATTTCTGAACTAAAGGAGGCAGCAAATGATGATCTGAAAAGTATTCAGTTAAGGTGAATTTAAAATTAATAATGCATAGCATAACTTTTGATGAATTAGTGAGGGACTCTGGGGGTCAAAAGAACAACATTCTTGGGGGAAATGACTGTTTGTGGGAGGCTAGGGGGAAAGCTGAGAAGCTACTGCTCCATAGGCTGTCTAGACTATCTATCAAAGAGAACTATCACATGCCACATGCCACGGTAGTAACCAAGTGCTTGAGCATCTAGAAAAGATAAATGGAGGTATTGTATTAGGGAGAGTTTGTAATTAATCTCCCCAAATGATGTCTTGCTATTAGGCGTATAGCAAACCTCACCATTGCTCCAAGATGAATTATCATTACTACAACCAGCAAATGAAAATCCATTTATCCTTTCGATGCTTTTCAATTCCCACTTCGCTTAGTATTTGGCCAATGTTTTCCCTGAAGGTTAATAGGCATGAAGCTACATACATATACTCAGTTTGTTCGTTTACCCTAGATGTTCTAGAGTGAGAATTTTTCATAAGCTTTTTTGGTCCATGAGACACAAAATATGAAGAGTTAATGTTTTGATAACATTTGTCATTACCAAAAAAAAATCTTTAACTGTAAAACCCAGGTCCAAGTAATCATAGACACAAATGTTTTAATCTATTTTCAGATAATAATTTCCTAACAAAATATACATACAACATGTGAAATAAGCAAAAGACATAGACATTTAAATTACATTGTGAGGCAGCAGCCAGGCACTGGGCAATCAAGAACAAATTCAAATTCAAAGTAAATATCTAATGCTAGTTCAAACCAGAGAAGATATGAGTATTTACCTTAGGATTAACAATTAAACCCGATTTATTATGAAGATAGTAACATATTTTCTGGTTCTATGATAAAACATGAATCAAATGTTCACTCAGCTGAACTGAATTTACTCAGTGAGTAACATAAAAATATTGTTTCCTTTAAAAATGCACGTTGACTATGCATTTAATCAAGACAAGTTGCATGCAATTATGAATGATAGATAAACTCAGTTCAATTTACTGCAAAGATTGTGAAAACTTCCAAAATGAGTCTGAATTTCATTGTTTAACTAAACATTTATTTGGGTTCTATTTCAAGATCTCTCTAGAGCAGATTTCTTCTATGTATCCTAAAGTATAAAGAATTGTTTATAATACTTCATATATCATTCATGCTGGAGTAAATATTCTGATTTTGTATTTTTTTTCTCCCTGGCATATGTGAGAATTATTTTTAAGTTTTCGATTATGTCCTACTTTTCTTTCAGAAACAGAATTACTTCACAGACAATCAAAAATTCTGGGAATATAAACATAAAACTATTATAAAATCAATATTATTAACTCAGTCTTCTAAAAATATGTTAGTGTGATCTTATGTCCTTTGTAAAATACTATTGGCTACATATTTCGGAAATTTATTTTGAACTTTAGTACTCCCATCTGTATAATAATGAGCTATAATAAAGAGCTTCTTAGGCTAATGTGTGTGTGTGTGTATGTGTGTGTGTGTGTATGTGTGTGTTTAATCTTTAAAGTTAGAAGTTTATAAATCCTGCTATGAGGTCAGCATATACTTTATCTTCTCTATAGCAAGATAAGAGAGGGAGAAAGGAAGGAAGGAAGAAGGGAGGAAAGGAAGGGAGGGAGGGAGGGAGGAAAATATTAGTTAATGCAGATCTATCTCTAAATCTTAAGGGTTTTTTTTTTCTTTTAAGAGCAGTAGAGAATTTTTTAAGAAAAATGTTTTTCCTTTCTAATAGTTCTTCAGAATACTTAAACACGCTCAGAGCCTTCACGGGTCAATAAAAACTCTCTTTCCTAAGCCAATGTCCTCCTCAAACTTGCTCCTGGCCCAGTCTTCTTTGGCTTAGTATCCAGCTGCCCTAAACACTTTGCTGTCTAAGCTGGAAATCTTAAAGATTTTAATATTCCTTTTCCCGTCCACACAGTCCTGTGGAATGTACTCTTTCTATCCTTTTGCCACTATTTTAGGTCAGTAATTCATTTCCTGCAGGAATCACTGTAACCATCACCTAAACAGTTTCCTGCTTCTAGCCTTGCACTACCTCCAATTCATTCCCCACACTACAGCCAGTGTGTTCTCTCCACAGCTCAGATCTGTTTAGGGCACTCCCTAGAATTTTCACAATAAAAGCCAAACTCTAACATGGTGTAGATCTGATCCCCCTCATCCTAGTCTACATAACCCCATCTTTGCTTTTTCTTTATTGCAATTTCTTCTGTGTTTTTATTAATAACTAATCCTCTAACTGGATCACCTCCCTCCCTCTCAATATTTACAAAACTCTTCTTTGAAGCCCTGCTTGTCCCACAGGTTTAGGGTCTGCTGTGGATACAGAGTCAGCAAGGTGACTGTTACCCTGTATTGTAATTATCTTTTTATGTGTTGGGCTGCCTCAGAGACTAGGGACTTATGATGAACAGATATTTATTTTAATATGTCCCTAGTACTCCTGTCAGTGCCTCTACATGTTAGGCACCCATAATTGATTACTGAATAAATGAACAATAAAAAAAATCTTCCTTTGCACGTTTAAAATATGATTGGTTTCTACAGACATTTATTAATTTATCCCATAAATATTTATTTAGCACTACATGCCAGGCCCAGACACATCATTTAAATAAAAAGAGGCAAATGTGTAATATTACCAATGTACATGCTTTAGTGAATCTCTGAAAATGGTTATCTGTAGTAATTTATCCAATCACCCTTAAATATTCCTTTGTTTTGTTCTTATTACTATTCTGTCAGTTCATGTATGGTTATTTTCTCAGATGTTTGATTTTGTTATGAAATGGTGCAAGCACTGAATCTATTAGTAATTATCTGAAGATGAAGAGAAATGAAAAGAACAAATGCAAAGTAATAAGAGCCACAAACCAGAGGATGGTTTATTAGGTAAGGAGAAGCCTACTGACTACACTATGGATGGTTCGGGGTATTTATAGATATGGTTATAAAACAAACTGAATAATCATTACTAATGCCAGAAATAAAGTGTTCTCTAGAGGTACAAATGGATTCCTCTTACAATGAAAGAGTGCGCGCGCATACACACACACACACACACACACACACACACACACACACACAGCCCTTCAGCTTGGCCATCATGGATCTATAAAGTATTCTGTGTAATAGAAAATTCTTTTCTTTTCTTTTTAAAAAATATTCATTTTTAGTTGCAGTTGGACACAATATCTTTGTTTTATTTATTTATTTTCATGTGGTGCTAAGGATCGAACCCAGGGCCTCGCATGTGCTAGGCAAGCGCTCTACCTCTGAGCCACAATCCCAATCCCACTTCCCACTTGTAGAGCTTTCCTTGTTCTTTCATTACTGGCTCTGTTTTTCCCCACTGTTGGATCATCAAGAGCTCCCTTATGTGCCTTACTGTTGTATCTTATGCTCTTCACAACCATAATTTCTACATGGCCACCACCTTCAATGACATTGCCTCTAATCTATGATACCCACTTCCTTCTCTTCTTCTCCACCATTTATATATATATATATATATTTTTAATTTGCCATATTAATTTTTCATACGTATCATTACTCCCAACAACTTTCAATGTAAATATTAATCTTTTATAGACAACAGCCACCATTAATATAACAAATGCATAAATGCAAAAATACTTCACAGTGATGAGCCTGCAGTAAATCCTCAGAGAAAGAAATGCATTCCTCCTCATTCTCATGGTCAACAACTAACTAAAATACTCAGGTGACCTCTCCTTCCTTGCCATTATCAGATATTTGTACTTCAGAATGTCTAAAACAATAACTATGCATCCTGAAACAATGAGAACCATAAGATAACAAAGTTTTACTTTCATTATTCTAAATGCTTCTAATGTTGAAAATTAGAATTTCCAATTTCTATGCCTATAAACTTATTACACACACACACACACACACACACACTTACACACACGCATATATGTGGGGGGGATGATACTGATGATTGAACTCAGAGGTGCTTTACCACTGAGCTACAATCCTAGCCCTTTTTAACTTTTTGTTTTGAAAAAGGGTCTCAATAAGTTGCTGAGGACCTCTCTAAATTTCTGAGGCTGTTCTCAAACTTTCAATTCTCCTGCCTCAGTCTCCTGAGTTGCTGGGATTACAAGCATCCACCACAGCACTCAATTCTGATTTTATATTTTGACAACTCAGACTATATGGCAAAGTTCTGGTCAGGTTTCACTAAATGGGTCATATTCTATTTAGCTGACCAAGAAGGATATCATGACAATTTAATTTTATCCTAAGTTCTTCTTTAAAAAGAATCATCAATAAGAGTGAATATAGCTTCCATTAACTATTGACATTTTTAAATGTCAGCTTTACAAATATATGTGCATTCTATTTTAATAGCATTCAATTTTAGCTAAGCAGGTGATCAAAGGTTAAAAACCCTCTGAGAAGGTGTTTCCTTCTTGTTCTGAAACCTGATATAGTTCAGTTTATTATTATCCCACATTACGATAAAGGAAGATCACCTTCCTATGTACAGAAGCATCATACAGACCCTTGACCTTGTGGTTCAGCATATAAGGCATTCAAAGACCTTCACTAGCTGCCTATGTGTTTGTATTTGTGTTCAGAAATATCTCAGGGCCCTTCTTTTTTTTTCAGCTTATTTTATTTGTTCTTGCATTTTCTCTGTGGCTTCAGCCAAAAAGAAAGAGATGGAAAAAAAAAAACCAATTTTCAGGAAATTTTAGAAGTATCTCCATCTGCAGTTTGATGAACTGTCTCTGAACTAATCAACTATGTGACATTTGAGCCTGGAGGCACCTACCACAACCCTCTTCCACTTTACAAGAACTTCTTGTTGAAGACATCTAGAACTCCATCTGCTTTGACGCCATTTTGGTTACCAGAAGTCCTAGCAGTATGGATGGCCTGAGCCTTCGGTAGTTTAGAGTATTCTGTCCTCCTCCATCTTCCATTCTTGTTATTGGAGACCTTGCTTAGTGTAAGCTACATTACAACTCCTAATAGACTCTCTTCTATTCTGTTTGCTCCATTTCTTGAAATAGTAAAAATATTTTTCCATATTTTAGTGATACACATTCTCCATCACAGCTACTTTTCTTTAAAGAAGTATAAGGTCAATTGGAGAAATATAGGGACAAGTTGTCCAGAGTCTTATGTTTTTTTCTTCCTTCTTTAACCTCACTTTCCCTATTTCACAAAAGGGAGTTATTGTCATTTCCAACCCTGGTGTTGCTGAGGAGATTAAAAAAGTTGTTTCATCAAAAGTTCTTAGGACAGTGCAGTTGGCACATGGCGTTGCTCAGAAAGTTTGCCATTAACTATTTTCCCTCAACTCCACTCCTTTTTCTTTTTGAATCAGACAGCTCCAAGTTTTATGATCTGTCCTACAGTTTAATTAAAAAATAGTGATATCTGGCCTGGCATGGTTGTGCAAGCCCATAATCCCAGCAGCTCAGGAGGCTGAGACAGGAGGATTGTGAGTTCAAAGCCAGCCTCAGCAAAAGTGAGGCACTAAGCAACTCAGTGAGACCCTGTCTCTAAATAAAATGCAAAATAGGGCTAGGGATGTGGCTCGGTAAAATCCCCAGTACCTCCCCCCCAAAAAAGTGATATTTAATTTTAAAATACTCAGATAGTGTATCATCATAGAGACCAGCATGGTTTAGAGAAAAGGCATGGGCCTGGAATCCAGCACCTGGGATCTGTCCCTTAAGGCATTTATTTGCTGTGAAATTTGGGGGGAAATGAATCATTTTAAGCCCCATTTTCCGCCCCTGAAAAAATGAGGTTAAAAATATCTACATCATTGTAGGAACTACATGATTTAATAAACAATCGCAAGAAGCCAAGTATCAAGCCTTCATGTTCTTATTTCTCATTTCCTCACACCTGGATCTTCTGAGGCTTCCCACCTGCTGCTTCCATCCATCCCTGATTTCAAAATAAAAGGGTCAAACTTCCTCAGGCTTCCACCTAGTGGTGACTCACAGTGAAGTCACCCTGGGAACAACTCCTCCTGCCCCCTTGTTACTCACCCACCACTTGGTGCCTTCACCTTTGTCTAGGGACAACCAATAATTAAGTTGCCCCCAAATAGAACTTCATTTTCTTCTTCACGTTGTCACTGAACCTCAACCTTTATTTCTAAACTTGGCCTGTAGGACCAGAATACTACTGCCCACTCTTGCTGGGGGCGCTGCTGTGAGGAGGGTGGTGGGTACAGCCCTCAGGGGATTTAGTCACTACATTTCTCTTTCCCAGTATTGACGTGTTGTCCCATGATTAATATCAATGGGTAATGGTTGGCCAAGAACAGAAGTGAAGCCCCTCCTTACTTGATCCCCAAATACTAATGGTCGATGGAAGTCCCCCTGGCCTTATTCCCTCACCTGAATGAAAACCCCCAGTGTTGACTATTTCCCACCATGAGCCTGAGGTCATCCTGTGACAACATGCCTGACCTGCCCATCTGGTACACTGCCTTCTCTAGTCGGTTCTCTTCACCCCACCCATAGTTCACAATTCCTCCAATTCACAGACTGTGCTGGGCCCATGAAGTACCATCAGGCCTCAAGCTATAGAAAGCAGTTCTGTGGAAGAAATCTATAATTTAAATTTCAATAATTTTTAAACTTACAAAAATGTTCTTTTAATTTTATGAACTTACTAAAAGGATCTACCTCACAGTCAAATCTTATTAAAATGATCATTCCCATAAGTACTTTTATTTTTCCAGTACTGGGAATTAAGCCCTCTACCACTGAGCAATACCTCCAGCCTTTTTTATTTTATTTTTGAGACAGGGTCTGATTAAGTGTCTGAGGCTGGCCTCCAACTTGCAATCCTCCTTACTTAGCCTCCTGAGTTGCTGGGATTATAGATATGTACTACTGTGCCCAGCCCATAAATATATTTAAAGTACACACTATAATAAAACTTTAATAATGTACCTTCGATATGTTAAAAACTCAAGGGGGAAAAAAAAACAAAGGAAGAGATGTATTAGAACACACATAAAAAGGAAGCACATTCTGAAAAAAAATAGAATATAGACACATATGTTTGTATGTGTGCACATATACATAAGTATCATACTATACAAACAGAATTATAAGCACAGGTTTTCTCAAAAGACCTCCTCCAAAATGAGCTCATTAAAAGCCAAACTACACCAAAACAAAAACTCTATAATCGAGTTGCAAAGGGGCTTATGGTCTGATAGGTTGTGACATTTCAGAATAGTCTCTTGTTTTTTCTTTTATATGGTGAAGTATTTTCCTAGTCAACTTTATCACTTTGGTCAAATTCTTGACCTAGCCACTCCATGGCTTTAAATGATAATTGAGCTCAAAGAGGAAAAGGAAGGAGGAAAGAAAAAAGCCTTTGAATGCTCAGCCTTTTGTCTATACATTTCACTCTAATATCTTGCCAGATGTGTTTTTATCTCTGAATTTTCTATGAAAATGTATGTGGTTTCACACAGAGAAAAACTTCTTCAGGATATGTGGAGTCACAAAGATCCCATTTAAATCTACTGTGCTTTAGGAATGTCAGGGGGGTTTCAATCCAGTGACAATATGCTGCTTGTTGCAACAGAAGCCAGCCCTGGGTATTCTGTGTTACAGGTTTGTCTTCACTTGGGAATCTATTATAAACACAGCGACAGGCCCCACCACTAAGCCTAAATGAGGTTCACACTCCTATTCCGTGTTTCACTCTTGTATTCCAATAATGTGCTTGCTCTTCAGCAACTTTCAAATGTGAGAAACCTACAGAGACCAAGTAGTCGAATTTTTACAAATCACTAGAACACTGATAATGTCATGTGAGGAATGAAATCTAGATTTTAGTAATCAGCCCTTACCCAGACAATCTGTACACCTGGGTCATGGCATATACAGATAAATCATGACAGGAGCTTGAGTGACATTCATCAAAGTAGGGTAGAAAAAGAACAAGGAAATTTACAGAGTTTGGCCATGCTTTAGAGCAGTTAAACATGCCACAGGTAGGTGGAGTGTGAATAAGAATCAAGGTTAATGGGAAAGAAAAACAGTACAAATAGTTTTGAGAAGGAATTGCTGACCCAATATAGTATACTTCAAGTATCCCAGAGGAAGGTTTCAATCCTGCAGACTAAGAAATGTGTATTGCAAAGAGAATTTATAGCTTCAAAACTATTAATTTAAAAATTTTACAGTTTTTAAACCTTAGTGTGCTATTTTTTTTGTGGGGGGTTCCCAGGGATTAAACCCAGGGGTGCTTAACAGGGTCTTGCTAAGTTTCTGAGGGCCTCACTAAGTTGCTGAGGCTGGCTTTGAACTTGGAATCCTCCTGCCCCCGCCTCCCAAGCTGCTGGAATAACAGGCTTGTGCCACCACACCTGGCCTTAGTGTGATTTTTAAGATAGAAACACAATGTATTAATATTTAATGATCAATGGTACAAAGGAAGAAACATATTTCTCTTGAAAAAAGAAATTATCCTTCATAACATTTTCAGTTTCCTTGTTGATTTATAAAAGAGAAGACCTGTTTACAAAATCTTTAAAAGTTCTGATCCAGTTATGAAACAACTGTTCGTGCTAGGTCCAATCCATAGGTTGCCTAAGAAAACGTCTCTTTCTAGGTTTGATTCAGAAGACTAACGTATGACAAATCTGAATTTAGGACACAAAAATAGTAATTGGTTGTTTAGAATCAGTAGGGCACTATTGTGTCTTAGGCAATGGTGATACTCGCTATAGGAAGAAGATCAGTGGTCATTCTGTGCACAGCAAGCTGGTCAAGTCCTGTGGGATCAGGGCATTTGTCTTTTCTAGGCATGATGCTATTCTGGCAAATTAAAATTTCAAAGTGCACAGGCTTAAGGAAAGAAGCTCTTTGAAGTAAACACGTTCAATTATCCTTATATCATTTGGTCATTTATATAAAGAATGTACATATAACCCAATGTAGATACTGTCATGGTCTCTCAACAGTATTACAGTGCTGTACAAGCTGTTTAAGAATGAATGCTCAACTTACAATATCACTATACATTTAATTATAACTGAGGATTTGGTTTACAAAGTAAATGTACATTACATATCTGAATATTTTGCTAAGAAAAATTGAAGTAGGCAAGTGAAATATTAAAAGCAAAGACAAGAAGGAAGATTTTCACTGAGTTTGATCATGCTGTAGCAAAGTTAATTAAAATGAGAAATGGAGTAAGTTTTGGGAGGGGACAAGGGACTCACAATTCATGAATTATAAGGATACTCTCTGTATATGGAAAGTAGCTGCATGCTCGTGTAAACAGCTGTTTCTGTTTCAGTGGTACTAATAGATACGTAAAGATCAATGGTACAAAGGAAGAAAAATATTTCTCTAGAAAAAAGAAATTATTCTTCATAACATTTTCAGTTGCCTTGTTGATTTATAAAAGAGAAGATATGTAATATTTCTATGTACATATTGCTTTCAAAACTACTGCATCATTTTAAGTCCTTAAAACTATGTTTATATATGTGTGTGTATGTGATATTAATGACATACATCTTGTGTATATGTGATTATTAACTGAAATTTACAGATAAGAAAGCTGAGGCCAGTCATCAGAGATTATATACAGATATTGCACAGATTCATGGCAAGTCTTAGTTACAAAAGAGGTGAAAGAATAGATAGTTCTTTATGTAATTCAAGGTAAATAAAATTAGAATTTTGCAAGCCAATAAGAAGATGAAAATTGTTCAACAAATATTGTATCATATATTTAACACACTGGCAAGGGAAAAACCCAGTTTTACCCATTATCCAAAAAAATAAGAAAAAAAAATCTTTTAAATGACTGTTTACTCAAAAAAGGAACAGGAATAAAATGGTAAAGTTAAAAAAAAAAGCCACTGCATTTGTGCCAATATCATCTAAGTTAAGAATGCAGTCTCTTTCAGACACATGACCAATAAAGACAAATTACAGATATTTGAAAAATTGTACTATCATGAACAAAATACTGTATAGACATTTTTAACCTTTGAGCAATGACAGTATTTCCTTTTCTCCTTTTGTCACATAAAAAGGGAGAAATCTGTTGATAAAAATAACTAATATTTCTATGTACATATTTCTTTCAAAACCACTGCATCATTTTAAGTCCCTAGAACTATGTTTATATGTGTGTGTGTATCATATTAATGAGATACATCTTATGTATATGGCATTATTAGTTGAAATTTATAGATAAAAAAAGCTGAGGCCAGTCATCAGACATCAGAATTTGGTGGAGCTGAGATCTGAGTTAAGGACTTCCAACTCTACATTTCATATAATTTCTACTACATCCAAAGAGAAAGAACATTTGTTGGTCTTTTATATACAAAAAGTCTCTGCATCATCCTTCCACCAATGCAAATTTTCCATATATAAAGCAATGAATTTTTATTTTCCCCTGACATGTATTTGACATTTGTTTTTGTCAATTGACTATCATTTCTTATATTAACGAATAACCCTGAAATCGTTTTGAGTCACCCTTTTTTCTATTCTAGTTGCGGGCTAATCCATCCTGTTTCCCTCCCTGCTAATTTTCCTGGGCAGCCATTCAATCCAAGCTCTGTTTATCTCTCTTGGTTTACTGTAACAGTCTCCGGGATGACCTTGCTAGCTTTACTTCCTCCCCATGATCTTTCTTTCTAACAAAGCCTTCCATAATTTCTAATTTTTTTTCTGCTTGAGTTTAGTTCCTCATTCATTGCTTTGAAGACCCCTTAACTTTATTTCCAAATCTTTTCTCCCTTCCTCTTTGTTCATGCCATGTTGCTCACCAACTTCCATTTCCAACCTGTGAGATATTCCCTCCACCCCAAGCTAAACTTAACCATCCTCCAAGTCCAACCTCGATTTCAAAGAACCAGCTATTACACCTAACCTTGTACACCCTCTATTCTTTCTACTGAGGTTAATCTTAAATACCAATCTAAAAGAGAAATTAGTTGAGAGAAAATAGTTTTTAACTCAAGAATCTTTGCCAATCTCAATTTAAAATATAGTCCACAAATTTGCTATACATTTCATCATATTTCAACATATTCAAATAAAATTATATGGTTGTCCTGAGGTTTGATGATAGCTCACAGGATCATGGGTTTTTTTTGTTCTTGTACTTTTTGTTTTTATTTTGGTGTTCGTAAACTTTCTTAATAAAACAAAATTCATTCAACGGGAAAAAGATTGAGTGCACAGTTGTTATTCAGTTAATACGTGTTTGATCAAAGAGACTGCAATAGCCATAGTTACAACGTGTGTGTATTGTACACATCTGAACCCACTTTGGAATTAGACCAGAAGCTTCATGGAAAATGAAGCATGGCAAATTTTCATCCAAGACAAGAAGGAAAAGAAATGAAACAAGCTCTATTTAAAATAGCTGCTCATTGATTCTAAGTTTTAAAATCAATTAAAATTTTTTAAAAAATTATCTGAGTTTCCTGATTATAAATTGAATGTTGAAGAATTTTAAGATCATTAGGGTGACCAAACTGCTTCATAAGCTCTTATTCAACTTAATGTAGAATACACGACCCAGAAGGCTTCTACGTGAAAGCCAATGGCTTAATTACCAAGTTTCATTTAAAGGCAAAACATTTGTCATTGGCTTACTTCAAACTCTTCTTCTACACCTTTCAGTGCTGCTTTCTAGTATGAAAGCTAAAAATTCTGAAATGTTAGATCTTATGTGAAATGACCGGGTATGTGTGCTCTGGGTTACATACAAAGCCCCTTACATGATTCAATGAAGGGTTGGTAGCAAGGGCATTGGCATCTGCTCCTTGGTCCTTTGTCATCTGCCTTCTCCACACTAAGGATAAATTGTGTCTCACAGATGGCTTTTTTCTTCTCCCACCCACACCCAGGCTTTGATTCCTGTCCCAGAGCCCACACTGAGCCCTGGGGTTAATATGTGACCACCCTGAACAAAAGCCCCTCGCCTCCCAAGTAACCTCCATCTTCAAAGGAGTCACAGCTTCCAGGTTACCTGGTCCACTTACATCTGTGGGTCTTTGGCATTTTAGAATGCGATGTGGTCTAGTTTGAGGCAAGAGCCATAAATAAGGAAGAAATTTGTACTACAGCCCCTGGAAGAACTCAGCAGAGTTTTTATTTTTTGCCAAGTTGTGCAGTTGAATGGTGTGTGAATTGCTGAGTTTTCTTCCAGTGTTTATGTGGCGCTTTCCATCACGGGACCCTACAACTCAGACGGCCATCATCACTGCCCTTGTGTCTCTGCAAAATGATTAACAGCACCATGCTGATGTTTTTCTGTGGTTTCTAATTCCTGGTGCTATCAGTGTACAAAGTACCTAATAGAAAATAAGGGAACCACAATAAACTTCTTCCTTCCAGGGACTCAGTGAGTGAAATACAAAACAACCACCGCACAGCTTCATATGATTACTTCATTTTCTATATATACTGCTTTAATAACTTCCAGAAAAGTGTAAACACCACAACAGGAACTATGTCCTTCCATTATTTCATCTGCCAGGTAAGAAAAAATTTGCATCATATATTAAAAAATAGATAACCTTAAATCCAACTTAATGGCTCAAATGATATTTTATTCTTGTTATTTGTGAAAGTTGCTATCACCTCAGATGGTGTGTGAGCTCTGTGGGAGGTCACTATGTCTGGGACAGAGAGTCAGCTCAAAATAATTCACAGAGAGTGAAGAAAACCTTGGGAATTCCACCAAACTATCTCAGTTAGCATAATGAAGGGAAGCAAAGTCACGATTTACAAAAAAAAAAAAAACAAAAAAAAAAAACACAGCATCATATGAGAACAGAAATAATTCTAAAGGCACTAAGATCCTCATCATTTTAGAGCAATAAAAACTGAGGTCAGATGAATTTTTACCCAAGGTCACAGTTGGTATATAGAATTAAGCTCAAGTCTCTTTTTAGGGAGGTTTAGTAATGTCTGGTAATTTTGTGTAACCATTACTTACAAAATTAGGCCAGGCATGGTGGCACACACCTGAATTCTCAGCAGCTCAGGAGTCTGAGGAAGGATATTTTACAAATTCCACGCTAACCTCAACAACTAAGGGAGGGCCTAAGCAGATCAGTGAGACCCTGTTTCAAAATAAAAAATAAAAAAGGCTGAAGATGTTGCTCAGAGGTTAAGCACCCGTGGATTCAGTCTCTAGTATAATAAAAAGGAAAAGAAAAGAAAATTGAAATAGCTTCTTTCTGGTATGTTGTATCTTCTTCATAATCTTTGATTCCACTCCCATCTCTTATCCTGTTCCATGTGGATAAGCAGTTAAACTTTGTTTAAAATGCACCAGCAATATTTGATTGGATTTTGTTTTTGTTTTTGTGTTTTGCAGTAATGGAGGTAGAATCCAGGACCACTCTACCACTGAGCTACTACCAGTACTTCTTTTATTTTATTTTGCAACGGGATCTCCTGAAATTGCTTGGGCTGGCCTCAAACTTTAGATCCTCCTGTCTCAGCCTCCAGAGTCATTAAGATAATAGGTGTACACCACTGTGCCCAGCTTGATCTTTATATTATCATATTCGTAATTTTTATATCATTTGCTTTAAAAAAATAGTCCTGAGATTAAATGGAGCTCTAAAAGCAGACATTTAGCAAAACTATCATTAATGATATGTAAATACACAAAGAAATGTCATTGTCACTCTTACAATCAGCATGTTTTTATTTTTTTTTCTTTTATTTATTTTTTTATTATTGGTTGTTCAAAACATTACATAGTTCTTGATATATCATATTTCACATTTTGATTCAAGTGGGTTATGAACTCCCATTTTACCCTGTATACAGCTTGCAGAATCACATCAGTTACACTTCCATTGATTTACATATTGATATACTCATGTCTGTTGTATTCTGCTGCCTTTCCTATCCTCTACTATCCCCCCTCCCCTCCTCTCCCCTCCCCTCTTCTCTCTCTACCCTCACTACTGTAATTCATTCCTCCCCCTTGTATTATTTTTCCCTTTCCTCTCACTTCCTCTTGTATGTAATTTTGTATAACCCTGAGGGTCTCCTTCCATTTCCATGCAATTTCCCTTCTCTCTCCCTTTCCCTCCCACCTCTCATCCTTGTTTAACGTTGGTCTTCTTCTCGTGCTCTTCTTCCCTAGTCTGTTCTTAGTTACTCTCTTTATATCAAAGAAGACATTTGGCATTTGTTTTTTAGGGCTTGGCTAGCTTCACTTAGCATAATCTGCCCTAATGTCATCCATTTCCCTCCAAATTCTATGATTTTGTCATTTTTTAATGCAGAGTAATACTCCATTGTGTATAAATGCCACATTTTTTTTATCCATTCGTCCATTGAAGGACATCCAGGTTGGTTCCACAGTCTTGCTATTGTGAATTGTAATCAGCATGTTTTTAGCAGATTAGAAACAAGTGAGTTAAAATTGGTAATTAACAGGTCACCTTGCAAAAAGTAAAAAGTTGAGAAATAGATATCAATGTAAAATAATGGTATTATTCCTGACTGGATAAATTGATTAATATCTTTATGATGATGATTGTACCCCCTTATATTTCTCTTCCTTAATATTACTGATAGTGTTTTCTATTAAGGTATTCCCCATTATAAGCAGCATAGTAATAATATACAATGAAAGGATATATCTAGAAGAAGTCTAAGTTGAATATAAATGAAGCTCTATGGGTGCTTTCTATAGCAGAACTTCTAATGAAAATAGGGAAAACTGAAGGAGTAGTTCTAACTGTATGGGCTAAAAAGTCTATTCCAGAATTCTATTCGACTGAGTAAGGGATTCCTTTCTGATGGCCTAGAAATTGACAGTTAGCCAACCAGAGAGTGACACCTCCACTGGTCACCTATTCATGCCAAACTAACAACAAAACAAAACAAATAAAAGACCCCCGTACCATACGAAGTTGAGAATTTAAAAATATTAAAAGATCAATGCTCTCTCCGAGGTGTATGTGGTAAAGATTCTCTCCCATTCTGTAGGCTCTCTCTTCCCGTTATTGTCTCCTTTCCTATGAAGAAGTTAGTTTGAATCCATCCCATTTATCAAGTCTTGATTTTACTTCTTGGGCTTTAGGAGTCTCGTTAAGAAAGTCAGGTCCTAAGCTGACATGGTGAAGATTTTTCACTATTAGGCACAGGGTCTCTAAGTCCTTGATCCACTTTGAGTTGAGTTTTGTGCAGGGTGAGAGATAGGGGTTTAATTTCATTTTGCTATATATGAATTTCCACTTTTCCCAGCACATTTGGTAAAGAGGCTATCTCTTCTTCAGAATTTAACACCAAAACAAACAAACAAAAATAACTCCAATCAATAGATGAACTGAACAGTCATTTCTCAGAAGAAGATATACAATCGACCTACAAATATATATAAAAAATGTTCAACATCTCTAGCAATTAGAGAAATGCAAATCAGAACTACACTGAGATTTCATCTTACTCCAATCAGAATGGCAATGTTCAAGAATACAAGCAACAATAAATGTTGGCGAGGATATGGGGGAAAAGGTAACCCATACATTGCTGGTGGGACTGCAAATTGTTGCAACCACTCCAGAAAGCAGTATGGAGATTCACCAGAAAACTTGGAATGGAACCATTTGACCCAGTTATCCCACTCCTCAGCATATACCCAAAGGACTTAAAATCAGTATACTGCAATGACACAGCCACATTAATGTTTATAGCAGTTCAATTCACAATAGCTAATGAGATATTACTAATGGAATATTACTAAGCCTTAAAGAAGAATGAAATTATGGCATTTGCAGGTAAATGTATGGAACTGGAGGATATTATGCTCAGCAAAATAAGCCAATCCCAAAGAACCAAAGGCTGGATGTTTTCTCTGATATGCTGACACTAATTCACAATAAGGGGGTGAGGGAGACTAAGGAAGAATAGAAACACTTTGAATTAGAGAGGAGTGAAGGAGGATAGGGGATATGCGGGTATGAAGGATAGTAGAATGAATCAGACATCATCACCCTATGTGCATATATGATTACATGACTAGTGTAACTCTACATCATGTACAATCAGAAGAAGTTATACTCCATTTATGTACAATGTGTCAAAATGCATTCTACTATCATGTATAACCAAATAGAACAAATAAAACATATAACAAATAAAAAATTTTAAAAATATTAAAAGGAAATATCTGAAGATTCAGGGGAGATTATTCATTTATTATTCCTTCTTCATCTTCCCATAAATGACATTTTATGTGAATAAATCAAAGAGATTGACCAAAGTCAAGTACAAGAAACAAAAAGTAGCTGCTGACCTGTATTAGAATTTCTAGAAGTGCTGTCATCTCCAAAGATTTGAGGCCTCTATGGCTGCTAAGTTACCAATTAATTCCCTAGGACATTTAGTTGCATTCTTTCAAAACAGCACAGCCTGTTTAAGAAGTAACTTTAAAACCACAATCTAGTACTTTTCTTCAAAAATTTAGATTTAGATGAGTGCTCAAACTCAATTTAGTTTATGTAAAACTCAGAAACACCCAAGCCTCCTTCTGAAAGATTATTCCATGAGGGAAAATGTAGTCGACCTGCAAATCGTGAAGCCTGACAAGGTAACTCTTAAATACCTGTTCCTCCTCTCCATGCTCAGAATTAATTGGTTATTATATAGACTAATTATTCTTATTAAAGTTTCAAAAGGTTGCCAGTGTTTCCTATCTACACATGGAAAAATTTTCTCATGGCAATTTAGAGTCATTCTTATTATCATCCATAAATCTGTTTCTGCTCCATATTTCAAGATGAAGTAGATTAGAGGTTGGTGAACGAACACAAATATTTATTTTAGTTGTTTCCAATGATGGTTAAAATTATCAAGGGAGTTTTTAAAAATAGTAGATTATGCTCTGCTTTCCTTCCCTTTCTACCTCAGGATTCTGATTTATTTTGAATGGGGCAGATCATTCTGATGAGACTTGCCACAGTAAGCATTTAAAATCACAACCCACCTTTGGAGTGAAAGGGTCATAGTCCAATGGCTTTGTATTTCCACTGATTCCTGCAAAACTTCTACAAAGTATTTTAAGTATTCTTTTTGCTGTCAAAATATGCTGTAAATGTTATTATTTTTATATAATCGATGAATAAGATGTCTAACAATATTAAAAATTTTATAATAAAAATCACCAATGAATTCCTCCTGATTTTTAAAAGATTAAAATGTTTAGATGAATGCAGATTAAGAGAAAATATTAATTGGGCTGTATATAAGACTTTAAATTCCAAAAATAAATCAAACTCACTCATAGTAGCTTTTTAAATTAAGATCTACCTTTTTTTCTTCAAAAGTCTTCTTAAAAACTTATCTCAAGGCATATAATTGTGTCTATTTTTGCCACAATCACGCAAATTTGACAGCTGTATCCCCAATCTGGTAGTTAGTCACCCACTCAGTAGTTGAAAGAGGTTCTTTATAATTTAAAAAAACTAATAAAAACTCAGATTTACGGTGCTGGGAAAGAGAGCCATTAATAGTGTTAGAAAATTTACATAAAAATAATTCTTCTAGCCAAGAAAGGATTTGTGAATTGAGCTAAGGGAATGGAAGGAATTTTAAGGAAGAAGCTGGTTTAAAATATGATGATTTTATGGAAGCCTTCAATTCAAATAACTGTACTTCAACACGTTTATTTAGACTGAAATGGGATAAGTTAATGATCAAAACTTTCTCATTTACAAATGGACATTAGGACATGAGAAGGACATCTGTCCAGATAAAGTTCAAGACATCACACATCTACCTGTGTCAGTGTGGTTTCTGCAAATATCAACATATTGATAAAGAAATTCTGGGGAGTGAGTCACATAAAGACAGATTGATGTAGTTCCTAAAAAAATGTCGCTAGGAATTTTCCATGTTTGGAGAGCTCTAGAATGTAATACATTATACAGGGCCACATTACTCAGTTATGATTTGTATTTTTAATCACATCGTATTTGGTTTGGTGCCCAGAAATCTTCGTACATACGTGGTTCTTGACTAAGTGTTGCTGCTTCCAAAGCTGCACTGCCCTTTGGAATCAGGCTGCCGAGTCCCCAAGCAGAAGGCTCAAGGACAGGAGGGATGATCAGCCTGCCCACTCTCTTCCTACACAGCAGGGTTCACTCACAGACCACAGGGAGAAGCAGGCACAGCTTGTCACTTGTCATGGTTCACGTTTATAGTCGTCTCCTGTTATTTGCAGGAGACACAGTCCAAGACCCCAGCAGCTGCCTGAGACTGTGAATAGTACCAAATACTATGTGTACATTTAAACCTATGTTGAGGTTTTATTTATAAAGTAGGCACAATAATAGATTAACAACAATAGCTAATAATAAAATGTCACAAAAGTAAAAAGAAACTCCAATAAAAGTTATGTGAATGTGGTCTCTCTCGAACCATCTTGTACTTTCTCCTTCTTACTTCAAGGAAGCATGGTCTATCCAAATAGCCAGCATCACTTCTCTTGCCCCTTGGGGCCACTATGATGTTTAAAAGGGTTAGCTGGACGCAAGAACTGTGATACCATGACAATCATCTGGTAACTGACAGGGCTACTAGGTGACTACAGCAGGGGACATGTCCAGCATGTGTATGCTGGACAAAAGGAGGATTCTTATACTGGGTGGGACAGATTGGAATGGCAGAAAATCTCATCTGACGACTTAGGATAATGCACAGTTTAAAACTTATGAATTATTTTCTTCTAGACTATTTTCAGATAAACTGAAACCATGGAAAACAACAACACCTCAGACAAGGGGCAACTACTGAACTGACAACTCATTCTTACAACATAATTCAAAAGTGATAGAAAATATTCTCTCAACTTGCAAGTAAAATACTCTTCCACTAAAAACTTATAACTTTTAAAAAACTTTACCTCTCAATGTCCCCTTACAACTTGGTGAGGCATCCATTATATAGACTCAGTAATAACTCTTATTGTCATCAATTAAATAACCAAATACACAAGTGGGGGTGTCCCACAAAAGCTATCCTAGAAATAGTTAATCCTGATTCCTTCAAAAGAATAACTACATACAGGTAAGCAAAGAACCAATCAGAATCTTTTCCTGTGAGATTCAATGAAAAGGACTGTAGAAGAAAGATTTCATTTCTACTTAATCCCATGCAAAATTACATTGTACTTTAATAAATGTAAGTATGCAATTACATTTTTTAAAATACTGAAGAAATTGTAATAAAGAATGATAACCTGAGAGTTTATCTTTGCCACACCTGGCAACAATTTAAGGAGTAAATATTGACTGCTAGTAATTTTCCAGTAAATCTCATTAAATATTTTGGTGCAATTGCAATAGAATTACAATCTCCAATTTATATAGTTTCCCTCTATACATTATTTCATTTATTCTCACAATACTTAAATTTCAGCAGTAGAAAAGCATTTTGGAGGTAAAGAAATATAAACATTGGTAGATTAAATATTTACTTGTCTTCACTGTTGGTATAAAATCAAGAGATCCTCTTACTTTTACTCCTCAATCAACTGTATAACCAAACAGAAGCAGAGTTTAAATTCTCACACTGTCATAACCTGGTTGTGCATGATTAAAGAAGTTCCACAACTTTTTGTGTCTTGGTTTCCTTATTTGTTCAGAATAATACCTCATATAAAGGATTATTAATAAGGTTAAATGGCACACTGTGTGAAAATATCAGATTTAGGCTCCTAGAGGCACTTAATAAATTATTATAAATATTTTTTCACTAAGTGAAAACTCTGGCATTTTAATAGTATAAATTAAAATAATAAGAAGAATTTCTTGGGCATCAGTATTGCTAAGAAATGGTTAAATTGTCTTTTATGATTCTAATAAGTGATTGATTGGAGAATGGTTTGTCTGAGCTGAGAAATGGAGATTATAACTATTTCTTTGAAAATTCATGGTCATGTGTTTAATGAAAAAGATTATTTAAATATATACTTTAATTCTACACAGCAAAGAAAACAGTTTAGAGTGTACAGAGAGAAAACATTTATCAGCTACTCTCTTGACAGAGGATTAATATCCAAAATACATAAAGAACTCAAAAATCACCAAAAAAAAAACCCAATCAGTAAATTTGCAAATGAACTAAACAGATATTTCTCAAAAGGAGAAATATAAATGACCAACAAATATATAAGAATGTATAACATCTTTAGCAATCAAAGAAATACAAATCCAAACTACAATGATTGTAAATTAGTATACATTGTCGGTAGGATTGCAAATTAGTACAACCCCTGTGGAAATCAGTATGGTGATTCCCCAAAAGACTAAGACTGTAATCACCATATGAACCAGTTATTCCACTCCTCGGTATTTATTCTGAAGAATTAAAGTCATCATACTACAGTGATGCATGCATACTCATGTTTATAGCAGCTCAATTCATAACAAATAAATTATGGAATGTATCTAGATGTCTATCAACAGATGAATGGATAAATAAAATGTGGTCTCTACACACAATGGAGTTTTACTCAGTCATGAAGAATGGAATCTTGTCATTTGCAGGAAAATGGGTGAATGGGAGAACAGCATGCTAAGTGAGATAAACCAGACTCAGAAATAGAAGAGGGACCAGTAGAGAAAGGGCACTGGGGAGAGGGAGGAAGAAAAGGAAAGGGGGAAGTACAGAGAATGAAATAGACTAATTTATGCTATGTGAATGTACAAATATATAATAGCAAATCCCACTATTATGTATAGTTATAATACACCACTACAAACTCAAAACAAATAAATATATGCTTTACTCTCAAGGATGCAGTTTTTGTTGTAGTTATTGTTTTATTTTACTCATTCCCTGAAAATTTTTTCCCATATTAAAAAAAAAGCTTAGAAATAGCAGTTATTCATAGAAAGACCTGCAGTCACTAAGTCTTAAAAGTTTGTTAAAATTCTGATAATTCACTTAGCTATTCCTTTTGGTACCCTTCTTAAGTATAAAATTATTAGATTCTAGTATAGGAACTAGAAATTGGACATAGAAAGAGAACACTTAATATTAACAGGATATATCATCTTATTCCTATAAAAAGCCAGATCAATATACCCTTTTGTGCAAACAAATACAAGTTAATTTGTTTCAACTAATCTTAAATCTTGGTCCATTTGCTTAAAACTTGGTTTCATTCTAGCTGTGTGCAGCATGACACAAATACAATGAGCATTTAAATATTAGCTATGCAGAGTATAGCCTAAGGAAGCATAAACATATTATCTTAAAATAAATTCTGCTTATAATGAGGTTGAAACGAGATCCCCTAGTAGACAAAGAGGCATTTTCTAAAATCACACCACTGAAAACTTCGGTATAAGGGTTTGACTAATCAAACATATAAAGTGTTTCAGGTTTACAAATAATTAAAATTGGCTCTAAATGTTTTATGGAATAAAAATAATAGAGCAAATATTCTTTTACCTAATAGCAGGTTAACAAAAGTATATCAAAGTGAAGTTCAGCCAGGAACAGTTGTACATGCTTGTAATCCCAGCAGCTCAGGAAGCTGAGGCAGGAGGATTGCAAGTTTAAAACCAGCCTCAGAAATTTAGTGAGGCCCTAAGCAACTTAGTGAGACAGCATCTCAGAATAAAAAGAAAAAACAAAAATGGCTGGAGATGTGATTCAGTGGTTAAGCACCTTTGGATTCAATTCAATCCCTGGTACCAAAAAATAAAAAAATAAAAATAAAAAGTGTAAATCTGAAGCTGCTTAATTTAATTATTTTAAGAATCAACATCTGTACCTTGCTTTTAAAGAATTCCTTTTAGTGTCCGCCAAAAACTAAAAAATAAATATTAAAAAATTTAAAAAAAACAATTCCTTTTAAAATCAGCTTATGTATTTTTCAAGCCCCATAATTAAATTTTACCTTCATTGGGATGGGTCTCATCTGCATTTTTTGATTAAACAAGTTCATTAGCAAGAAGTTTTTCAAATAGATATGAAAAAGATACATGATATACTCGATTGCCTGTATCTTTAATATTATCTTTTTATATTACAAAATGCCTTTGGCAAAAAAAATAGAATGATAATTTTTATATTATTTTTGGAGATGATGCTCTAGAATTCCACTAATAGGCAACCACCCTTTTATTCATCTTTCCATGCACTATCATTATATACACCTTATGGAATAATAATGAGGTAGCTTTTTCTCTTAAATTAAATTTGAAAACTGGGTCAGGTGAGTATTTGTATGGCAGGGTGGGAGAGATGGTTGTATTTCTAAAAAATAAATCTGATACAGCACAAAAACGCACCCACTGTTTTATCAAGCATTTGTCGAGCTCTGTAAATATGTATGTGATACCACATGCATCTGCAGTAGAAAAGGGAGGAGGAGGAATATGAAAAACAAGAGGAACAAGAATAAATAGTAGGTATGCCTTTATTCCCCCATTTACTCTGGTTCTAGCTTAATGACATCTAAATGTGAAGACCAGATGATTCGTCATATGACCACATTACTAGCCAATGATCTTGCCTACAGAGCCGGAGTCAAGCTAAGGCAATGCAGCACCCAAGCAATTGAGATTCCCAAAAACTACTGGCGCTTTTACATTTTAACAATATAATTTTTCAGTTTTAACAAGGCATAGAAAAGGAATAACACAGAACTGGATGCAGAAACAAATCAGAGTAAGGCCATACTTTTTAGGTGTGTGCATGGTACTCCAACTAATCAAAGTTGCTAGGTCACAACTGGATGCTGAACAAGCACTTCTGGCCAAGAAATAATATACTGTGTTTTGGAGAACAAAAGATAAAAAAGACATAAACATAGGAAATTACTTTATGTAGTCATGTTCCATTTAGAGAATTAGAAACAGAACTGCAGTAGCTGTCAAGAAAGAAACCAACTTCCATAAAAATGGTCAAAAGACTTTTGATATTATAAAAGAGAATTAATGCACCCTTGAAACAAGGCCTTTTAAAGGTCAAACAGTATTAAAGTTTTCCCCAAAAGGGAAATCATTATGTATTGCTAATTTTATTTGTACAGCCCACTAACAACAATTTGATCTAACCAGTAGTAAAATTGAAATGTGCAAATCCTTATGCAGTAAGATCTCAACTCAGTGTGGGTCCTTGAGTATCTCTCTAAAAATGAGGCAAAAACAATATTCCCCAAATGCAAAGGTAAACACGTCTGTTATAGAAGAAAAAAACAGAAAGAAAAATCCATTGAGCAAATGGATTACTAAGCATATGTATCCCTGGTGCATCCTTAATCCCAGAGCTATGTTTAACAACAGCTTGTGTACAAACCACTATATCTATGATCTGCTAATGTAATATGCCATTTATCATCTTCTGAAATTATTCAGTGACCTACTTTGTTAATTAAAGCATTTAACAGAGAACTCTTCCTTTACAGATCCAGACCCACTGGTAAATGAGTAACTCAGTTCCATCAATTTATGAGATTATTTATATTTTAAAGGAGAAAAAAATCACTTTAAGGGAAAGAGAAGACAATTCTATAGTTTAACGTAAAGGGAATTTCATTCCTTTGTTTAACTTGGCGTTTTTGTTTAATTGTCAAACTCAGAAAAGAAAATTATGGTATTAATGATAGAAAACCAAAAAATAGAGTTTTATAAATGCAGAGACACAGCTCACTGCATCAATATTTTGAGCGCATTTTGACAGTGTCAACTGTCAGAAGGGAAAAGAGTACATAAAACCTGTGGTTTGTTCTTTACCCGAGGTTTACAGTCACTGAGGAGACAGGTGCTAATGATCTAGTAGTAGAGACAGGGAATGAGGAAAATACCTTAACCCTCCAGCCATAAATCAACCCTTTCCTTCTTCTATGACAAGTGCTGAATCTCTTGGAGGGAGAAAGCACCTGTCTCTGAGATCGAATAAATTTAATTGAGAGGGTAAAAAAAAGGGGTAAATGACACGAAGGCATATTTTGCTTTGCTTGGTTACAGCAAAGGAAATTCACTCTGCTCAGGCATCTCCTCCCAATGCAGCAAATGTAGGCATGAGCTCTAGGCTGCAAACTGAGCTTGGAAATGGTGCAAGGGAATGATGGAGAAAGGGAGGATGAAGTTGCCAGTTCTGAGGCTGATGGTTCCACACAGAGTTACAGAGGGAAAAGGTTAAAGTGATGCTCCCCATACCTTTCTTTTCCGTTCCATACGGTCTCTGGGGATTTTCCGTTGTTTTTTTCTCTCTCTCTCCAGATTTTTTTCCTTTTCATCCAGTTCAGCCTCTCGAACTTTTTTAATAGAAGCAGCAGCGTGAGCCATTTTGCAGGGGAAATCAGCAGAAGCAGTTGCAGAGGATCAGTTTCCACTCCCCAACAATCCAGGTGATTTCAGAGCTATATGGAGATGTGATTTTCCCCACCAGAGCAATGGCTGGCAGCCAGAACACTCACAAAATAATCCACTCCGCCCCCGAGCTCGGTCATAATCTTGCTCCAGCCTCTGAAGCACCCATAATTCACTACAGGGTACCCTGATCCCAAGCGGAGTCCCTCAGCCGCACACACCTGCACGCACACAGAGGCATAGGTGTGCACCCACCCTCAGAAATGGTCCCAGGGGAAGGCGGAGCACTAGACTTGGAGCTCTTCAGCAGTTGGGTGGCCGCAAGTGCAGACAAGCATCCTACTAGTTGCAAAAGCCTTCCTTAGACACACATCACCAATTGGAACAGTCTTGGGGGACTCCTCCAGACAGTCTGTGTCTTCTGACTGGAGCCAGGAAGAGGCCACCTCTGTGAAACTGCTAGGGGTGGGTAGTTTATTGCCGCTTCCAACCACACCTCTATGCAGGGTGGGAAGAAAATGGTGCAGTCTCTCGCTAAAGGACTCACTGCTGCTGCCGCCGCCGCGGTGCTGCTGCTGCTGCTGCTTCTGCTGTTGCTACGGGAGGCTCTGCTGTAGCGCATGACAGGAATCCCTGCCTTTTAAATCTCCCAGCCCTTCCCTTCCTTTTCCAAGGTGCATTTAAAGAAAAGAATCAATGCTGCTGTTTTTTTTGGAGAAGCCCGCAGAGTTGGAGTTACTTGCCATTCCCGTGGCAACACCGGGATGAACAGGTCTGGGAAGGGAGTAGCCGGCGTTGGCTGTGTGGTTTCCAGACCCACGCAGGCTGCTCTGGGGAGCTGCATTAAGCAAGGAATCGAAAGGAGCTGTCAGTGAGCACAGGGTGTAATCTGGGCTCAGCAGGGTAATCCTGGGAGAAAGAGGGGGGCGCTCAAAAGAAGGAGAGGAAGGCAGGGGTAGAGAAAGGGGACAGGGAAAGCACACACCGTCTAAACCGCTCTCTCTCTAAGAAGGGCACACAGGCTCTGGATACTCATTACCAAAGGCGTTGGTTATAGATAAGTTAACAGGAAAAGCAATGTGATGGAGTAAAGCAAGATTAAAATGTCTGGATGTTCATGCAGGGAATGGCTATGAAAGAAGACAGAGGATACAACCTGTTAACTCAAGAAAATTAAATTATCCATCATAACCCAATTGCATATACTACCACATTTTCAGAATTTTGCCACAATTTTATCAAGGGCCAATAGGATGTCAAGAATGGCACTCGCGGAACCGATGTGATTCTACAATCCGTATTTGGGGTAAAAATGGGAGTTCATAACCCACTTGAATCTAATGTATGAAATATGATATGTCAAGAGCTTTGTAATGTTTTGAACAACCAATAAAAAAAGGAAAAAAAAAAAAAAAGAATGGCACTCGCTTCTTAATAATTCACTCTTAGCTGGAGGCAGAGTCACACACTTTGTGACCCAAAGTGGATCGTGGACACCACTCCAACTTTTACATTTTAGGAAAAAAATCGTAATGTAAATTATTAATTTAAATTATTAATTCAAATCAATTAATGTATTTGAGTCTGCATATATCCTATTATTACTGAAAATTGTTTTAAGTATTGTAAGTGTTCTCTTAGAAAATGATGGTTTTTGTAGCTAAATGAAGAATATCAAGTCTCATTTCCTGTACCGTAAGAAGATAGCAAAATAGTAACTCTTCTCAGAGGGAAAAATACTAATTTTCTCTACTCTGGGTGGGCCTAGATGTTTTAGCTTAGGTAACATTTGAAATTTTTAGGTAAATTAATAAAATAGTAAATTAATAAAAAGATCCCACAAGCAAGTAAAATGCATTCCATGGCAGTACAGAGAAGCCAGCACTTCACCTGATGCAAGTAATGTCAAAGGAAAGAACAATCACCAGGGCATGGGCAGTGTGGCATTTGGAACACGATTGGTCACAGGTCATGCAACTTGCAGCAGGTTGAGAAAGGGAGAAAGGGAAGTAAGTTCTCTTATGTTTGGGGTATCATTCTTCTTAGATCTGAACAGCTGAGAATTCAGATTCCAAAAAGAAAATAAACCAAATCAACCTCATTATTACCTAACTCCTTTCTCTGGAAAGTCTTACATGTTTACACAGAAACACACCTGAACACATGGCATGTGTTTCCTTCTCCCAGGCACCACAAGAAAACCAACTATTGTGGTGCCCAAACTGTCATTAGTCAAAAGTGATGCAAGGAGGCAGCAAGACTGGAGCACGGGATATTCTCAATGCCACCTGCCAGTCTCTTTTCTCCAAGTACTTAAAAAAAAAAAAAAAAAAAAAGTTTGCAACAAGCAAGTCACATGTGATTCACGAATATCCTTTCTTGGTTTAGTAACAAGAGTCCCAATAGAATGTGGGGCTGAGTCTCCTACAGTGTTTTTTCTGTTGATGAGGGTGACTGAGAGAGTTCTTCTAGGACAGACTCTTCCCCCTGTCTCATAGTATCTGCTCACAGCATCTCATAGTATCATCTACCCATCTGATTTCTCAGTAGGAAAGTGAAAAATCACAGGCACAGCTAGAGAAGAAAGTAAGCAGTGTCCGTTATAAATTTTTCTTAAAATTTAAGAAGTACTTATTTCATTAGCCTTTAATGAGCTCAATAGAGACCCAATTGTAAAATTGGGCAGCCTCAATTTAATTATGCTATTTTATAATGCCAATAAAATTTCACAGTTTTAAAGTTCAATTTGATAACAACAACAACAAAATGCTCAGACATGCTTGAAGCAATCTTGTCTCCAGGACTCCCTTCAACTTTTCACAAAAAAAGTATGAGAGTTCTTTGCATCGATTCATCTCATGAAGAAAGATAATGAATCAAATGTTAGCTGAATATTAGCTTGACTGACATACATATTGTACAAAGCACTGTGTTTGCCAAATCTTTAAAAACTTAGCTTACTTTTATCAAATAATTTTTGGATGTGCCCCAGAGAAGCAAAGGAACTGTGTTTTTACAGATGAGGATGCTAGAAGGCAATGACTTGTGCCATACTGTTTTTCTTAGGACAGCTTAACGGCAGGAGGACTGAAGTTCAGGACTCTTAAATCAACCCACCTTGAAAGGAAACCACTCAGAAAGTCCCCACTGTGGTTTGTACCATCCAAATCACAGAACAAAAAATCTCAGAAAACTAGAATCAACTTTGAAAAGTTCTTTCCGGGTGTGCTATTTTAATTAATCTGTTCCCCAATGAAGGAATAGATTGCTCCCATATGAGATGTTTAGCAGCTCATAATCCTTTTTCAAAAGCTAGACTGAGTAGACATTCCCACGCAGTGATAACTCTCTCTAAACTAACTTATTCAATAGTGAACTGCGAGAAACTGATTTTTAAAAAATCATCTCTTCTTGCATACTTCTGTTGCTCACACTTTCCTGTGATTTCTGTTTAGATAGGGAAAAAAAAATCAGTATCAGTTTTCCCAGCAAAGAGAGCAGTGCTCACTCACCAGATGACCTCTGCACAGACAGGGCACCAGTTTCCAGTCCCAGGAGCTCACAGCCATTTAAATGATGCATGCACCACATTAAAGGGGGTCTTCCCATCAAGCCTCCAGCAGAGACATAACACTGGCTGAGTTCTGGATTTGTAACAAGAGCTGATTCCTGCCACAAAGCATCTTGACCATCAATGGGCAAAGCATGCGTCTGCCATCAAAGGTAAGGAACACGCTGTCGTTTACGTTTAAACTTGAGAGCCAGCATAGAGAGATTGCCCTTTGGAGAGGACACACTTCATTTTTAAAGACAGGAGCAAAAATGGTCATTTGCTGTCTTCATTATTCAGCACTCCATTGATCAGAATCCAAAGAAAATCCTCTGCAGACATCAGGCATCAGTCAGGGTAGTGTTCAATAACAACTGACCTAGCCATATGCAACTTAATCCCCCTTCTCTCTCCCTGGCCCCACCCAGGAAAAGCAGCTATGCAATTGAACAGCATATATTGTCACTCTATCACCACAGAGTGTGGGTGGTATGTGGGGAAAGAAGCAGATGCACTACAAAGGCAGTTAAAACTCACCTAATCAAAGGAAGGAAGAAAACAAAACAAAAAGAATGTGCTCCCTTGAGCTCTGAGCCAAGAGTTGCTCCTAATCAAGTCAATGGTATTAATTCATATTTGAGAATTTTGTGTGTTTTCTGAGATCAATGGGTAGGAAAGCAAACTAAATGACTGCAATGGCTCCACCCCCAATTTGTATTACCTGAAGCCAAACCAAGGAACAAACTAATTTGATAGTGTAAAGTTACTAAAGCAGAGCTTGCAAATAATGTAAGAGATCCTACTATATTTTGATAACAATGCTTCTATAAGGAGATGATTTGGCTAAACACGAGAGCCATCTTCCTTCACGTTGGCCTGAGGAAGGGAAGCAAGGACAGACCACCTCCCAACCCAGGCAGCTTCTCAGGGAGGGATGAAGCAGCAGCAGTCTCCAGACCCCCATCTTCCTGCCTCAGAACTAAGCTCCAAAGCTTCTGGAGTTTCACAGAGATTTTCTAGCTGGTAACAATGGAAAGCAGAGGAGGAGTGAAAAGCTTCCCTCTGGAGGCCCTTTATATAAAGAATATAAAAGCCACACAAAGTGTAGGTCATAAATAGTTGCCGTTTTGTCACCACAGACCTCCCTCCGCTATGACAGGGAGGATGCTCTGGGGATTACGGGCAGCAGATGGAAGGGGAAGGAACCCACAAGGCAAAGTTGAAAAGGCCACAGTTCAGAAGGAAAAAAGATTTCTACCTGCAGCCTGTCTCTTCCTGCATCCTCCCAACTCTACCCCCAAACCCCCTCAGTCCTTCCCCAGGTATGAACCCAGATGAGGGGGACCCAGCCTAGCCTGTGTGAACTGGATCTGCCTGAGCCAACCACTGGATTTGCTCACTGTGCAAAACTCTTGTGACAGAAAACTCCTTCACTAGAGCGTCTTTATTTCCTGTGCTTATTTTGACAGGAAATAAAGAAATCAGTTCATTCAGGAATCAGAAAAATTCCACAATGCTACTATCTTTCTTTTTAAAACTTAGATTGAAAGTATAGGGATTCTTCTTCAAATTTGCCTTTTAAAACATTCTTTTGTTTAAAATAGGAGTTTTCTGCTGGGTGTAGTGTCACAAACCTATAATCCCAGAGGTTTGGGAGGCTAAGACATGAGGATTGCATGTTCAAGACCACTCTCAGCAGCTTAGGGTGGCCCTAAGCAACTTAGTGAGACCATCTCAAAACAAATTAAAAAAAAAAAAAAAAGGAGGGTTGCGATCTGGGGATGTGGTTCAGTGGTAAAGTGTCTCTAGGTTAAGTCTCCAGAAAACACCATCCTCACCCCTCATAAGGCTTTCTCATTATCTTTACCTCAGTGCTGTACAGTTTCTATCCAAGGTGCTCTCTTTTGATGGAATCTAGTCCCAGAAGACCTACTCTAAACCAGTTCTAAGAGTTGGAGATGCAGTAATAAAAACAGCAAAGCTCTTTCTTGCCCTCACTGAGATGGAAATCCAGTTGTAAGTGATTATGTACTGACTTTTTGGGACATCTCAGCCACTTCCTACAGTCTGCAGTGACTATAACTACTGACGTTCAGATTTTCAATAGAAAGCCACCTCAGAATCTTTAAAAGCTTGCTCTCAAGTTTCAAAATCCTTATAAATATCTTCAAATGTCTTCTCAGTACTTCTCTGTTCCCATAAATGATATTTTATTCTATGGCTTACAAATATTTTTTCCCCAAAAGATGTACTGATTTTGGATAAAAAGGCCCCATACTCTATTGAAGGATTGAAACACTGAAGTCAACTTTAACTCCTGTTGATGATTTACCGTTGTGCTTTAAAACACACATAACACCCCATTTTGGTTCAGAACAGCTTTTCATAAAAGCTCCGGGGTGTATTTCTTAATCCTTTTACTATGGTCAAATAAAAAGAACTGAATTTGTGGTTAAAATGTGAGCAGTCAATCTCAGGTCTGGTTAGGCTTAAAGATCATGGGGATATTTTTATGCACTTATGTCTTGTCTTTATCAAAAAAAAATTTTTTTTTTTACTTTAGAAATCACACTTTTACTCAGAAATGATGTGTCCAATAGCTTCAACATCTCAAGGAAAACAACTTTTTGATAAGGAAAAAAGAAACGCGATTAATGGTAGAAAGCTGTAAATTTACAAAATGTCAATTAGAAGTATTATTTGAATAAGTAGTTGGATAGGACATTTTAAAATTATATTATTTACAAAAGGAAAATATTAGCAGGTTTATTGGGGCAAAGCTATTTTCATTGTTATTCTTCATGTGACTCCAAATTTAAGCCATGTGTATTTTAAGTTTTTCTGAAATGATTTGAACTTGCATACAAATTAGTAAAGTTTAAAACTCAGTAAATGTAGATTGAAGCCCTTGGGCCATTATTCTATAGTTTTATAAAATATGAATTATGGTTCTCTAACACAGGAAATATTAGAAAAAATATTTTATTTTTCAAATTTAACAATAGGAAGACAGCAAAATGTAGTTGTAGAGTAAATCTAAATATATTGAAATTTACAATAGATGTTTCAGGTCTCCAGTTTTCTAATCCAAAACCCTTATCTTTAAAACATGGACATAAACAAGGCAACTCCCACAACCAGTTTTATCCTCAGCAGAGTCTCTGTGCAGTAGATACTTCAGTGAATATAAAAGGCTTATAAAACATGTTGTTTCAATAACACAACCACTTAAAAACAATCCTCTCATGGCTGCATTGTTGGTACCAGAAAATTGAAGTGTCACCGTCTGGTCATTTTTCAACTTGTATAAATGACTGTTGTACTTAGTAACTTTTATGAAGATATAAACATCTGGATCATTACTCTTCTGAATGTGAGCACATTGAACAGTCCTTTCTCCCCCAGAGAGAGCTTCTATGATCCTTTTTCATTTCTTCCCCACCAGACATAAAATCTTCTTTTTCTCACTACTGTGTTTAATTAACCCACACCTTAAATTGATTGCTGGCCATTCATTGCTTATTATTTTAGATAAGATCAGCCTTTGAATTCTGTACTGATTCAAGCAAACTCGTATTCCATTAATATGGAAACCAAAGTAGAAAGATAAATTAAGCCTTCTTTTTTAAAAAAATGTACTTTTTTTTTAGTTGTAGTTGGACACAATACCTTTATTTTATTTATTTATTTTTATGTGGTGCTGAGGTTAGAACTCAGCACCTTGCACATGCTAGGCAAGAATTCTACCCCTGAGCCACAACCCCATCTCCAAATTAAGCCTTCATTAGAAACCATTTTCAGGGAAAAGGAAAGTAGAAATTTTCTGTGACATGGTCTATGTATCACTTTTAAATCAGATCAGTAACCAAAACACTAAGCACCTAAATTCACAATGTGAGTTTCCAGCTATTTGAAGACAGGTCATTTAAACCAGCACTATTACTGAAATGAGCCAGAAATGCTGGATAAAATGTAAATAATTTCTTAAAAACAACAAATAGATGACATAATAATACAGAATTACTAAACAAAACTGAGAGGAAATTAAACCACTGGGAAAGAAGCAAGCGGGGAAATTGCTTTTGTTTCTTTAGTGCATTTCCCCAGCAAATTTGAACTTGGATTTTGTAAACTTCCAGGCAATAGGGCAGAAGCCAAAGGTCAATGTCCATACAAGGTGCTTTGTCCAATAGGGGGGCCTCTCCCCAGTCATCTGAGACTACAAAAAGAAATACTATTAAGCTAGGGTAGAATAATAAACAACCATTCCTCCAAGCAGATTAACAACCTGGGTTTTACTGCCTGGACTTTAAACAAAACTCGAGCCTTGAACTTGGTTTATGTTTCCCACATCACTTTTGATCACAAAACCTGACAGAACCAAATGTACATCTCTAAAGGAGTTACATTCATCCACGGCCCCAAATCCTCTGCTTACATAATTTTTTGAGTACAATGATCAATAAACAAAGACTACTGGACACACAGCACAAATAACAGAACAGAGAAACAGATCTATAAAGCCTTCAAATACTGGAACTCTGAACAAGGCACTGAGACACAAAAGGGACAGAGTCAAAGACATGGTTCTGGTTTCCCAAAGCTGTATCACTCAGTTGGGAAGTTAAGCAATTTCAACTCTTTGAGCACGGACTAATGTTTTGGTTTTTTTTTCCTCCACCCTTCCACTAAGTCACACTGCATAACAGATGATTTTTAAAAAGTAAGCGATATACACATGGTAGAAATGTTTATAGTGAATCATAGAAAAATATGTACTCTAGGACTGCAGAAAGTTATACTTCTTTCTTAATAAAAAGTTTTTAAAAGCTGGGCATGGTGACTCATGCCTGTAATCCCAGCTACTAGGAAGACGGAGACAGGAGAATCTCACGTTTCAGACTAATCTCAGCAACTCAGTGAGACCCTCTCTCAAAATAAAATAAAAATTTAAGAAGGGGCTGGAGGTGTAGTTCAGCAGTAAAGCAACATACCTGGGTTCAAACCCCACCAAACAAAAATAAAGTTTAAATAATGATGTCATAAAAAGTGTTTTTTATATTGAGAGCTATTTATTATTAGTTGCATGTACTTACAGTCCTGGGAAAGCACATGTAATGTATAGTTGTTTGGGGGCTCTAGTGGGGAACAGAGTAAACAAGTAGGACTATGGGTGTCAAGTGTTGTGGTGTCCAGGAGGCAGGGTGGTCCTGGATTCCTGGTAGAGGATGTGATTGGCTTGTTGGAGTAACTCACTGGGTCTGACAGGGAACTGAAACCCATTGCTCAGGGATGAGCAGACACTGTGCCTGGTTCCTTCAATAAGGAAGGTTGCTTGGACAAAGCTCCTTATCTAAAAAAGCAGAGTAGGAAGTAAATTTGCAGTCAGGCCATTTGAGTTCCTCCAATTTACCAGATGTCAAAGCAGTATGTAATATCAGGCTTTCATTTTAGGTCTTACACCATGACAGGCTGGTAGGCAGCTTTCCTTCACATAGTGATTCAGGGATTCAGGTTCCTTCTGTTTTGAGGCTGCTTCATCCCCTAGGGGGTCTGGCTGCCATGGAATAGGCACTTTTTTTTTTTTTTCACCCAAATAAGGTAGAAGTTTATTTCCCTCCCATAGAAGAGTCAGGATTTGGAATAGTAGTTTCTGGAGGATGGGCACCTGCAGAGGATCTTTCTTTGCAAGCAAGCTAAAGGCAGTGAACTCTTCATGAGGGAATTTGAACCATTAACTGACTGTCTCTTGTTTATAAATATCCATCCATCCAACATCTCACTGTATCACCATTTTTTTAAAATAAATTATAACTTTCAGCCATGCCAAGAAGTTCAGGATTTTTCCTGAAGTAAATCTGAAGCTATATTGCAATATAAAAAGGCAGCTCTGATTTAAAAAAAAATTAATTAACATAATAATTGTACATATGCATGGGGTACAGTATAATATTGCAACACATATATATGATAAGTAAATCATAATAGATGATCTGTAACCTTAAACCTTTGAGATTTGAAAAACATCACCAAAATCTAAAATAAATAAGAGGCAAAAAATACAATAGGGTTTTTTTTTTCACAAATTGTAACTTTACAAGAACTACAAACTTGAGGGTTTAGATAGAAACTTTGAGAAATATTTAAGCGAACTAACTTCGTAAAGTAAAAATAGAATTCTCTTGCCAGACCAGTGTTATGCTTAGCTTTCAATATCATATCTTCACAGAAAATGTGTTAGTTCTTTCTCTGATTTACTGAAAAGTGGAGCAGAAGCTCCATCAACAAACCTGAACATTTCCTCTATGAATACTGACACCCAACATTCAGGCAAAGCGTATATAACCTTCTAGCTACTCTGTGTATACATTCCTCTCCACTAATAAAGCTGTTTGTTTATCAAGAACGAGGTATACTTATTTCAGAGCTTTTCTTTTTCTCTGTTATACTTGTTATTCCAGTTACATAAACAAATCTTATATAATCTAATGAAATATGAATACAAAAAGAGTTGCTGCTTTATGAAAAGTAATGCAACTGCTTTATAAGGCTTTGTAAATATGGGTCTCTAGAAACACAGTGACTGAAGTATAGGTATGGCTGAAACAAATGTAAAAGATTGGGGAGGAAACTGGAAAAATCTGGGAATTTCACACTCAGATTGATTTGCAAGTGTCTCTAAGTTCTGACTACACTTAATCGATAACAAACCAGAAAATATAGGTGAGATAATAGATAAAAGTAGGTATTGTTTGTAGGGAAAAAAAAACACCAAGGTTAAACCCCAAATAGAACATCCTTAAATAGAACATAATTAAACAAAAGGTTCTGATCCTACAGCAAATAATGTGTCAAAGAATCTCCAATGTATATGTGTAGGTTAAAATAAAATGTTTAAAGTATGTATGTATCATTTTTTATGATCCTTTAGTCACCTTTTTCATTAATTGGTCTAATAGCAGTTTTGATTCTGTTGTGCAAACTTCTTTGTGTAGTGGAAGATCTTGAGTTTGGGTTTTGAATCTCAACTTGGGCCATATATGTCAGGTGCATTCCTAGTCTTTGTGGGCTTCAAACTTCTTTTACGTACATAGGGATACTAACAATGCCTACCTAATATAACCAAGTAAATAGCCCATGTAGAAGACATGATCATGCTCAGTAAGTGGTGACTTCTATGATTATTGTTCTGAAAAAAAAACATAAATGTAGAAGCTTAAAAAAAGAGTTGTAAGACAGAAATAAGAGGGATGGACCGAGAATATGACAGAATCACCTCCCCAAAATAGTGCAAATGGAAAAGACTGCTGATCACTTTGGATGGTCAGCATCATTAATAAACTCATACTTCTGGGGACCACATGCAGAGAATGAAATCTAACACAAACTATGGAATGAACCTGAAAAAGCCTGCATGAGTATGGAAGCTTACTAGCTCCGATGAAAGTACAGCTCTGTATAGTCACATTACTGAACTGATGTCAGTATAAAAGATTAGGAGAGGGCTCAGTCAGAGTAAAGGAGCCCCTCACAAAGGCTTTATTTTGAGTGGAAAAACAAAACAAAGAACAATCACTATTTGACTACCAAGCAGGCATAATTCCAAATGGAAGGTTCTGCAATAAGTTCTTTCACAAATAGATTTATCACCAAGGCCCAGTAATGCACAGGCAGATGGAATGCTTTTTCATTCCCATAATTGATCCCTAAAATCCAGTTTTAGTGAAGGGCAGAAACTGGCCCAGTTACAGGGATAAATATAGAAATACAAGGCAACCAGCCCATTAGTTGGGCACACCTATGAAAAATTGTGAAGAAAATGTGTCAATACAAATGTTTTTTGCTTTTTTATTTAACTCAGAAGACTGGACTAAAATGCCATCTTTCCCTCAAACAAAACAAAAACAAACAAATTACACATACAACCACACACCAGTCAGACTGCAATGACAGTCGAAGACAAAGTCCTGTGAGAGGGACTTTCATAACTCAGAAATCTTTTTGCTTATATATTTTTCCTGCAGTGTCAGCATTATGGCTTTTATAATATACGACTCTATCCAAGAAGAGCTGACTTTAAATTTGGAGGAGAATTTTTGGATAAATCAGAGCAAAAGGTTTCCATTACCCTCCATACCTCACCAGGCCTTCTGGAGAGGCAGCTTTAAGGGAACTTTTTCTCTTAGAACAGGTCCGGTGTATCTCACTTCCATATTGAAAAACTCCACTTTGAGAAAGGATCTGCTGCTAAAATAATATCTGAAAGCTACTGAAGTAAACTACACACATTTATCATCATGCAGTTTCATAGAAATAGAGATAGGTAGCCCTCTGCTGGATGAAAGATATCAAAATTCAGTAGCTCTAAAGTACTATTCGAGAAACTAAATGTTCAGAAGACTTGGAGGACTATTTTAATGCTTACTACATTTTTATAGTTGTTGTTGTTTTTTAATTGATATTTTTCTGTTTTGCAGAATAGAGGCAAAAAAAAATGTCCTCTCTGGTCAAACCAAATTTAAGTGTAAGCATCTAATACAAATTACAATTTAAAGTAGTATGCAGGGTTTTTCCCTCCGAGTAAAATTAGAAATTAAAAAAAAACAAAGGAAGCAATATTCATGCATAAGCAAGTTATTTATAGGTTCTCAGTTGTCAGATGCCTACCTAGGATTTTTCTTAACCTCATTTTAGATCACAATATTTATAGCTAATTTAAAAATACATTTATTTATACAGTTTCAAATTGTATATTAATATGTATGGTAAGTCAGGCTTAAGTTATATCCTAATACACAATACAATATAATCAGCATTGGAGGCTTCATGGGCTGAAACCTCACAGTGTTGAAGTCCATGAGGCCTACAATACTGTACACAAAGTAAAACTTTCCTTATCAATAGGTAACCTAAGATATTTTGCCATAGTGACAGAAATTTGACAAACACAAACTCTTGTCTTTATATTCACTTCCAAATTCTGCCTTGGGACTAAGGATTTTTTTTTTTTTTTTTTTTTGGCAATTGTCCAAAATACAGGACCAAATCACTCAGGCATTGCAGTTCAGGTAACTGTGTTTATGTTTTGATGTCAAAAGCAAATTCTAATCTAGGTTAATAACATCCCTGGGAGGGGAACAGTGTTACCTGATAAAATTTGCCTCTGACCACTATCAATAATACTAATGCATATCCAGAATTCCTCTCCTTTCCATCTCCAAGCTTTGCCTATCTATTGGGAAACCCTCCAGAGGCACATTAGATCCTCTCAACATGACTGGATTATCACTTACTTCCTAGAGCAGCTTTTACCCCAACCATTTAGTATACTAGGTCTGGCTATTTCCCATTTCTGTTGTTTATTTTCTGTAACTAGATACTGTTAGGTAGGGTCACAAGGTGCTACACTTGTTACCAAAATCAAAATCATGTTCTTTTTCCTTTCTTGCTATTTATTTTTTATTCCACTAATTTTAAGCCACTCTTCACTTGCTTTTTATTTTTTTTAATGATCCCACCTTCTCTTTCAGTTTTTCCCCCCAGGTAAACATTCTTTCTACAATTCTTTTGTCTTTATCAAAATAATTTAAAGTCTTTCTGTAATGATGACGTTTTTAAAAATGTTTATAAGAACAAACAAATTTTTATTTTTATTTCCCAATACAGAATTCCCACCATGTCTCCATCAAAATTACACACACAGTCACACACACACACACACACACAAAAAAAAAAAAATCCAACATCTAATTTTTGAAAAGAGACGATAATATTTCACCTATGAAACAGGAATGCTAAGTGGCAGTTACACTCTACTGGAGTTTGGATCGTAAATGTACCCAAAGGCCCATGTGTTAAAGGCTTAATCACAGGTTGGTGCTCTTGGGAGTGATGGAACTTTTGAAAAGTAGGCTTAATGGGAGGTCTCTAGATCATTTGAGGAGTACCCTTGAAGAGGATATTGAGGTCCCTCCCCCTTCCTCTTCTTTTTTTTTTTTTTTGTTTCTCCCCCTATGCGGTGAATAGCTCTTCTCTGCCACACACTCTCTGCCATGATATTATGCTTCACCATAGGCACAGAGTAAACAGAGTTAACTGATCGAGAACTGAAACCTCCAATACTGTGAACCCAAATAAACGTTTCCTCTTCATAAGTTGGTTATTTCAGGTATTTTGCTATAGTGATAGAAAGCCGACTAAAACATACTCTTAGCTTATTACTAAAAAATGGAATGGGATAGGGAATGATAATGTAGAAATGGAGGTTTAGCATCCAACCTATATCTCCAGGTTTCTGAGGCCATTTGCGCGCGCGCGCGCACACACACACACACACACTGCCTAATTTAGGATTTTCTTCTGAGAAAAACAATGCATAGAGAAGAAAGGGGACAAAAATTACAGCTAATATGTTTTCTAACTTACTAAAACATAATTATCAGTCTTTTTTTATAAATATAGGTTTAAACAGCTTAACTTTTGTTATATATTTAAATAAACATTCAAATGGGCATTAATATTTCATTTCCTGAAAAATGACTAATGGATATATCAAACATGTATATGCTATCAAGTTTATATAGCTAACTTTTAAGATACTGGAAATAAAAATCTTATACTCCTAAATGTTGATGAATCATTTAAGGCACAAATAATATTCAGTATTGTATTTCCAGGGATCCTATCTGCTTCAAAGATACTAAAGCAATATTTTAACTGGATTTTTCTTACTGCTAAGCCGGATTCTAAATTATTTTAGTCATTTAAAATAAATTCATACTGACATACACTGCAGTAACTTTTGATTACTTTCAAAAATTGCCATTAAAACATCACTAATTTTTCCTTTTATTTAAAAAAAAAAACATTTACCACTTAAAATAAATCTTCAGTCTTAGACAATACTGTTTTTTAGACAGTTGATGTTTTCATGCCATGAAGGCTATCAAATTCTCAGATCCTGATCATCTAAGCATTTGTGCAAGTCTTTTAATGCCAAGTCTTTTCTTATGTGAATATTATAAGAAATAAAATGGAAAAAGGATGAAAAGTTTCCAGTCACCCTGACATGGCCATATCACAATATCTGCATTCCACATTAGGGTCAATTTCATTTTATGTTATGGATCACAGCTACTAAATTATAAAGCTCTGTTTATGATTCAGTCACATTTATGTGAGCCTAATGAAACAGATATTTTAAATAAAACTATAGTGATTTTTCTAAGTAGATAAAGGTAAGCAAATTGCATGAATGTAACAAGGTGGAAAAATAATTCTGTGAAGAATAACACAAAATTAAATACCATGTTGCACTTTTTCTTTTATCCTGTTTCCTTCTTCCTACCTGCTCCCTCCTTGTGTCATATTTTTCTTTGGACCAGAGAAAGGTGAAAAACTACATGGGTAGGGAGGAAAAAACACACAAAAAACAAAACAAACAAAACTTGGGAAAGGGGAGAGAAACAGAAATTGTGGTTCAAGATACCTAGAAATATCTTACTAAGTTACTAGTGACCTTCAGGTGACCAAATCTAATAGAGATCTGTCAGTCCTCGTCTTACCCAATCTTTTAACACTACTTCACAGTGGAATATTCTGTCCTCTTTTTAAACTTTCTTCCCTTGGTTCTGCCATTCAAAATTCTCTTATTCTTTTTCCTATCTTCTCAGCTATGTCTCAGTCTCATTTTTTCAGCAAATTCAGAAGCTCAGAACTGTCCTGGGGGCTCCTTTCTTCTCACTCTGTATAAACTCATCAGCAGAAGTATCTATTCCCCTGGTTTTAAATTTCCTGTCTGTGCCATACACAAAGCTTCTTTCCTTTCCTTCTCTTTCCTTCTCTTCCCTTCCCTTCCCTTTCATCTCTCTTCCTTCCTTCCATCCATCCTTCCTTCCTTCCTTCCTTCCTTCCTTCCTTCCTATACTGAGAACTGAACCCAGGGGTTCACTGAGCGACATCCCAGCCCTTTTCATATTTTTATTTTGAGACAGGGTCTCACTAAGTTGCTAAGACAGGCTTTAGACTTGTAATCTCCTGCATCAGCCTCTCAAGTACTGGTATTATAGGCATGCACCACCATGCCCAGCTTTAAAATGTAAAGTTTTTTTCTTGAATCTCTCTTCTGAGCAACTCACTTGACACATTCACCTGTAAGTCTGATGGATATTTCTGGATCTTTCACCCCAGTTGTGTTTCTCCTACCAATATCTGCATTTTGGTAAATAGTACCCATCCCAAAATGTAGGAGTTATCCACATTCAATCTGTCTCTGAACCTTATAAATTTTTCTACCTAAATGTCTTCTACCTATACCTTCATTTTGTCCCCACAGACACCAACCATCTCACCAACTCTACAAAAAAAGCTTTCCATTAACTCCACCACTTCTATTTACTCCATCCATCCTACATTCTTCTCAGTGCAAAAGTAAATTATAAATTTGATTCTGCTTAGCAAATGCCTCATCAATAATGAATTTCCACTAAACTTAGTGGCAATCCCAGAGCCTTTGCAATCTGGCTTCCCTTGGTCTTCTCCCCTGACCACACACCAGTGATAGGGGCCTTTCGCATATCAGGACTTGAAGTGGGCTTCTCTCGGCCTGGAATATTGTCCTTATAGGGGGATGAATGTATAAATATATGAAAGAATGTCTGATTTGTCGATGGCTAAGAACAGTGGGAGGAATGCTGATGATCAAAAATGCTGAAGTTGTATATCTCTGGAGTCCTATCACCACACTAATGTCTAGAATTTGACATTTCCTTTGGGGTCCATGTTGAATTTCCTGGAAAATTTAAGTATTTCCATTTTTATAGTAGAAGAAGTAGTATCTCTGAATTGAGTTAAAGCCTGATTTATTTTGCTATTATGGAAATAGAAAATTCATTGATAAATGTAAAAACTAATTATGATCCATTTACACATACGCATTTGAAAAGAGATACATATATACGTTATCAGCAATTATCTCTGGAATTTGGAAAGTGTTTGTGTTAATTTTTTATTTTTAGGTAACTAAGGTCTACAGTTTGCATTAGGGTTTACTTCTTTTGTGACATTTTATGGATTTTGACAAATATATAGTGTTGTGCATCCATTACAGAATTACACTGAACAGTTTTACCATTCTACGTTTCCAGTGGAACATAGGAGTGGTGAGAGGGAACATTCTTGACTTGTTCCCAATCTTAGGGGAAAAGCAGCTAGTTCCTCACCACTGTGCAAGAGGTAGGCTGTCAGTTTTCTATAGATACTATTTATTGAATTAAGGAAGTTCCCCTATATTCCTAGTTTGCTGTGACTTTTTAAAAAATAAAGAATAGTTTTGGGGGTTGGAAGCATAGCTTGGTGGGACAGCACTTCCCTAGCATGCCTGAGGCCTTCAGTTGAATCCCAAGCACCAAAAAAAAAAAAAAAAAAAAAAAGAGGAAAAAGTGTTGGATTTTGTCAATTTTTTTTCCTAAGCCTATTTATCTGATCAGATGTTTTTTCTTCTTTAGCCTATTGCTGTAATGAATTGGCTTTCAAATGTTAAACCACCCTCTATACCCAAAGTAAATCTCACTTGATAATGGGGTATAATATAGATCTTTTTTATACATTCTTGAATTCCATTTACTAATATTGTGCTGAGGATTTCTGCATCTTTCTCATGACAGAAGCTGGTTTGTAGCTTTACTTTCTTGTCATGTCTTTAACTGGTTTTGATATTAACATAATATTGGCCTCATAGAATGAATTAGAAAGCGTTCTCTTCTTAATTTTTTTGGTGAGATTGTAGAGAATTTCTTCCTTAAACGTTTGTTACAACGGATCAGTGCTATCATCTGTGCTCCATGTTTTCTGTATTGGAAAATTAATTACTGACTCAATTGTTTTCATAAACACAGCTTACACACAATCTGTTTCTCCTTCTATGGGTTTTGGCAGATTATGTTTTTCAAAGACGTGGTCTATTTTATCTAAGTAATGCACCATATTTATTTATTGTCTTTTATGTATATGAGGTTAGTGATGATTACTCTTTCATTTCTAATATTAGCGATTTCTGTCTTCCCTTATTGGTGAGTCTGGCTAGAGATGTATCCATTTTATTGATCTTTTGAAAGAATCAGCTTTTTGGTTAATGGCTCTCTGTTGTTTTATTGTTTTCAGTTGCATTAATGTCTGTTCTAGTTTTACTTACACTTTTCTTCTGCTAACTGAAGGCTTATATTGCTCTTCTTAGTTTCCTAAAATAGAAACTTGGATGCTTGAATTTGGGATTTTTCTTCCTTTCTTAAAATGCATTCAATGCTATAAATTTCCCTCTGTGGGAAATACAGAAGGGAAATATCAACTCCAAAATTAAAAAAAAATCACATGAGTAGCATTTATTGACCCAAGATACACTAGGCTTTAATGATCACCTTGCTCAAATCATACATAAGTATAGGTGTTTATGTGTTTGAGTAAGACAAAATCATCTTTAGCTATGTTGGTTTTTTGTTTGAGCTAATGACTAACACTAATTTCAAAGTTAGCTTTATAGAAACTAAAATAATTGACAGTGCACACATATCCACAGGGCTCTAATTTCCCTGAATATATTTGTACATTTTCTTTTGATTGCATCTAAAATCAATACCTCTCCAAACAGGGTTAACCCTGGGCAAAATTTGGATTTTCCATATACTGTTTCCTGAAATAAAAGTATACCAAACAGCTCTGAAAAACAGCTAACACTAATCAATCCTGATTTATTTTCCCATTTGATTGGAGAAAGAGTAAACTTTAATTATAAACACACTTCCAAGCTGTATAAATTGGGCATAATTTGTATAACCAAATCTATTATTCTCACTACAGTATCTCAAAGTGGCCAGATCTATACCTCAGAGAATCAGCCAGGACTCACTCAGAAAATAGAAATTACCACTCTGTCATGTATATCTAAAGAGAACAAATAAAAATATATTTAAATTTAAAAAGAAATAAAGAAATCACATTGCTGAATGTCCTAAAGTCAACCCTAAACAATTCGTATGAGTTCTAAGACCCATTAGAAATTAACATAGGCTTATACCCTTCCATGGGCAGAATTTCAGAAAATAAATACTTGTCATCTAAATATACTATTTGGCACAGTTGGTACAAAGGGTCACAATATGGAATATTCTAGTTAACAGACAGACTGAGTGTCTCTCATTTTTAAGACAATACTATGAGATAGTGACACGGAACAATTATACAGATGATAGTCAATATGAGCCAGAAGATAAAACTGAAAGAGTGGTAATACTTGTCATAGATAAGACCAAATAAAATAGTTTATGTAGTTATGCTCCATGTACGTATAGTATGTCAAAATACATCTAGTGTCATGTATAAATAAAAAAATAAAAAATAAAATAGCTCATGATAGCTTTGAAATAATAATATTGGCTTGGCCAAGGCACATGCTATTGTACAAAGAAATAAAATTTAATAGGTAGATGTAGTGAAGTCTTAGACTGAATTTAAACCCAGATATAGACAAGTGGGTGGACAGGCAGGGCAGGCCTTCCAGAAACTTATTCACATGGATAGTGTAGCAAAGTTGGCTGGTTGCTCTTTCATAGGTATTCTCCCCTCTTGCTTTGGATAATAATAATGATTATACAATAATAATAGTGGGGCATATGGCTGCACATGTGTCATTAAAAGTTATATTTCCCAGCCTCATTTAAAAGCAAATGTGGTCCTGTAATGACCAGTAGAATTTTTAAAAAGGACATTTGCAAATTTTGCAAGTGTCCTACAAAGCATGAATACCCTTTCCTGCATCTCTCTGTTCTGCTTGGCATGATGTTTAGATCTTGAGCCATCAGCTCAGGCTATGATGTAGTGAAGAGAAAGACTCATCATGGTGATACAGGGCAGCGAAATAGAAGCACTCTTGATTCCTGACTCTGCAGAATGCCTTACCAGCCCCAGATTACCTCCATCTGGATTTTCTCTCATTTAAACCATTGTTACTTGGGGGTTTCATTGATTCTAGTGATCAATTAATTATTTACCTAATCAATTAATCCTAATTGATGAAGAGAGCTGGAGTCCTTTGGTAATGAACTCGATCAAATGGACAAATGAGCAAGTCATAAGGCCACTGAGGTAGCAAGCTACAGATCTTTCTGAAACAGGACAGGCTGGTTGCTATCATAGGCATTTACCTCCGGGTCAGCTCCCAAGCGCTCAATAGGTGAACTTTGTAGAAAGATTTGGGATGAAGTTTGTAAGACACACACAGGCACAAGACACCCTAATCACAGCCTTTCAAAATAGCACCTTGAGGAAGATGAGTTCTAAACAGATATTATGGATATTTGGCCCCTCAAGGGCACTGGGACATCAGGAGAGCCTCTGATAGAGCAGTGAGCAGTGGAAGAAGGAGTGTTCAGACACCATGTGGCAGCTGATGAGGGGATCATCAGTCTTGGTCACTAAGGTCGAAGATAATAGTGACTTCTGGAGGTTGGGGGAAAGGTGGGCAGAAAAATCTGAGAAATAATTTAGTGGTGCAGATTTTCATGTCCAACTCCAAGCTGGTCTTCACCAACCCAATTATTTGAAATTCTCCTTTTCATATGCTGAAAAACTGACTTTCAATAGAAAGAATTATTAATATGCTGATAAACAGAAATATATCTGCTTCATTTATTCTATCCTAGATTCTTTCCCTGCCTGGTCCCTATCATTTAATTTATGATTCCTGTTTTCTCTACTGAGGATGACAGTAGATTAATAGAAAGAATAAAGAGAAAAGACATGCCAAAACATAAGAGTTCAAGATCTGATTATTTTCTTTGTGTTTGATACAAATCACAAGCAAACCTTTTGTTTACCCAAACATATCATTCATTCAAACAGCTTCAATCTGATAAAGCACTTGCTTGGCATGTGTGAGGCTCTGTGTTCAAAAGGCCAGTACTACAAAAAAAAAAAAAGCTTCAAATTGAAGATGCCATTTTATGCACATCCTTAATTTTTCCTCATATGAGTATAATTTCAGAGTACTTGGAATATGTAACCAAAATTAAAAGCTATAAGAAAAAAAAGTCACAAGAAGAAAGAAAGAAGATGACATAATAAAGAGGTGTTTTGAAGTATCAACACAGCAGAGAGAAGCAAGTTTCTAATCCTTGAAAATGAAACCAGTGTAAACCTGGATATTTTCTCTGAAAAACTCCGGAGCAACTACTTTAAAGCATTACCCAGCATTAGAACACTTCTTCCACATTGGGGTGATCCCAGAACTGATGTTCCATCTCACCAACCTCAGCCAATTAAGAGTATGGCACATGACCTTGGTTGGTGTATAACTGCTCTGCTCTTCTAATTTTCTACTGTGGCTGTGAATTCAGTAGTGATGCTATTCTTCAATGATACCACTGGAGGCCAGTCATGCTACAGTACGTTTTTCAGCCACACCCTATATTTTAAAACAAAACAAAAATCTGAAACTACACTTACAAAAACATTACTTTTTGACTAAACATGAATAAATCTACACAAATCTAACTTTTCTTTTCAAAATTCAACATTAGAATTCATTTTTGCTGAGATGGAATCTGATTCTAACATTCCAATTAAATACCTCTATCAATCCCAAGATAACTGGATAGTTTTCTTAACTGTGGTGATAACTTTATATTTTATACATATGTTAAAGCTTAGCAAATTGTACATTACACTAATTATACTTTAAATACCTATGCCAATATATCTTATAAAAGCTACTAATAAAGGAAAGGGAACTGAAATCCACCAGTTTTATATACAAAAGCTATAAACTCCTCTTCATCATAGTAAATTCCTTCTGGCCCTCTTAGTGCTAGAAGTAATTATTTTGAATCTATAATCAAAGATCTCCCTTTAGATAAGTGTCCACACTTTTAAACCTTATTAAATGAACATGGTTCCCTTGAGACTGTCTCTTTTCTAATGACTTGAATCTTTGTCTCAGAGATATGTTGATTAGAAAGGTCTTTATTTATTTATGGATCTGATGCTTAAGCAAAATAGATACCCCTCCTTCTGAAGAAACTACTCATTCTTCCTTCCCTCTTCCTCCCTTTCTTCCTTTTTCTTTTTAATCACAAACCTCCTTGGTGGAGATATGATTTGAAGACATATTTAAATAAGTGTGGGGGGGGAGGGATGGCCTAATTTAATTTACATCCCTTCAATACCCAACTCAGTTTAAATATTTATTCAATGTGTTGGCTGCATGTTCACTGAGAAAATTTATTATCACCAATTGAGAAAGAGAAATAAAAGCAGCAGTTAAAAGAGGATCCAAGAAGGTTTATTCATATACAAAAGTTTCATAATAATACACTTCAGTCCAACATAAACACTGGCCAAGCTAATTAGGAATTGGGGACAGACTTCTAGGCAAAGAAGAATTCCAGAGAAGGCCAAACACAAAGTTCTTGGTTATTATATAGTTGATATTTTGCTATAAATTCTACTACCAAAAATGGTAAGAAACAAATTTCATCGACTTTTTAAGATGGAGAAATGGAAATTAGGGTGAAGTCACTATCTTTCATTCAGGAAAAATTTGTGGAGTTGCCTACAAGGAATCAGGCAGACACCCGGACAGAAAGGTGGCATAAAAAGAGAATTGGTGCTTTAATAAATGTGTTGGCACCATCATATAATGAACAGATTTTCAAATAGGAAATTACTTCTTGTGGAAAAAATGAACTTGGGACTAGAAATGGGCAATTAGGGCATATGGTTGTGCACAACAGTAATAATGAGAAAGATCTTCTGAAGCTTCTAAAAATACCCATTATAGTGCCACAAAAGAATTACCTGAGTACCCTACCACAAATTCTCATAAAGATAATGTATGCATAGTAATTGGTTATTACCATCTCTATAAATCTATGAAATACTACTATAAGCAATATAAAGCATTTTATATTCTCATATAATGGCCATGAAATCCAAAGGAGTTAAATGACAGACTCAAGGTCAAAAGAACTAAAACTAGTTTTTCCAAATTGCCACTCCAGTGTTTTTTCCACTGGGCTGTTTAACTTTGGGAAAATTTATCCCCACTTACCTTTTCAATTTTTATAAGCATATGTATATTTCTATATAAGAAGTTTTGGGAGAAATTCCTTACACCATTTGTTACGTAATCAGTAAGATAATATACAACACCAGAGAGACAATAACTAAAATAAGCACTGCAAGCATTTATTAATCATATACTATCTATAGATAATGTTCTATATATTTTTTACTACTTTATTTAACCTTACAATAATGAGATAGTTACTATCACTCTCCCCATTTCATAAGGAACTAAATGAAGATGGCATGAATCAGGTTGCTCAGAATCTACACACAATAAATGGAAGGAATGGAGGAAAATAAGACAGAATAATAAGCAACTTATTTCAGGTT